>NC_045792.1:83069655-83417644 GCF_009873245.2 Balaenoptera musculus
AGTAGCCCCCAATCCCAGCCATTTAACACAATCGAAGGTTATATCCAGTCCCGGGCAGACGGTCCCGGTCAGGTGGATCTCCTGGGCAGTTCTTCTCCAAGTGTTGTCAGGCTCCCAGTCTACTTCCATCTTGTCCTCCACCATCCTGTGGCTTTTTGAGGTCATCCTGGCCACTACCAGCTGGTAGATAGAAGAAGAGAAGGACTGAGGAGGAGGCATGGCCTGCCTTTACTGTTCCGAGGGCTCCTCCTACATATGACAAGGCAGGGGAATGCAGTCTAGATGTGTGCCCAGAAAGAACAAATGCGTTTAGTGAGCAACTAGCTAGCCTCTGTCCTATTTGTCAGCTCTGAGGGAACAACAAAAAGACTCAGAAATGGAATGCATTGTACTGTTAAATCATATGGAAACTTAAAGTCGGACCATGCTTGGAAAGGATGCTCCCCTTGGAGTGTATTTGCTTTCCAGTGTCTTGTTGGGTCCCACCTGTCCTCATTTTCCACGACAGTAAAATAAATGCCATCACCTGTTTTCTGGGCAGATATCCCAAGGCAGTTCCAATTGTTTTGATGCTGGGAGACAACCAGCTCTGGACTATTTTAGTTACCCAGTCGTGGATGGGTTCACTCTTGCCTCATGCTTCATCCTTATGACCACAGTGACCCCCAAGACTGGGCAGTGGCTCTAAGAATCGTTCCTTTTTACCACCCAACATCCACTTAATGATAGCTAATCTGCCAGAAGACAAAGAAGATGGGGAAGTGGATTATGGGCTTCTGGATTGGCTCTGTTCTCAGGTTGGCCATTTTCTTCGGGATGCCTTTGAGTTTCTGTGACAATGGACAGTAGACTCATTTAATTACTCACCTTAGCAAAAAACCTAGTTAAGGAGTCAAATGTATTGATACTAAATACACAACATAATACGTTCAAAAGTCAGATATACTTTTATTTTCTAATTGCCCACAGTACCATATTTTTCTGACACCAACTCGGTGTTCATGGTCCAGTTAGCACTGGAATCTGTCTTTGTGATCATTTTAGTCCAGTGGTTCTCAAGCTGGGTTCCTCACAGTACACAGAGATGATCTGGCTGAAGGGTGGAGACGGTTGACCTGGCAGGGCTTCCTGATATAATTAGAGTCCCTCTGGGCTTGTCGGTACATTTTCAGTTGCAGAGAGGGTGCTGCTTTTACGATTCCCCCCTTTGCTTCCTAGGAAACGCTGGAGGACATCGACAAGAACGGGGATGGCCTTGTGGATCAGGATGAGTATATTGGTAAGTGCTGGCCTGGAGGCCTGCTCCACTGTCCCAGCTGGGCAGCACCCTCCACCCACATGGCCGGCTGCTTTCCTCAGATGACTCTTCCAGCAGCAGCTGCAAGTCTGTAGGTGTCACTCCTGTGACTTCCCAGCGAGAGGGGCTTGTCACACCAGCCCTAGCGGTGCAGATTCAGGGAGGCATTCCTAGTGGAGAAGAGCCCAAAAGGCTGGCCGCACCCCAGGGCTGGCCAGCAGTTGAGCCCAACGGCTCTGAGAGGTGCCCTTCATCACACCGTGTCGTTCTACCTTTGCGAAATGGGACTGGAGATCCCAGAGATGTACAGTGAAGCTAGAGCGGACAGTCTCAGGGGACAGACTTTACAACAGACTGTTAGCCAGCGGGGCCTAGAAACTGGGTGGACGGAGCTGTGGTCAGCAGAACTGTTGACGTGCCCGAGTTCTCTGCAGAAAGGCATCCCTTCTTAGGTAAATCCTTTTACAAAGTGCACGATGGCCCCATAATATAGCCGTCTTACGCCTCTGGGTTTTGGTCTTTCATTGGGAGTACTGTTCCTAGTTTTTTGTTCTGAAGGGCTCCACTTAAGCAACTTCAAGAAGTGTGTGTGCAGGGGTCTTCCCTGGTGGCGCAGTGGTTGAGAATCCGCCTGCCAATGCAGGGGACACGGGTTCGAGCCCTGGTCTGGGAGGATCCCACATGCCGCGGAGCGGCTGGGCCCGTGAGTCATAATTGCTGAGCCTGCGCGTCTGGAGCCTGTGCTCCGCAACAGGAGAGGCCGCGATGGTGAGAGGCCCGCGCACCGCAATGAAGAGTGTCCCCCGCTTGCCGCAACTGGAGAAAGCCCTCGCACAGAAACGAAGACCCAACACAGCCATAAATAAATAAATAATAAAAAAAATTTAAAAAAAAAAAAAAAAAAAAAGAAGTGTGTGTGCAGGTAACTGAGCCCTGGCTGAATGAGGCTCCAATTAGGGCCCCGGGTCAGACGCCGCCCAGGAGCGCTCCCAGCGTGAAGGACTAGAGCAGGCAGCATGGGTATTTCCATTTGATCCTCAGCCGCAGCTACTTCAGCGCTTTGGCACGTGGCCCCAGCTGCAGGCCACCTTCTCGTGATGGCTCTTCTTTTCCCAAGTCTCAGTAAAGTAAAAGCTGGAAAATCATCTGAAGGATGGGATGGATATAATTTTTGTGCAGATATTTAACAGAGGCAGTTAATTACCTTTCAACGTAAAAGAAGAGCCCGTGTTGCCATCAGTCTCTGGTGTGTGGTTGTATTACTTCGCCACCCCATACAGAAGAATGAGTGCCTTCTGTAATGAAGAGCAAAGTTTCTTCAAATCATTTGGAATTGTATTTGGTCTGAAGAACCAAACGCTGTCCCCCTCTGTCTGTGGTAACAGACGGGCAGCTCTCGCCACAGTAATTAAAGCCAGCTCGGTGGCACTACCTTTCTTTGTAGAATAACCAATGCTGACAGCCCCGTCATCAGTGCAGGCAGCAGAGCCTGCCTCAGGCCTGGTACACGTGCGTGTGCGGGAAGGTTCAGAGCCCCGGACACCTTGACAGTGGTGGCGGAATTAGACTGACAGGGAAGGCTGACTGATTAAAACGATGTAGCGCTTTTGATTAAAAATATGTGCTCTCCCCACCCTCCTCCTGATCTGCATTGAAAGGGTGCAGAGTCGGGGGCAAACTCTTTGAGTGGCTTTGCCTAAAAGAAACATTCCATTCTTTACACTGGCAGAGAGGGAGGTGGGCGCTTTGTTTTTTTTTTTTTTTTTTTTTTTAATTTTTATTTATTTATTTATTTATGGCTGCATTGGGTCTTTGTTTCTGTGCGAGGGCTTTCTCTAGTTGCGGCAAGTGGGGGCCACTCCTCATCGCAGTGCGCGGGCCTCTCACTATCGCGGCCTCTCTTGTTGCGGAGCACAGGCTCCAGACGCGCAGGCTCAGTAGTTGTGGCTCACAGGCCTAGTTGCTCCGCGGCATGTGGGATCTTCCCAGACCAGGGCTCGAACCCGTGTCCCCTGCATTGGCAGGCAGATTCTCAACTACTGCACCACCAGGGAAGCCCGGGCGCATTGTTCTTAAAAACTGAATTCTGTATCGAAAAAAAAAAAAACAAAAAACTGAATTCTGAGTGACTTGCAGTCAGAGAGACCGGATGTCCAGACTTGTCTAGCAAGTGACTTCATTTATGGAGGAGACTTCTCGGCAGGCAGAGACGAGTGGAAACCGCTGGTGGTGTAGCGTAGTGGGAAGAACACTGGAATTAAGAGTCCTGGCTTCTCCGCTTACTAGCTGTGTGACCCTGTGGGAGTCGTGTAATCACTCAGTATAAGCCTCAGTTTCCTTATCTGTAAAACGGGAAGACACAGCACCCATGTTTCCAGGATGGTGTGGGTCTACTTGTAACTGAACCCAGGGTCTTGCCTCTCTTTTTCCTTCATTCACTACCTACTGTCTCTACCACCTGACATTTCCAAGCCGTTTCCATCAAAAGAGAAATTGTCCTCAGGGTATCTTTCTTTTCCAAGAAGATCTAGTGGCTTAGCAAACGATGGATAAACTTGGCCTTCTTTTTCCTTTCCCTGCCATTTTCTAAAATAAGGATATTTATCTATCTTATAAAATTGCTATATGGATGAAATAAAATATATGTGAAAGCCCCCTGGAAATGATATAAACAACAATAGTAGTAAACACAGTGGTAAAGACTATGGGTTGGAAGCAGAGTGCCCATGTTCCTGTGTAGCCTACTACATTCTCATACTAGCTGTGGGTCCTTGGGTTAAGGCTGTGCCTCGGTGTTTTCATCTATAAAGTGGGAGTAACGACACCTAACTTCATAGGATTGTAATGAAAAATCAAATTTAAAAAAGTATGTGCTTTACACAGCATCTGGGCCACAGAAAGTGCTGATATTGGTCATTATTATTAGTTTTCACCTGTATAGTTCCAGGCTGGGTTGTAGAGGGCCTTCACATTTGACCTTCATAATAACCTTCTGAGTAATAAGTTATTGTCTCCACTTTACAGACGAGGCACTGAACTAAGTCAAAAGCCAGGATTCATCTTCTGGCTCCCAAGCACAGTTCTTTCTCGCCCACGAAGCGGCCTTCATAGTGGATAAATCATTGAATTATTTACCCAAGAGACTGCCCCCAGGTGTCTGGTTAGGTCTCTTGATTGCTAGAGGTCAGGTTTTCTTGGACTTACCTTCCCACTTGTCTTTATAACCAAGAACAGCCTTTCCTTCCAGCTGATATGTTTTCCCACGAGGAGAATGGCCCTGAGCCAGACTGGGTGCTGTCAGAACGGGAGCAGTTTAGTGAATTCCGAGATCTGAACAAGGACGGGAAGCTTGACAAAGATGAGATTCGCCACTGGATCCTCCCACAAGACTATGACCACGCACAGGCTGAGGCCAGGCACCTGGTGTATGAGTCGGACAAAAACAAGGTATTTCACCATCCTCTGGAATCATTCCTTGAAGGGAGACAGTTTACATAAGATTGGTTCTGTTTGCTTCTTTGATGTTTGCCTTGGCCCATGTGGCCGTGTCCTTATTGACTTCTCTCATTCCTGCCCTACATCAGAGACCTATGAACTTGAGCCAACACTGTGATAACCCACAGTGAACTCATTAGGCCCAGATGTTCCTGTTCCTGGAGAGTCTGCCGTGGGTCACACTTACGTTCACTGCCATCTCCTAGGATCGTAGAACCGGTCACTTTGTTGGCTGTGGGCAGGCATGGATTTAAGAGGTGTGCCCTGTGTTGCCCTAGGACAAGCTTGTTCATCCATTCATTCAGTCAGCAGACACTCGTCAGACATCTGCAGCATGTGAGGCAGAAGGAAGCCCATCACATTAAAGTCTAGGCATCCTCAGGCCAGCTCACCGTGCTGGCTCTGAGCCAATATCTATTGGTCAGTATCCAAATAAATAAATAAATAAGATTTAGAAAGAAGTCCTGCCTCTTCCCATTTTGATCACAGCTGCAAATTCTCAGGAGACAGTCAAGTTTTGCAGTCAAGCCATAAAAGGGAAGGAGAATTCTTCAGGGCCTGTCTTGGGAATGCCAGCATTGTGTGTAGACATAACTAGACTCTGGCTTCTCAATTCCTTGAGGACTTTTCTGATGTATTTTAGCACAGCTTTTGTAGCAGGAGGCTGTTCCAGTTTGGGGTTGCAGGGCAGTGATGGTAGATGAAGGAGGTACCTAGTAGCTTATTATGAAATGTAATATTTTAAATGTTGCAGATCAATGAAATAACATGAGCTTCATGCTGTGATGACTCAGAGTGACCAGAGTTTCTGTGACAGAGCTCTTTTCTCTCTCCTACAGGATGAAAAGCTCACTAAAGAGGAGATCTTGGACAACTGGAACATGTTTGTTGGAAGTCAGGCTACTAATTATGGGGAAGATCTCACCAAAAACCATGATGAGCTTTGATGCACATTCACCAGAATATGACAGACTGTCATAGGCTTTCTTTTATTGTCCTGGATAATTGCTACAATTGTCTCATTTACAGCAGTTGTGTCCCCCAAAACAGCAAGTTTATCACCTCAGATTGGGGTTAAAATTATTTTTTACTCAATATTTGCTGGAAAATAGTCATCACTGATCTTTGAGTAAGGTTTCTGTCCAAACACATTAAAATCTTGGTAAATTGCAATGCTCTATGGGGACACATTGCTAAAACATGACTTTTTAGCTTTTTCCATGAAATTTGAACTGAAGGGGAATAAAATTTGAAAAAGCCCTATTATCCAGAAGTTGGGTGAGCGGGGAGAGGGCAGTATATGGAGTGACTGCTATGTATTTTAACTGCAGAGTTTTTACATTTGCCACTGTTAAATAACTGGTGAGGGAAAATTCTGATTAAGCCTCAGTGGTATCTCATCCTACACAGGCTTCTTTCAGAGCAAGGCTGATATTTCAGATTCTTCTTCTTGACTTTGTACTCTGAGCTGTTACTATAAATGGCATACAAATCTCTGTGCATTCTTCTATATGGACCTGCTAATGTGCACAACAGATCCACCCATCTTTGTTTTTTGTTTTTTGTCTTTGTTTTTTACAGTAAGAAGCAGTTAAGAAGGGTTATGTGAAAAAGAAAGGAATTTGAAAGGTAGGGAGAAAAGATGAATGTCAGGCATTTGAAGAACTATAGGAAAATGGTAAACACTTTACCATACTTGAGAAATTTTTCTTGACATGTAAATGAAGCAGATCTGATCTTTGAAAAAGTGAATAGAAATCCAATCCATTTCCTTGCTGATCTCTGATAGGAATAGGGAGTAGGGTCCTAGGAAAGCCTGCTTAGTGGAGCTCTGGAACCCATCTCATCCAGTCCCGGTGAATCCACAACCCTCGGACCTGCCCCGGGACCACTTACACCATGTAATTGACAAAGCAGTGTTCCAAGCCACTGGCTGAACTGGAAGAAATAACTTTTACAGGTTGAACTTCCACCTTATAAGGAGAAAGTGAATGAAATAAAGGATCCCTCTGAGGATTTTCTACTGTGTCCTGTGGTGTTTGACTTCACATGTACCATTTGTGACATTATTCACTGTTGATATAGAATTTAACAGTGGGATGAGATGACATGAGTAAGATTATAAAAGTTTTGCATTTTAAAAATCCAACTATTAGAATGTTCAGAACATATTCATATTTACTTATTTAATACATATATACTTCTCTATGCTAATTAGAGAACCTGCAGGTCATTTTAATGGTAAGACCTTTCAGAGACAGGTTTCAGTTGGAGGAAAATCTGGACTTCTTATCAAGGCCTAGGAGGCCCTGTAGCAACTGGTCCCTTCCCAACTCATCAGCCCCACTCCCTTTCACCTCCCATAGCAGCCTCACTGACTTTCTGGTCCTCAGACACACCAAGTTCATTTCCAGGTTGGGCCCTTTGCACTTGCTATCCTTCTGATTTGGAACCCCCATCTCACACATACTGGGGTAACTCAAAACATACTTCCTCAGCAGGACCTTCCCGACTCCATTATTTGTAGCAGTCCCATTTGAGTCCCCGTCTCATTTCCTTGTTTTATTTTCTCCTTGGTATGTACCTATTGCCATTTATATTTGTTTCCCAGGGCTGCCATACAAAGTACCACAAAAGAGGGTGACTTTCAATAACAGAAACTCACGGTGCAGGCTGGAGTCTGAAATCAAGGTGCTGGCAGGACTGGCCTCCTGAATGCTCTAGGGGAGAATCCTTCCTTGCTTCTTCCTGCTTCTGCTGGCTCCAGGCGTTCCTTGGCTGTGGCTGCATTACTCCACTCTGCCTCCATCTTATGGCCTTTTCTTCTCCTCTCTCTGTCTGTCCTCTGTGTGTCTCTTATAAGGACCATTGTCATTGGCTTTAGGGCCCACCTGGATAATCAAGGGTGATCTAATCCTAGATCCTAAATTACATCTGCAAAAAGCCATTTTTCCAAGTAACCTCACATCCACAGGTTCCAGGAGTTAGGAGGTAGACATATCTTTTGGGAGGGGCCACCATTCCACCAAATGTACCATTTGACATTATCTTGTTTGTATGTTGTCCACCTTCCCCGAGCTAGAACATAAGCTCTGTGACAACAATAGCCTGATTTGTCTAATTTACTGCTGCTTCCCAGGACCTAGAACTGTAGAGCCTAGCCTACAATAACTACTCTGTAATTATTTGCTGAATGAATGAGAGGTTGTAGCTTTAATCACAGAGAATACTCCTGGGGTGGGGATTGGGGGGATACTACAAAAAAATTTTACAAAATGGCTAACATTTGCTGAATGAAAAGTAATTTGCCCAAGATTCCAGAGTGATTATATGGCAGGACCAGAACTCAAATCCAGGTGTTCCTTGCTCCAAAATCTCTGCAGTTTAACACTAAATTTTACTGCTCCAAATCTCTGAATCTATGTTCTCTTTATTTCTTTGCTCACCCACAGTATATGTGGTCAGGAAATGAGAATAACTCCTCTTACCTAGAAATAGGCTGACACATTTTTTTCAAGCAATGAGAACCTGTCTTTTAAAAAATGAGAAAATAATATAGTGTAACCCAATTATAAGCATAACACTTTTAAAAGGTGCTAACGTTATTTTTCCCCCAAAAGGGAATACTGGTTGGTTTATTAAGTTATACATAGTAAGACATTAAATATATTTTGAGCACTAAGTTTTTCCTTTCAAGTCAGTGCACATAAGAAGAGAACCCTCAAAGAGACCAGTGCTTCTGGGGCTGAATTTAACACTATTTAAGGAAAGAAAACCTTAGCTAGGGGGCATAGCTGTTAACATGGTGATTTGTAAAGCCTTAGATTTCTAATAGGGTCTGACTGTTTCAAGGAAAACATATTTTGTTTCTAGGTAACATTTCAAGTCTGATTATGAACAAATGCTACAAAATTGATCTGTAATGGGAAATACTGTTATGTCACAAAGCATTATTTATATGCTTAACGTGACTGAAAGCATTAATTGCTAGGAGCCAAAATCTGTCCAAGCAAAACATGAACACATATTTTGTACCTCTTGTCTCTTACTGTAGATTTTTGAATGAATTCGAGTGTAACAAAGATGTAGTTAGAAAATCTGCACACCTGAAGGTTTTCTTTACCCGCTTGGATTACTACTGTACTTGTTCCTTGTTAGCAAATGCAGGAGTCATATCTGCTCAGAAGTGCCCAGCAAACAATAGCTACATGCCTACTTGTTAGCAGCTCAGCAAAAACATCGTGTGGCGTAAAGTGGTGAATGGCTGACTGGATTTTTAAAAAGTCTAGATTTATTTTGCCACCTTTGTAGTAAAATCTAGCTTCCTCCAAGTACATGCAACTAAAGATTTGGCTCTCTCTGTATTTTTTTTATTATTATTATTCTCTCTGTATTCTTTTTTTTAAGATTTTTTTTGATGTAGACAATTTTTTAAGTCTTTATTGAATTTGTTACAATATTGCTTCTGTTTTATGTTTTGGTTTTTGGGCCCCGAGGCATGTGGGATCTTAGCTCCCGGACCGGGGATCAAACCCGCACCTCCCACGTTGGAAGGCAAAGTCTTAACCGCTGGACGGTCAGGGAAGTCCCTCTTTCTGTATTCTTAAAACAAGTTCATAGTGCTAGAACTTCCCACTAAAAACCAATGAGTGTCAACATCCACCACTTTGGCTCACATTCAAGTTTTAAAATTTTGAGCAGTGGAAAGATTGTGTCATCAGCACTTAAACTCATGAGATTTACATGAACTTGGAACTATTTCCAAGAATCCATCTGCACTCTCAATTCTGGTCAGTTCCAGGGTCTGGGTCTGGGGAAACACTCAAACTGGATTTGAGGTAGTTATAAAGATGAGGTAAGTAATGCACATGCAAGAACTGCAAGGACTGAGTTTTCCCTGATGACCTTCCTCAGGTGGTCAAATGCCAGAGGTCAGATAGATCAATGCCTGCAAACAGCAGGCTGCTGGTTAGTGGTCTTGCCAAGATTTAGAATTCTTGTGTGAAGTGTTTTAAAACCTGAAAACTGATCTATTACTGGGTGAAACTGAGTGGATTAAATGACAAAGGAATAGCTTTTGATTTTTTATAAATTTATTTTATTTATTTTTGGCTGTGTTGGGTCTTCGTTGTTACGTGTGGGCTTTTCTCTAGTTGCGGAGAACAGGGTTACTCTTCATTGTGGTACACAGGCTTCTCATTGTGGTGGCTTCTCTTGTTGTGGAGCACAGGCTCTAGGCTCACGGGCTCTAGGCGCACGGGCTTCAGTAGTTGTGGCTCGCGGGCTCTAGAGCGCAGGTTCAGTAGTTGTGGCGCACCAGCTTTGTTGCTCCGCGGCATGCGGGATCTTCCTGGACCAGGGCTCGAACCCGTGTCCCCTGCATTGGCAGGCAGATTCTTAACCACTGTGCTACCAGGGAAGCCCAGGAATAGCTTTTAATGTTGTTTTTGTCACGGTCAGGGTATTCCAAAGCTAGTTATATGTGGTTGGGATTTGGAATGTAATTCAAAAGCAGATCAAAGACTCTCTGCACATTCAAAAACATTCAGAGACCCAGCTGGGAAAGGTTATATTTTCAGAGGAGGAAACTGAGGCCCAGAGAAATTAAGCCTGTGCTTCTCCCTTTCTCAGGACCAAGGCAGAGGTTGGACTGGAACACCTTCCCCGACTCCAGATGTTCCCTTTAAAGCTTTAACGTTCTCATCTGAAAAACGGCGACAATAACTCTTACCTTGTAGAAGAGAAATAGGATGAATTAAGGTAACGACCATAAAGCATTTCGTGTGGTCAGTGCTCAGGAAATTGTAACCATTTTTATTATTACAGCAAAATAAGGTCCTTATGTATTTCAGCATCAAAGATTTTATTTATTTGTGGTTAATTTTAGATTTCCACGTGTGGCATTAGTGACTGATGGAGGTTGTGGATTTACCAGAAAATTGTCAAAGGTGTTTGTTGTTTTAAATATATGAAAGAAAGGTTTTTTTTGTTTTAAAGTTCACAACTTAAAAATAAAAGAGTTCACATGGTTATTAAGTATAAGAAGCTGAGGACATTTAATGACTCACATCAGATTAGTGGTCCTAAACCACAGCAAGTATGTGGCCTTGCTGCTAAGATACTTGAGATAAAGAAAGATGCCCGTAGAGAGCATGCCCAGGTGACTTGAGAGTCAGACCCACTCAGTAGCTGAACGACTTTTGGCCAATTACTCCAATCTGCAAGCCTCCTTTTCCTCTTCTGTAAAAGGAGGCAAGAGCGCACCAGCCCGGCTGGGTGGTTGGGGGGCTCAGTGAGGCCCTGAGTGTGAAGCACTTTGCCCGGGCCTGATGCAAGCAGATGCTTGATCGGTGAAGCTGGGTGACTCCCACAATGGGTAAAGAATACCCTCTCCTAAGGGTGAAGAAACATGCTAAGGAATAAAAAGAAACCGTCTGGAGAATGAAATATTGCCATTTGCAGCAACATGGCTGGACCTAAAGAATATTATACTTAGCGAAGTAAGGCAGACAGAGAAAGACAAATATTATTTGGTATCACTTAATAGTGGAATCTAAAAAATAATACAAATGAATCTGTATACAAAACAGAAACAGACTCACAGACATAGAAGACAAACTTTTGGTTACCAAAGGGGAAAGGGAGGGGGTAGGGATAAATTAGGAGTATAGGATTAACGGATACAAACTACTCTACGTAAAATAGATAAGCAACAAGGATTTACTGTATAGCACCAGGAATTATATTCAATATTTTGTACTAACCTAAATGGAAAATAATCTGAAAAAATATGTATATGTATAACTGAATCACTTTGCTGTACACCTAAAACTAACACAACATTGTAAATCAACTATACTTAAATTTTTAAAAAAAGAAATTGTTTAGAGGATCATCTACACTTTATTTTCCGGCAGACGCGATTCCCATACAAACCTTCACACTGGAGCCGGGCTCATCAGCCACAGGAGGCCCCGCCGGAAGTCTTCAGGAAGGCCCACTGGCTTGCTGATGGCTGGATTCACAAAGACATGGACTGAAGACCCAGGGGTACAGGCCAAAGCGGCAAACTGTGACAGCTTGGGGTGGCCAAAGAAAAAGCCATCACTGAGGTCCCGGAGATCGACGGAAGGCGGCTCCTTGGTGGGCTTGGGGGGAAACAGAGCAAGGCGGAAATGCACGCTGGAACGACCAACTTTCTCCATGACCAACACAGCCGCTGGGATCTGAGGAAAGCCGACCAGTGAGTGGAAGGTGCACTGATTGGTTACTATGAACCCCACCATGGGGGACATCAGCAAGCCCGTTTTCAGGCCGCAATACCTGGAAAGTTACATCACAATGCTTATTCTGTATATAACATTGTATATATTGTATACATTTAATATACTAACAGTTGTCATACATTGTATAACATTGTGTAACATTTGTTATACAATTGTATATACATTGTATAACATTTAACATACTAACAGTTCACAGATATGGTAAGTTCTCATTAAACATTAGCTATTATCATTATTGCATTTATCTTGTCCTCGCTTCTCATGGTAAAAAATCAGGTACTTTTGTGTAAATGAAAGAGAATTATTGTGTCTCTTACATCTGCTACTAGATTGTAATCTCTTTAAGGACAAGGACTTTGTCTTGTTTCTGAAGTTTGTTGACGAGAAATAAGGCTGTGCTTGAGATAAGTGTGGAGGTTGAGCCGAATCGGAAATAAAAAGCATCATGCTGAGTTACAGTTTCTTCCCTCCTCTCCAAAGAGGGCTCCTTATGATTTCAAAATTGTAATCACATTGTCTTCTTTTTTTTTGAGAAAATTAAGACTGAATGTGAGAATTCACTGTAAGGAAACAATTGTGGGTTGTATTAAGTTCGACTACAAAGCTGCTCACTGAATCATGGTTCACAGAAACAAGCTACAAGTCTCCGTCCAGGGAGGGCACCATGGGTGCCTGTGGCTGGCTACCTGAGCATCCACTGATGTCACCCATCATGACATTAGATACATTCATTTACTGACATGGAAATCTATTCAGTGAAAAAGATCACATTACGGAACAGTATATACCATTTGATCTCGTTTGTTATTATAAGAATATACTGGTTCACGTCCTTATTGCTTAGAAAAAACTTTGAAAGGATAGCCTCCCAAATGGTTTCAGTAGTTATCTAGCAGTAGAATTTTGGATAAATTTTTTCTTCTTTTTGCCTCTATGAATTTTCCAGAATGAACATGATTTGCCTTTGAAATTAAAAAAAACAAAGTGCTATTTTTTTTTAAATGTCTGAATATGAATTTCATTAAAGCACTGGAGAGAGAAGCAGACTGGAGAAGCAAGGCTCCTTCTTCTGCCCGTTGGGATCCTGCCTCTGGCTGCCCTCCCTGAGAAGCCTCCCTCCTGAGCAAGTGAGAAGGAAAAGGGAACAGGAAAAGAAATCCCTGCTCTTCAGTGTGACTCCGAGATCCAGTGAGAACCAAATTCTCCCATTTTCATTTCCCATGCTTCTTTGCTGCAATTGCTTTCCTAGTGCTCTGCCAGCTTTTCCTCATTCTCTTAAGGCACTGACAGTAAAGACATAGCGCCTCTTCCCACCGGGAGTACAGTATGTCCTGAGCTCCCTGTAACTCTGAGCCAGGCCACGAGACCTTTAAATAATTAAAATGCAGGAGGACTTTTAAACAATGCCATCGATGAGCACCTGGTCACCAGGGCTGTGCTGGGTCCTTTACATTTTGTATTCAGTCTTCAAAACCATCCTGCAAGGTAGGTCTCATTTTCCCCATTTTACAAGAAAGAAAGTAAAGCAGGGAGGCTGAATAAATGTTCCGCAGTAAGTGGTGGTCTAGGCCCAAACCTCAGGCTCTCTACAGACAAAGTTCACATTTTCTCCTTCATTCTGGCTTACTAGGTAAAGCCAAAATCTACATTTTAGTCCAGTGAAGGAACTGCATTTTCTTTAAGTGTTCCTGTGACTTTAAGAATTACATTTTCTTGGACTTCCCTGGAGGTGCAGTGGTTAAGAATCCGCCTGCCAATGCAGGGGACACGGGTTCGAGCCCTGGCCCGGGAAGATCCCACATGCCGCGGAGCAACTAAGCTGGTGCACCACAATTACTGAGCCTGTGCTCTAGAGCCCGCGAGCCACAATTACTGAAGCCCGTGCGCCTAGAACCCGTGTGCCTAGAGCCTGTGCTCCGCAACAAGAGAAGCCACCACAATGAGGAAGCCGTGCACCGTGCAAAGAATAGCCCCTGCTCGCCACAACCAGAGAAAGCCCGTGCACAGCAACAAAGACCCAACACAGCCAATAAATAAATAAATAAATAAATAAAATTTTTTTTAAAAAAAGCAAAGGTTAAAGTCAAAGAAACAGATCCAAGGTGGAGTCTGATTTAGCTCTTCCCTGTGACAATCCAAGAGACAACACAAATCCCAGATGGCTGGAATGCAGACTGCGGGGGAGGCTGGGGAGGAAGCAGGAGGCAGACTAGGGAGGGTCTTGGTAAGGAATTTGGGTTTTATCCTGGGGCCCTGGGAAGCCACTGCAGGCAGGGGAGAGGCAAGATCAAATTTATTTAGTAAAACTGTTGCAGGAAAGGGGACCCCTTCCAGGCCCCAAGAGTGGTCTCTTGTCTAACACTTGGAAATGAATTGTCCGAGGAGACACACATGCTGACAAAGCAAGAGACTTTATTGGAAAGGGGCCCCCAAGGTGGAGAGCAGTAGTATAAGGGAACCCAGGAGAACTGCTCTGCCACGTGGCTTGCAGTCTCAGGTTCTATGGTGATGGGGTTAGTTTCCAGGTTGTCTCGGCCAAGCACTCTGACTCAGGGTGCTTCCTGGTGGCACGCACATCACTCAGCCAAGATGGATTCCAGCGAGCAGGATTCTGGGAGGTTGGCAGGACATATGGACTGGAGTCTCCTCTCTCCTATAGACCTTTCCCAAATTCTTCCATTTGGTGGTAGCTGTTGACCTCCTGTTGTGAGATAACTCATGCAACTATATACTATTACTATAGTGCCTGGCCAGGGCAGGCAGTTTCAGTCAGTGGTTCCCCTAATAAAACTGTGGCTTCGAATTGAACAATGGGTTAGATGGAAACAATAATGTGTGCAGGAGAATAGTTAGGTAACTACATAGTTCTGGCAAAAATGATGGTGTCTGGGACTAGAATGGTGACAGCAGAGATGGAGAAAACTAGATGGAATCAAGAGAGATTTTTCATAAGGTGTGATGATGAATCAGAATGAAGGAGACAAAAGAGCCCAGGGCCACTCCCAGTCTAGATGACTTAATGATGAGATCATTTGTGGAAAGAGGAAATGGGGAGAAGAGGCTTGGGGTGAAGGTGAGGAAAGTGATGAGTGCTGCTTTGAACAGGTTGAGCTGAGGTGCCTGTGAGACCCTAAGAAGAGGTACACAGTAGGGATAATAACACCCTTAGCTAAGATTTATTTAGCCCTGTACTACATGCGAGGCCTTCTGTTAAGTACACAAACTGGATTATCTATCAAGAGGCATCTGGATCTATGGGGCTAATGCTCAGAAAGAGGTTCGGGCTAGACACAGGAGTTGAGCTCAGATCTCACGTCAGGGTCTAGGCAGGGAGGGTGAAGAGCTGAAGCCACTGGTGTAACACACTCGGTGTGGCAGGCCCAGGGTGAGCCGGAAAGCAAATGCCCAGTCTGACCCTGCACAAATTCAGACTTTTAAAAAAATACTGGCATGAAAAAGAAAGCTCAAGCCCCAAATGGAGTCATTTGCCGCCTCAGACAGCAAACCAAGACTTAATTGCAGTTTCAATCCCTCCTAGAAATGCGACCTTTGAAACAGTCAATCTGAAAAGTCCAATCTATGGGAACAAGGTTATCTGCCTGATAAAGACCCCTGCCATTCCCCTCCCCCCAAAGAAGACAGTCTGGCCTGAAATAATCCTTTCTTTTCTCCTGCTAATACCTTCCTGACCCACCCTCCTTTCACCTATAAAAACCTTTCACTTTGTACAACTCCTCAGAACACCCTTCTATTTAACTAGATGGGATGAATAAAGCCAATTAGATCTTCAAATTTACTCAGTTGAATTTTGTTTTTTTAACACTGGGCAGACTAAGTAAAACTCATGTGTGGCCTGCCTGGATTTGTCTTTCTGGTCCCCAGTTTGTAACCCCTGGTAATTAAACCAGGAGACAGGGAGGGATGGCCTAAAAGACAATATAGAAGAGGGTGAAATCAAGCCCAGAGTTTCAGCCTAACACGCAGAAAGCTGGCTTTGAATAAGCTTCCAACTGGTATTTCTTAGGATGCAACAAGCAAGTGATAAAATGTCTGATTCTAATGCTGCCTAATAATTAAGTGAGGTGAATGCCTATCTTCTATGCTTTCTTACACCTGGTTTAGTCAACTGTAGCATAAAGGGACGTTTGAGCTGAAAGACCCCTTGGGGCTCACTTCGTACAGGGGCTTTCCAACACTGGTGTGCGGATCAGAATCTCCTGGGGAACCTGCAAAATGTCCAGACCCCCAGGATCCTCCCAGACCTTCTGAATCAATGTACAAGAAGGGCCCCAGGCACCCTGATTTTAACAAGGTCCCAGGTGATTCTGATGCACACACCTAGCATAGGAGTTGTTCCTCTAGGTCTACCCTCTCAGATAAGGTAACAGCCCAGAGAGATGAAGTAAGTTGCTCACCTGCACGCGGCTAGAGAGGGGCAGGGTCTGTCCACACTCTGCCGGTCACTCCAGCCCTTTCCATTAACCTCCCCATCCCCAAACTCAGGCCCAGCCCAGGCTTGGAGATCAGTGGGTCTCTGGGGCATTCACAACTCAGAATCAGATCTGCAGGGCTTCCCTGGTGGCGCAGTGGTTGAGAATCTGCCTGCCAATGCAGGGGACATGGGTTCGAGCCCTGGTCTGGGAAGATCCCACATGCCGCAGAGCAACTGGGCCCGTGAGCCACAACTACTGAGCCTGCGCGTCTGGAGCCCGTGCTCCGCAACAAGAGAGGCCGCGATAGTGAGAGGCCCGCGCACCGCAATGAAGAGTGGCCCCCGCTTGCCACAACTAGAGAAAGCCCTCGCACAGAAACGAAGACCCAACACAGCCAAAAATAAATTAATTAATTAATTTAAAAAAAAAAAAAAAAAGAATCAGATCTGCAGTGTTCATGATCTCACCCTGATTTTGCACCCAACTCCAACAATTGGGTTTGGTCTTATCTTACTCTCCCTCCCCAAGCTCCTTCCTTGGGTCTGTTACTATGTTCTGCCTTGACCCCAGGGCTGAGGCCCTGCCTTGGTGCCTCCCCCCGCTGGCTGCCTCTGGAGCAGGAGGCGTGCACACAAGAGGGACACGGTGCCTCTGGGTCAGTGTGAGGAAACAGTCCTGTTGCATCCTGAGGTCTGGAGAGAAGTGCCTGTCAGATGGTAGGAGGCCAGGGGGCATATGGCACAAATATACCTTTCAGAGGGGTGAGGCTATTTTTGTCACTTGCTATAAATAGCACACGATGGGCCATGGCTTGTGGTCAGTTACATGGCATGCCAAGGCAGGATTCTGGCAGGAAATCCATCCCCACACTCCCTGAAACTAAGAATAAGCACAAGCTGGGCAGCATGACCCCCCATGACTGTGCTGAGTCCTCAAGGAGCATCACATGAGCAGCTGAAGGGAAACTCAGGCCTTGAGAGTCTGCACAGGAGGCCCCTGCCTGGGTGTTGTTAGGAGGTTATGTGGTTATAAGGAGAAATACATAAACTTTAGAAATACAGACCTGGGGAGAAAATGCCTTAAATGTGAGCATGTATAAAGTTAAAAGATTAAGATGATGAAACTAACACTTAGGAATATACTTTGTGTATCTTTATGTAAACAATTTATCTTCAGTCAAGCCTCTTTGGATATTGCCTTTACAGAATGATTTTGGTCTACAAGGGCTAATTGAAATTAATTGTATGCAAGTCCCCATGTCAGCCATTTCTATTGACCTTGGCCTGCAGTATAAAATACTGGTTAAGAGCTAAAGTCATTAGACCTGGGTTTGAATCATGGCCCTGATCCTGTTGGACTTCAGTGAGTCACTCAACATCCTAGAGCCTCAGTTTTTCTCATCTCTAAAATGACAGTAGCACAGACATGATAGGATTTTTGTGACAATTAAATAAGGCAATGCATACCTCATACGTCTTGGCTGATTAGGGCAACTTAAAGATTTTTGTTGTTATTTTTGTTTTTTAAGCTTTTTGAACAGTTTTGGTCTCTAGCGGTAGAAACTTACATTTGTCTTTGGGCCAAACATTTCCATTATTTGGGGAAGACCCCTTGTGTCAAAACCCTGGTAGCCAACCGGGGTGTGGACATGGTGATCTCACAGGCGGACTACTGACAAGGCCACTCTGTTGTTCCTTCAAGTGGTTTCGAGAACATGTCCACTGGGACATGAGAATCAGGGGAGTAGAGCAAGAGGGAAAGGACAGGATGGATGAGGCATGGCAACTGTTACACTTTAGGAACTTCCAGGAAGAGCTGAGAGCTGCTTTGAAGGGGAGAGAGGACGGTTGCAGCAATTGAGCCAGAGTAAGTTTGAGCCAATGTAATTTGCACAGTAAATTATTACAGAATTTAATGATTGCCGCATTGTCATAACAGACAGAAATTTACTCAAGAGGTACAATGGAAGTTGCTTGGTCCCTTTGTGGCAATGATGCAATCATACCAATTTGTGGTGCTAATCCTTCTCAACAGAAAATGGTAAATCAACCTAGCCTTCACCCTAAGTTTTACTGACTTAGCCAATCACTGGGTTTGGTGCCGGTGATACAGCAGTGATGGATTCTCTTCCTTGGCAGAGCTTACACTTAATCAAAGAGAGACCATGGGGAATACATCAATACAAACTTAGGGGAAGTGCTCTGCAGGAGAGGGACATGGTTGTGTGAGACGCTATAACAAAGGAGCCTGACCCAGATGGAGGCAGGTGCGAGTATAGAGCTTCAGAGGAACTGAAGGGAGGCCAGTGAGGCCCCGTGGCTGGACCACAGAACAGGAGGGAAGAATGGTAGTGGATGAGACAGGATAGAAATACTGGACCCAGTCCTGTACAAATTGGATTTTAGCCTAACAGAATGGGAAGCTGCTGTGGAGGCTTAAAGAGGAGAGAGAGTCATGATCATGTTTGCATTTCAAGATTAGCCCTGTAGGGAATGGACTGGTGAAGGCAAGAGTGGATGCAGAGGTACCAGTTAGGAAACTACTGAGAACTGGGTTTGGTGGCAGTAGTGGGATGAAAGCTTGTGGCTCCAGAGATGTTTAAGGAGGGGCTCAAAGGACTGATACCTGGGCCTTCACTGGCTGACTGGCTTCCACCTCCCACAAAGGTCAGTGTTTGACAGTAACAGTACCTATAGCAAAAACAGGGGCCTCCACCATCCTTCTAGTCTTTTGAGGCTATGATGAAATGGGTTCCTCACTGTAACACCACACTCTCCAGGTTGATTTCTACATCAGTTAGCTATTGTAAGTACCATTTGCATCTCCCCCACCTAAATGTAAGCAGCTCAAGAAAAGGCACTGTTGCTTTATCCATTTTTATTTTTTGATATCCAGCATAGAGCCTGGCCCAGAGTAGAACCAAGAGTTGTTTGAAGAACTAAACATGATACTATGAAAGGGATGACTATTTTTGTAAAGAATTATAGCAGTTCAGTGCAGAAATGGCTCTTGGAAATCATCCAGGTCAGTATCTCCCTATCCAGATTCCGAGCCAGTCAGCCAGTAAAGGCACAGGTATCAGTCCTTTGAGCCCCTCCTTAAACACCTCTGGAGCCACAAGCTTTCATCCCACTACTGCCACCAAACCCAGTTCTCAGTAGTGTCCTAACTGGTACCTCTGCATCCTCAGTTATCTATCACTTGGCATGGCTATACCTGTGGTCTAGTCTCACTTTCTCTCTGAGTAAAACCTTAGGTCTAGGTTTTTCACGTAGTTAAGGAAGATTATTCCAAACCCAAGGGAAATGACTACATAGACAAATGAATTTATTTGCAAACTTTTAAGCTGTTTTGCTCCTGAAAGGGATCGGAGGTAAAGATAAAAATAGGAAGAAATATTTTCTGACCACTTCACATTTTGAACAGCCATGACCCGAAGAATACTGAATTTTTCCTTTGGTTAGTTTCATGTTGCTTTTAAGCACATTTTGGCTTTATTTTAAAGGACAAATGATATCATAAGTAACAAGAAAGATTTCTTAGAACTAAAGTTGAGTAAGATATGAGATTGAATAAATAAACAGGCTTTACCTCATGCTATGTTTACTTGCCACTTGGCAATATTTTTTTTAAATATGAAGTCTATATATAAACTCGGTTGCCTATCTCCAAACATAAGAAGCTAATATAAAAAGGGAACCCTCTTGCACTGTTGGTGGGAATGTAAATTGATACAGCCACTATGGAGAACGGTATGGAGGTTCCTCAAAAAACTAAAAATAGAGCTACCATATGACCGAGCAATCCCACTACTGGGCATATACCCAGAGAAAACCATAATTCAAAAAGAGGCATGTACCAAAATGTTCATTGCAGCTCTATTTACAATAGCCAGGACATGGAAGCAACCTAAGTGTCCATCGACAGATGAATGGATAAAGAAGATGTGGCACATATATACAATGGAATATTACTCCGCCATAAAAAGAAATGAAATTGAGTTATTTGTAGTGAGGTGGATGGACTTAGAGTCTGTCATACAGAGTGAAGTAAGTCAGAAAGAGAAAAACAAATACCATATGCTAACACATATATATGGAATAAAAAAAAAAAAAAAAAGTGGTTCTGAATAACCTAGGGGCAGGACAGGAATAAAGACCTGAAGTAGAGAATGGACTTGAGGACACGGGGAGGGAGAAGGGTAAGCTGGGACAAAGTGAGAGAGTGGCATGGACATATATACACTACCAAATGTAAAATAGATAACTAGTGGGAAGCAGCCACATAGCACAGCTCGGTGCTTCGTGACCACATAGAGGGGTGGGATAGGGAGGGTGGGAGGGAGACACTAGAGGGAGGACATATGGGGATATATGTATATGTATAGCTGATTCACTTTCTTATAAAGCAGACACTAACACACCACTGTAAAGCAATTATATTCCAATAAAGATGTTAGGAAAAAAAAAAAGAAGCTAATATAATGAGCTGGCAATAGGTCACATTAGGAAAATGCCCAGACCCAGCTGCCTGCAGATCATCGCTACTGCAATTTTCAAAGTGCCCACATTGGGTCTGTAAACTCAGCAAAACTAATGAAAATCATCTGCTGTCAGAGTGGAACAATTTCTTCATAACACTGTTCTCCCAGGAAGTTCATTCTGATAAATCAGTGTCAAGATGACAAGAAAGTCCAACATATCTCAAGAGGCACAATATATAACAAGCAAAAATCTTTAAATCCGTGCTCAGAGACTGAATATTAAAGGGTCTGATGAAGAACTCAAGACCCAGAAATGAAGGACGTGAAACAAATTCATTAAAACATTTTGAATAAAAATAAGAAGACCATGACATGATGCTCAATTCACAGGAAAACACCATCTTAAAGGGTAAATGTGGTAGATGATGATCTGATTTTTTTTGGACATCCAGAAGTAGAGTCAACCACGAGCGACGGCCCTGAGAGAGTGGATTAGAGGGACACATTAATGATGTCACAACTGCTGTGCTTTTTGTCTTTGTTGTAGTTGCTCTCTGAGTGAGAGAGTTCAAAGAAAGCATCTTTGAAAAGTGACTATTAGATCTTTCCGGCCCTCAAAATTAAACAGGCCAGGAATGCGGCGATCGTTCCTGGGCCTGCTGAGAAAAAGGGAGAACGGAAGTTAAGGAAGGTGCTTATTCATTCCATGAGGTCCTTAAAATCCAACATCTTCCAATTAGTTATGGAAAAGTCCAGGAGCCTGTGAGGAGCAGCAGTTAAAAACCTATTTTAAATTGACCAGGGAGCAGAAAACACTTAAACACGTGGAGATCAGTTTAGAATACCAAATACACCAGCAACAACTCTCTGAGGGCTTTCCAGCTAGAGAAAGCAAAGTTGGAGAAGACAGAGAATGGAAGATAAGGAGTTTTTCTTTTTCTTTAATTCACCACAGTGTGATTTTGGAAGCTGAAAGAACTTGGAGCTTCTGCCGCAGAAAGAGGCTACTAAAGAATGCAGGTACCCAGCTCAGAGGGTTCCCAATCAGTCCACGCACTTGGGTGGCTTTAAGGCTTTTTTTTTTTTTTTTTTTTTTTTTTTAATTTATTTTTGGCTGTGTTGGGTCTTCGTTTCTGTGCGAGGGCTTTCTCTAGTTGCGGCAAGCAGGGGACACTCTTCATCGCGGTGTGCGGGCCTTTCACTGTCGCGGCCTCTCTTGTTGCGGAGCACAGGCTCCAGACATGCAGGCTCAGTAGTTGTGGCTCACGGGCCTAGTTGCTCCGCGGCATGTGGGATCTTCCCAGACCAGGGCTCGAACCCGTGTCCCCTGCATTGGCAGGCAGATTCTCAACCACTGCGCCACCAGGGAAGCCCTTTAAGGCTTTTTTGTCACTTGTTTCTTCATGATTTTTAAATAATTTTTACTACATAATTAATGCATGCACATTGTAGAAAAAGTAGAAAATACAGATAAACAAAAATTTTAATTTCCCCTTATTCCATAACTCAGAGATAACCAGAATTAACATTTTGGTATACATCTTTTCAAACTGTTTTTCAGAAAAGGAGATTTTTATTTTGTTCTGAATAAAACAGATCATACTGCAGTTTGCTTGCTTCAGTCAATTATATATTATGAATTTGTTTCTATGCCAATATATGTATTTTTAATGACTGTCAAATATACCCTTGTACGGATGTAACAACATTTATTGAATCAACTCCAAGGCAATTTAAAAACTTTTTTTGTTTTGAAACACTTTCAAACTTACAGAAAAGTTTGCAAGAACAGTACATAGGACTCCTCACGTCTTTCATACAGTCATCCATTCTTAACATTTTTCCACATGTGCTTTACCATTAATGTTTATTATTTCTGAACTATTTGAGGGTAGGTTGTACATATCATGCCACTTTTCCCTAAATATTTCAGTGTGTGTTTCCTAAAAACAAGGATAGTCTCGTCCATAACCACAGGACAGTTATCAAATTCAGGAAATTTAACAACGGTCTTAGCAATCTACGGTTTATATTCCAACTTTACCAGTTGTTCTAATAAGGTGCTTTACTTAAAAAAAAGAAGAAACTTCTTTTTCCTGGTGCAGGATCTAATTCAGGATCATGTATTACACTTAGTTGTCATAGCTTTTCAGTCACCTTTTAATCTGGAACAGTCCGTCAGTCTGTTTTTATCTTTTATGACATTGACATTTTTCTGATGAATACAGGCCAGTTATTGTATATCAAGACCCTTAATTTGGGTCTGTCTGATGACTCCTCATGGTTGGATTGATGTTGTGCATTTTTGCTAGAATGCTGCATAAATGCTTTTCAGGCGTCACATCCAGAGGCACAAGATGTCCATTTGTCCTTATTGGTGATGTTAATTTTGATCACTTCATTAAAGTATTTATTGCCTAGTTTTTCTATTATATAGTTTACCCCTTTGTCTACTTTTTAAATTGTGGTAAAATACACACAGCACAAAATTTACCATTTTAGTCATTTTTAAAAGTGTATAGTTCAGTGGCAGTAAGTACATTCATATTCTTGTCCATCTGCCCTATAGTATTTATTTTTCCTTTTAACAAGTAATTTGTGGAGAGACACTAAGATGATCTTAGTCTCATCTTCAGATACTGTCCTTAATAACCTTTCCTCCCACCTCCTACTTCTCGATCTAGGACTTGCTGATGATTCATGCTAAGACAAAAGATTAAGACCTTATATCAACTCCAGCCCTTTCCCCTTTGCCTGCCCCTCATTCCAGAGAAAAAGGTACAAAGTGTTCATAGTCACTGGCTCTGGATCTGGATAGGGAAATGCTGATCTGGATGATTTCCAAGAGCCATTTCTGCATTGAACTGCTATAATTCTTTACAAAAATAGTCATCCCTTTCCTAGTATCATGTTTAGTTCTTCAAACAACTCTTGGTTTTGCTCTGGGCCAGGCTCTATGCTGGATGTCAAAAAATAAAAATGGATAAAGCAACAGTGCCTTTTCTTGAACTGCTTACATTTAGATGGGGAAGACGCAAATGGTACTTACAATGCAATGTGGAAAAGCAACGTGACACTCTGGGCATGGAGGTGGCCCAGAGTACAATGGAAACGCAGGGAAGGAGCAAATCTCACAGCCAGAGTCAAGAGTCATGGAGGTGAACAATGGCAAGGATGTGTGTGTACATGTGCATGTGCGTGTGTGTGTGCGCGTGCGCAGGTGGGCGGACTAGAGGGGAGGCAGGGCCAGAGCATGGAGGGCCTGACCTAAAGCTTGGACTTGACCCTGCAGATGAGACAGTGTCAGCAGAAGATAACATGACTGACAAGGTTTGATGGATCACCCAGGAGGCAGCAGAGAGGCTGGGTCTGAGGGCAGCAAGCCTGGAGGCAGCAGATCAGTTGGTAGGATCACTGCAATGAGCCTGATGAGAAAGGAAGAGTCTGGCCTGACCAGGACAGTGGGTGTCAGAGTTATGAGGAGACAACAGATTCAAGAAATACCTAAGAGGTGCCTGAGTGTGATGATGATGATGAAGGAGGGATTCAGGTTGACTTCCAAGTTTTCAACTTTCCAGAGAAGGAAAAATTATGAACGATATTACTTATCTCAAGTTGATCTCTTTAACAACCCTGTCAGAGAGATAGGACCAATCACTATTATTCCCATTGCACAGATTAGTAAACTGAGATATAGTAAGTCAAAGTGACACAACTATGGAATGACACAGCAGAGATACCAAGTTCATCCTAGTGCACGTACTAATGGATGATATAAAATTATTCATAATGCTGGAAGCGGAGAA
The DNA here is from genome assembly GCF_009873245.2 of Balaenoptera musculus. NCBI lineage: Eukaryota > Metazoa > Chordata > Mammalia > Artiodactyla > Balaenopteridae > Balaenoptera > Balaenoptera musculus. The sequence continues at coordinate 83,094,456 of NC_045792.1, forward strand.
CCATATTCAAAAAATGAACTTGGATCCATACCTCATATCCATATCATATCCATATCCATACATCATATACAAAAATTAACTAAAAATGAATTATAAATCAAAACTTAAGAGCTAAAACTTAAAACCCGTAACAGAAGAAAACATAGGAGAAAATCTTACTGGTTTGCAGTTTAGCAGATTTTCTTAAATAGGACACAAAAAGTACACGCTATCAAGAAAAAAAAATCAATAAACTGTACTTCACCAAAATTAATACCTTTTGCACTTGAAAACCCACTATTACAAAAATGAAAAGGCAAGAAACAGACTGGGAGAAAATATTAGACAAACCTATCCAAAAAAGGACTTGGATCTAGAATATATAAAGTACACTTACAAGTCAATAATAAGAAGACACACAACAAAATTTTTAAATGTGCAAAATATCTGAATAGATACTTCACCCAAGAAGACATATGAGTGGCATAAGAGTAAGAAAAGATGTGCAATATCATTAGTCATTAGGGAAATGATAATTAAGACCACAATGAGAGACCCACTGCACACCACCTTGAATGGCTAAAATGAAAAAGATGGACTATATCAAGTGTTGACAGTAATATGGAGGATGGATTGGAGTTCTCATACACTGATGATGGGAATGGAAAATGGTACAGCTGCTTGGAAAAATACTTTGCCAGTTTCCTGATGAAAAGGCAAAAATAACACCTACCATATGACACAGCCACTCCATCCTTAGGTAATTACCCAAGAGAAATAAAAGCATGTCTACACAAAGGCCCATACATGAATATTCACAGCAGTTTTATTTGCAATAGCTGGAAACAGCCCAAATGTTGGTCCACAAGTCCACAAAGTGTGGTACATTCATACTACAGAATACTGCTCATCAATAAAAAGAAATGAATACACAACAACATGCATGAAACTCAAAGTAATTATGCTGAGTGAAAGAAGTCAGACCAAAACAAAAGTACATACTGTATGATTCCACTTACATACATTTCCAGAAAATGCAAACTAATCTAGTGAAAGAAAGTAGATAAATGGTTACCTAGGGATGGGGGGTGGGGAGGATTGGGAGGAGGGATTGCAAAGGGAGCGCCAGGGAACTTTGGCTGATGTTCCTTTTCTTGATTGAAGTGATGATTTCACAAGTGTGCAAATATACCAAAACTCATCAAATTGTGCACTTTAAATATGTGCAGCTTATTTTATGTCAGTTATACCTCAGTAAGGCTGTTTGAAAAAAATCATATAATGGAGAGAAATATGCCAATATCTTAGCAATAGCAAATATACTAATATCTAAATAAAATCAGTCTCTGATTATGGGATGGTGGGCTTATTAACAATGATCCTTTTCTTCTTATCCTTTTCAGGATTTTCCAAATTGTCCAAAATGAGCAGGTTATACTACTTAAGTCAAAAAAACTACTTTGGGGACTTCCCTGGTGGCGCAGTGGTTAAGAATCCACTTGCCAATGCAGGGGACACGGGTTCAATCCCTGGACCGGGAAGATCCCACATGCCACGGAGCAACTAAGCCCATGTGCCACAACTACTGAGCCTGCACTCTAGAGCCCACGAGCCACAACTACTGAGCCCGTGTGCCACAACTACTGAAGCCCGTGTGCCTAGAGCCCGTGTTCCGCAACAAGAGAAGCCACCACAATGAGGAGGCCGTGCACCACGCAAAGAATAGCTCCCACTCGTTGCAACTAGACAAAGCCCGTGCACAGCAACGAAGACCCAACACAGCCAAAAATTAAAAAAAAAAAAAGCTACTTTTGCAGAAAAAGAAAAAGTTAGGTGTACAGAGAAATTTGGAGAAAACAGTCTGTACTTATGAACTTTAAGACTATTGGGTGAAAAAAAATCAAAGACATGACACTTTTTAAATGACAAAAGATCCTCGGGCTTCCCTGGTGGCGCAGTGGTTGAGAATCTGCCTGCCAATGCAGGGGACACGGGTTCGAGCCCTGGTCTGGGAAGATCCCACATGCCGCGGAGCAACTAGGCCCGTGAGCCACAATTACTGAGCCTGCGCGTCTGGAGCCTGTGCTCCGCAACAAGAGAGGCCGCGATAATGAGAGGCCCGCGCACCGCAATGAAGAGTGGCCCCACTTGCCGCAACTAGAGAAAGCCCTAGCACAGAAACGAAGACCCAACACAGCCATAAATAAATAAATAAATAAATAACCCCCCCCCCCCAAAAAAAGATCCTCTATTCTTTCAGAAGCTATGGTAGGCCAGAGGGGACCATGAGAAGGTTTATATGTTCCACAAGAATAAAAATATCTAAGTCTAAAGCCACCTATGGAAAAGGTACCATATTAACAAAATGCATCATTTAGCTGGACTGTCCAGCTCAAATGGCTTTCAAATACATCAGTAGGAGGCAGACGCAGGGAACCAGGAAAAGGAAGAGAGAATGCCAGACAGCAAGAAAAGGTGAATTTTTACATAATGTCATGACCCATCATTTCTTGAGTTCACTCAGGAGTATAAGGATTAAGGAACAATCCAACATAATTAGCAAGTAACCTGAATTGTATATCCTTAAATAGGATACATACTGCAAAGGACAAGTTAGGCCATGGAAAATGCTATTCCACATCTGACCAAATACGGTCAAGAATCATTAATCTGGGTTTCCACTCTTGGAAATGTTTGCTAAATCTGTCTGTACTGGGCTAAGGATTCACTCTGAATTTTTATTAATAGTGAAAATAATAATTTTAAAAGCTTTCAGGGAACATATCTAACCTACTTAGATGATAAATAATTTTTTAAAGCCCTCAGTGCATTAATTATTTGAATATCAAGGACTGAGGCGTATCAAGTAATTTTTTATGTTCATTTATTCAACAAAAGTCACTGTCAGCAACCGTGCTAGGTCTTAGGTTATAAAGAAACAAAAACAACCCATGCACTCTTAGAGCTCTTAATCTAGGGACTAAGAAATCTGTAAACAGCTGCAATACAAAGTGTCCATGGCTTGGGAGAGTGAAAAAGTTAAGAAAAGCTTACAGAGAGGAGGTAACACTTGAGGAGGGTTTTGAAGGCTATGTAGGAGTTCTCTGCTTAGGAAAAGAGGGACTTTCTTGGCAGAGGATAGCATGAGACAGAGAGGCATGAGAAAGCTGGATTGTTTGGTAAATGGTGAGAGCTTCAGTGAGGATTAAGAATAGGATTCACCTGGAGGGGAGAGGCCCTGAGGATGGAGGCCCTTTACCCCATCTAGAGGAGATGAGGACGTGTGTTGGTTACAACGCTTTCATTTTAGCAGAAATGAATTTGTTAAAGAGAGAGAGAGCACGCAAGCACTGTTCCTCTGTCTTTAGAGCCCTCTAGGACTTCCTGCAGTCAGGCCTAGAAAGGGGCTGGACTTGGGAACTGAAAGTTAGAGTACTCTCCTCTACCTTTTGTCTTTTTTTTTCTCTCCACATCTATTTTATATTAGCCAGGATTTTTTTGGTCATAAGTGACAAAAATAACCCAAATAGTTCAAGCCAAAAAGGGAATTTATTTACTCTGTAAAGTGAGAAGTCTAGGCACATGCTACAACATAGATGAATCTTTTTTTTTAAGCTTTTATCCCCTTCACCCATTTCTCCTACCCCCCACCTCCTGCCTCTGGCAACCGCCAATCTGTTCACTGTATCTAGGAGCTTGGGCTTTTTGTTGTTTGTTTGCATTCCACATATAGGAGAAATCGTATGGTATTTGTATTTCTCTGTCTGACTCATTTAACTTAGCATAATGCCCTTGAGGTCCATCCATGTTGTCGCAAATGGCAAGATTTCCTTCATTTTTTATGGCTAAATTTTATATATATATCACAGCTTCTTTATCTATTCATCCATTGATGGATACTTAGGTTGTTTCCATATCTTGGCTACTGTAAATAGTGCTGCAATGAACATGGGGGTGCACATATCTTTTCAAGTTAGTGTTTTTGTTTTCAGATAAATACCTGGAAGTGGAATTGCTGGGTCATGTGGTAGTTCTATTTTTAATTTTTTGAGGAACCTCCATACTGTTTTCCACAGTGGCTGCACCAACTTACCTTCCCACCAACAATGCACAAGGGTTCCCTTTTCTCCACATCCTCACCAACACTTGTTATTTCTTATCTTTTTGATAATGGCTGTTCTAAAAGGTGTGAGGTGATATCTCATTGTGGTTTTGATTTGCATTTCCCTGATAATAATGTTGAACACATTTTCATATACCCGTTGGCCATCTGTATATCTTCTTTGGAAAAATGTCTATTCAGATCTTCTGTCCATTTTATAATCAGATTGTTTGTGTTTTTTTTTTTTCTATTGAGTTGTATGCGTTCTTTATATATCTTGGATATTAACCCCTTATCAGATATATGATTTGCAAATACTTTCTCCCATTCAGTAGGTTGATTTTTTATTTTGTTCATGGTTTCCTTTGCTGTGCAGAAGCTTTTCACTTTGATGTAGTCCCACTTGTTTATTTTTGCTTTTGTTGCTTTTACTTTTGATGGCAGGTTTTAAAAAATCATCACAAAGACCTATGTCAAGGAGCTTACCACTTACGTTTTTTTTTTTTTTTTGTAATTTTTGGCTGTGTTGGGTCTTCGTTGCTGCACAAGGGCTTTCTCTAGTTGTGATGAGTGGGGGCTACTCTTCGTTGCGGTGCGTGGGCATCTCATTGTGGTGGCTTCTCTTGTTGGGGAGCATGGGCTTTAGGTGCGCAGGCTTCTGTAGTTGTGGCTTGCGGGCTCTAGAGTGCAGGCTCAGTAGTTGTGGCACATGGGCTTAGTTGCTCTGCGGCATGTGGGATCTTCCCCGACCAGGGCTCGAACCCGTGTCCCCCGCATTGGCAGGCGGATTCTTAACCACTGTGCCACCAGGGAAATCCCACCACTTTTCTTTTAGGAGTTTTATGGTTTCAGGTCTTATATTCAAGTCTTTATTTTGAGTTGATTTTTTTGTTTGGTGTAAGATAGTTGTCCAGCTTCATCCTTTCAAATGTGGCTGTCCAATTTTCCTTACATAATTTATTGAAGAGACTGTCCTTTCCCCATTGTATATTCTTGGCTCCTCTGTCATAAATTAATTGACCATATATGCATGGGTTTATTTCTGGGCTCTGTTCTGTTCCATTGATCTATGTGTCTGTTTTTATGCCAGAATCATACTGTTTTGATTACTATAGCTTTATAATAGGGTTTGAAAACAAAAAGCATGATGCCTCTAGCATTGTTCTTCTTTCTCAAGATTGCTTTGGCTATTCGGAGTTTTCTGTGGTTCCATACAAACTTTAGTATTGTTTGTAATATTTCAGTGAAAAATGCCATTGGAATTTTGATAGGGATTGCATTGAATCTGTAGATTGCTTTTCTATTTCTATTTCTTCATGATTCAGTCTTGGTAGGTTGTCTGTTTCTCGAAATTTATCCATTTCTTCTAGGTTTTCTAATTTGTTGATGTATAACTTTCATTGTCGTCTCCTACATAGTAGTCCTTTGTACTTCTGTGGTATCAGTTGTAATAGCTCCTCTTTCATTTCTGATTTTGAGTCCTCTTTTTTTGATGGTACGTCTAGCTAAAGGTTTATTAATTTTGTTTATTCAAAGAACTAACTCTTACTGGTTTGAAGACATTTTGCTATGTCAAATAAGCTACTCACAAATGAAAAATATTGTATGATTCCATTTACATGAGGTACATAGAGTTGTCAAATTTATAGAGACAGAAAGTAGCATGGTGGTTTCCAGGGGCTGGGGGTAAGAAAAATGGGGAGTTATTGCTTAATAGCTTCAGTTTCGGAAGATAAAAAGTTCTGGAGATGTATGGTGGTGATGGCTGCACAACAATGTAAATACACTTAATGCCACAGGGCTGTATACTTAAAAGTGGTTTAAATGGTAAATTTTATGTTATGTATATTTTTAAAAAAATAAATTTATTTATTTATGGCTGAGTTGGGTCTTCGTTGCTGTGTGCAGGCTCTCTCTAGTTGTGGCGAGCAGGGGCTATTCTTCATTGCAGTGCGCGGGCTTCTCATTGTGGTGGCTTCTCTTGTTGCAGAGCACGGGCTCTAGGCACGTGGGCTTCAGAAGTTGTGGCACGCAGGCTCAGTAGTTGTGGCTCACGGGCTCTAGAGCACAGGCTCAGTTGTTGTGGCGCACGGGCTTAGTTTCTCCACGGCATGTGGGGTCTTCCCGGACCAGGGATCAAACCCATGTCTCCTGCATTGGCAGGTGGATTCTTAACCACTGCGCCACCAGAGAAGTCCCTGTTATGTATATGTTAACATTTTTTTAGAAAGTGGGAAACCCAGGAGTAAATACAACTTCAGGAACTGCTAGATTCATGTATCAAGGGACATCATCGAAATTCTGTCATTCTCTATTTTGCTCCACTTTCTTCTGTGTTGTCTTCATTTTCAAGAAAGTTTAGTGGAGGTAAAGATGGTCACTCTTATCTTAAATTATCTATAGAGCTAAGGACCACAGTCAAAAGAGAGCCTCTTGCCTGACAGTTCCAGCTGAACTTCAGGGGTTGACTGATTGGCCTGGTGTTGTGTCATAGAACCATTCCTGAACCAATCACTGTAGCCAGGGAGTAGAGTACTCTGACTGGCCAAGCCTGGGTCATGTGTCCAACCTTGAATCATCACTAGAGCCAGGGAGTAGAGTACTATGATTGGCCAAGCCTGGGTCATGTGTCCAAACTTGAATCAATCACTGTAGCCTGGGAAGCAGAGTCCTCTGGCAAAAGCCAGTTCCTCTTGAACCACATGGACTGAGAATGAAAGAAAGGTGATTTCCCAAGCAGATACTGGGTAGTCAAAACATGTCCATCACAACGTCTTCCTTCCTTCTCTGCAGAGCAGTTTTCTGTCTTTTCAATCAGTATGGCAAGAGAAATATTGCCACCCTCAGCTCAAGTTACACCTTCCTTATTCAAGAAATTTGAGCTCCAATGCAAAATCCCTGGGAGCATCTGACTAATGCAATTTGTCTAATTAACTGTTACGGTGGGGATGGAAATAGTCTTAGGGATAATATGGCTGCTACAGGACCAGTTCTGTGAGTATAGGAGTAAATTACAAGGATCAGTAGGCACAAGACAGATACCTCAAAATGTGTCTTTCACAACAAATAACAGACAATTTTTACAGGAATCTGATGTGAACAGATTGTATGAAAACAGTTCTGGCAGCTAAATGTAGGATGGGTGGGAGCAGGAGAATTTGACTGCAGGAGGACTAATCATAGGGCTATTGCAAAAAGATGACTTTGAAATTTCTAGCTTGGGAGAATGAAAATATGGTGATGTCATCCACCATGAATGAGACTATAAAAGGAATGTCTGGTTTGGGGTGGGCCGAGAAGAATAAGGTGATGAGTTTAGCTTCGGAAGTGTTTCCTTCAAGATGCCTGTGGAACACCCAGGTGGAGAAGCTCAGTAGACAATGGGAGATAGAGTTCTGGAGCCCAAGAACGAGGGTGTATGTGGTTGGGGATAGAAATTTGGGAATTACTGGTATAACACTGGGTGCTGAAGTCATGAAGGATATGAGATTGCACGTGGAGAGCACTGAGTATAAGGAGAGAAGGCAGCAGAGGACAAAACCTGCATTTAAGGGACTGTGGCAAACGCCCTCAGTGCCCTGCCCATATGTGCTCAGCACTCACTGTTTCCTAATGTGCCAGGGGCATCCCACTGAAACTCTCCTCCTGGGGGCTTTCTCCCAGGTTGAGGTTGGTGCAGGCTGGAAATGCATCTTCTGCCAGAGTAGCTGCATTGGACTGGAGTGGATTAAAGTAACAGCTGCCTGAAGACCCCTCCCACTTCTCTCCTTTGCTTCTCAGGCTCTGGGACTGAGTCTGACACTTGCTCCTCAGGGAGAATTCTCTTTCAAGGGGCCTGCTCTCTTCCTTTGCTACTAAAACAGAGTAATAAATATTCAAAACTCAACATGCTTAATTATTTTACTACATTTCACTATTATGTATGCCCTTGAGGTTATTTACATCTACGGTCCCTGTATAGCGAGGATGCTATATAATGGGATGCTGGACATCTCTTCCCAGCTCTGTCTTCAATAAAGTTAAGTTAGTACTTGAACTTATTGGCCATGGTGGGAGTATTTACACCACAGAAATCAGCAAACACTACAAATTTATTGTTTTGATTTATTCATTAATTTATCGTTTTATTGATTGTCAAGACAGGGAAGGTAAGTCAGCAAACATTTTCTGTGAAGGGCTGGGTGGTAGATCTTTTAGGCTTTGTGGGCCTCTTGGCCCCTGTTACAACCACTCAACTCCACTCTTGCATCATGGAAGTAGCCATGGACAATACCTAAATGAAGGTGCATGGCAGTGTTCCTATAAACTTGATTTATAAAAATAGGTAGCAAGCCAGATTTAGCCCAGGGGCCATGATCTATTGATCCCTGGGCTAGACTAAAGACTTGAGACCATGTTAATAATACAGATTAAATTTTAAAGTGCATCATGTCTGTAGTGTGAATCATGCAAAAATTGAAGAAATATTCTTCCAGTATTCAAAAACTCTTATTTCTTTTTGCTCACAACATACTTCTTACTCGTTAACATGAACAAAAATATCAACCAACATTCACGTCAGAACTATACTTGTCAATGCAACTAAAGGTTAGCTAAGAATAGAAGAATCTAGTCAAAGATCAATGAAAGCATTCTGTGAAAACCAACTGGCTCTATGGAATTTATAATAAAGAGGATTGTATATTTTACTACAATTTGTACTTGCGTGCCAAGAATCTTTTTTATCAGTAAAATTTATAATGAACTTACGTATGTACATATACGGTGGTTGTTAAAAACATTTACCAGCACATGACTCAAAAGGCACCCAGTCCTGATGCAAAACAGTAGATGTAAATAGATCCAGGAGGAGGGAGCTGCTGCCAAATATCACAAACCAACTATATCTGAACCTCCACTCAGGCCTGCCTGGGAACCCTAGCACATCTCCATTTTATAGATGAGAAAACTCAGGTTTGTCCAGAGTCACATCACTAGTGATTGACAGCACTGAAATCCAGACATCATAAGTCTATTTGACTCCACGGCCTATCCCTGGAGACTGCCTCATTAGACACCATGTATTTGGTTCAGAAGAACATGGAAGTTGTAAGTGAGCTCCGTTTGGAAATGGCCTAGTGGAGGCGTGGAGAAATTCCAGATGAGTCAATACCCAGGTGGAGGCCAGGCAGGCTTACGGAAAAGGAAGGGGTGGGTATGATGGGGCCACAGGCATAGGTGCAGATTTTTTTTTTTTTTTCATAGGTGCAGATTTTAAACGTGGCAGAGAGCAAACATTTGGACACAGAGATGGGGATGAATGACTTCCTATGTCAGGGCTGCAACAGTAAGCACATTTCCTCTCATCAACGGTGGTTTGTACTGACGAAGAAATTGTGAGTGCAAGCATCTATCATCCCATTAAATCGTTTTGTGATAGGAAATGGAGCATGCTTTCTAAGTGCTATGCAGTCAGAGATTAATGGGCGGTGCTGGGCCATGGCTGGGAGTAGTGCACGTGGGTTGTAAGGTGCACTGCACTTGTGCTGACGCAGCAGCTTGGGAAGTAAGGAAGTAAGAGAGTGAAAGTGGGCCTCAGAGTTCTGCCTACTTTCTGCCAGAGCATGAGCAAGAGAAAACAGAACAGCACCGTGACAGCACCTTTTTGGGCAGCACCTCCCATGGCCGAACGGCTCTGGCTGGGAGAGGTCATCACTGGGACCTTAACCATGCTGCACCCAAGCACCTGACTAGGGGACACTGAGTCCCTGTTTTCCTCAAGGTTCTTCCAGCGACAAGTGATAAAAAGTCCGCTCAAAGGCTTAAACAGAAAAGGAGAATGTATTGGCTCGTGTAACTGGGAGGTTTAAGAGTGGCCTCAGGACACTAAGGACTGCAGCAATGTTCTCAGAAATTAGCTCTGTCACGCTTCCTCTCTGACTCTGCTTCCCTTTGCTCCTGTAGACTCTGCCTCCTGCAGCAGGTAGAAGGCATGACTGAGACAACTCAAGGCTACACCATCCCAGCTGAACACTCACCCAAAAGGGAGAGAGCTCCAGCCTGCCAACATCTCATTGGTCTACCTTCAGCCATGTGCCCATCTCTGGTCCATCAGTGAGGCCAGGCAAAGGAGTATTATGTCTGCACAGGCCTGGTGTGATGCTGAATTGGTGGCCTCACGAGAACCACACGGAAGAAAGGGGCATTGCCCGCCAAGTAAAGGGATGCTGTCACTTAAAGGAGGGAAGGGATTCTGGACAAATAAACACTGAAGTCCCTTGATTTGCGGAACTCTACAGGGGATTCTCAGACCCAGAGCAACTGCTAATATCAAGGCTGCAATTATTAAGATGCAAGGGACTCAGTGTCTTGACAAGACAGGGAGGGAGGGATGGATAACAGTCATTGGATGGCCACCGTGTGAGGGACTGTACTTGCTGGTACACTCGTTGCCTCATCTGATTTTTGTTACTACGTCATCCTCATTTTACAGATGAAGAAACAGGATCGGAAGGTTAAATAATTGCCCAAAGTAATACAACTAATGAGCATCAGAGCTGGTAAATGGAGGCACGGGTCTTCATCGTCTGGCAGTGAGGAAAGTGCTGATTTCTGACCCCCTCTCTTACCAGGTCTCAGTGTCAAAGCCCTACAAATATATTTTATGTCCCTTCAGCCAGATTTTCTTTGGGCTATTTCTAAAGCTCAAGATGTAGCAAGATTTTGGGAGGGTGGGATGTGCTATGTCAATGTCCCTGAACAGACATAGAAAGAAGTAAAAAAAAAAAAAAAACAATAAGGCAAGACGGTGTTGTTTTCACTGCACAGGTGGTCACTGGACCCCCAACCAAATTAACCGGCACTCAGCCTGGCTGTGGAGCTTCCCTGTTCTTATACCTTGTGAAGCAAATAGCATGGGTGTTGCAGAGTCATCAGGGGGATGGAGTCAGTCCCAACCTGTCCCTAATTCCTACTTCTGACACTTGTCGGCTATATGAACTCTCACAAATAACAACATCCATCAGCCTTTGTTTCTCATCTGGAAAATGTGAAGGATCAAGCCTGTTTTAAAGATGCACCAAAAAGATATTATTATCCCCATTCTTCTTATTCTGCCCACAACTTCTGTCCCTTTTCACCACAGTGGAAAAGGGACATATTCTTCACACAAGGGCAGAACACTCATTAGCTGATAGAAACCACTGATATGCTACAGAGAATTTCAACTAAGAAGGGTAGAGACTGTTGCCAAGTCAGTGGTGGGTGCTTGAGGTAAAAGGCCCTGGTGAACGGAGTTGGAACAGCTATTTGGGCCCAAGCACAAAACAGATGAGCAGAGCATGCTATTCAAGAAAAGAGGGAGCTTTGAGGTAAACAGATGCCGTAAGAAAGAAAGAAGCAGCATGAGAACAGTAACACGGCCCCTGAATGAGAGAAAAGAGAAGAGCCTACCCCTGGTTCTTTCTTCCTTAGATTCAGTGATCCCAGTCTCTATTTCATCTGGGCCAGCCTGAGGAAGTGTCTACTCCTTATATCAGAACAATCAAAACAGAACATTGAGAGGAGCAAAAGGACCACTGTGAGCGTTCCATTTCTGACACCCAATAAGCGTTAGAACAGACTTTTCCTGGACTTGATTGAGGGAGATTAAACTCTTTCAAATTAGCCCCATGTTCCTATAGCCAGATCTATATTTGGATCATCTTCCCTCTTATTCCAGAAACCATGGCCAAACCAACTCTGCAAGATATACTGCACAATTAGTGTGCACCTCTTAGCCTTGGCTAATTACCTCTTTTATCAATTAAAAATATTTTCCCATTAAGCCAAGAAGTTGAGAGGGAGAGAGGGTCTCCTCTCTATTTTGAAAGCCTCTGAAAAATCCAGCAAGATAATGTCACTGATTTGGTTAATTTCAGGTGCACATCAGGCCATTCAACCTAGGTGAATTTAATGACTCAGGACAGGTCGGGCGATGAATGTCCCTGTAAATCATTTATAATTGCAAGCATAAAAATTAAAAATCAGTCTGAAGAGCAAGATAACGTAATGCTAATGACGGAGGGCAGTAATCTGAAGATAGAGGTTCCCCGCTTTAATCAGGCCCATTCGGATGACAGAGCGCTAAGCCTCTAGGGGATTGTTCTGGAAACAAAAGGCTGAGAACCTACTTCAGTCTTTAATGACTCACCATGATAAAAGAAATTAACTGAATTTTCATATTATAATTATAAAATTTAATAGGGAATTTTTTCCCCTTCATACTTTTTATTTTTCTCCTAGTCAAGACAAACCAACATACAGTCTGTTCTCCTCACAAGGATGGTTTTAAAAGGCCACATCATGTTGAAAGTCCAGTTTATAAATTATGTCCAGGGTGAGGAATCACCAGTGCTATAACGGAGATGGTTTCTAGAGGCTTTAGGAAGTTAGAAAAGTCTTTACCTTGTTTTCAATGTTTATACAATACTGTAGCCCTCCAAGTCAGTCAGAATCAAAAATGGGGTGAGCAATAAAACATCAAACTCCTCCCTTGGAATGTTTTCAAACTAGAAACCGAACACTCTCCTTTGCTTGCCTTTTCTATCCAGTGGGTACCTAATCATATTTCCAAGTCTAATTCAGGTGGAACTTCATCCAGGACTTATCACACTGTATTGTAATGTACAATAGTAAGATCATTGCATTCTCTCCTCCAAAACTGTAAGTTCTTTGATGGGAGACTATTTGGGAGCCATGACTGATTGACCCTCCAAACACCTGGCACTTTTTAGGCATCGATAAATATTTGTCAGCTGACTGAGTTTTACCTTATCTCTAGGCTAACTTAGGATAAAAATGAGAGAAAAGTTAAGAAAGCACCAAATCTTTAGCAATGAAGAATAAAAAATACAAAGAGAGATAAGGGGGGGGGAAAGGTGTTTGTTTTTTAATAGATAAGTTTCATTAAATACACACACACACATTCTTGCTCTTGATAATAAGAAAAAACCATGAGGTATTTTCTCTGGAGTTTCTAAATCGTTCCAAGAGCCCTTGATAAAATTACAGTCTTTTCCTGAGCAGCTGGGGTGCTATCGCTCCACATAATTTCCTCTCTGAATGAACTGTAGATAGTCATATTGTGAAGTGAATGAGTAAGGATTTTTTTTTTAGTTGCAAGCAAAAGAAAACAACTTCAATCAATTTAAGGGAAAAAACAATATGTCAGGGTGTATTTTGTTATTAGGACCTAGAAGTATCTCACCAAAGCCAAGGGCAGGAACGTGGCTGGGCATCGGGAAGAATGGAACTGGGAGCTGGGAAGTTACCTCATCCATAGGGGTTCCAACTTCCTCTCCCATCAATCATATTCCCTGGGTCTCTCCTCACCCTCTACGCCAACTTAATGTGTGTCACAATCACCGGGAGGACCTGTTAAAATGCACATTGCTGGGCTCCTCTCCAGAGATGTCACATCAGTCGGTCTGAAGAGGGGCCTGAGAATTTGCGTTTTTCATCAGTTCCCAAGTGATGGTGCTACTGCTGGTCCAGGCACCAACTTTGAGAAACATTGCTCTACATCAATTAGTGCACAGAGCAGGAAGATGGCCACCAGAGCTGACACATTTGCAGGTCACAGCTCTAGCCACCAGGGGAGACTCACCCTTAGTCCTACTGCCCACTTCCTGGGAGACAGGACTGCCTAGCCCAGTGGGAGTACCGTATCTACCCTGAGCCGTCAGCTATGGCCAGACACATGGCTGACTACGGGCATATCACAGTTCCCAGGGAAGGGGAGCTGGCAGAAAACCCAGTGTGGCTACTATGAGACATGAGGAAGTCTTTCATTTTTACTGGACTAGTTGAAGCCTCCAGCACAGCAAAAGTTCAGGACTCAGGAAACCCACCCTCAAGTGAAACACAATTTAGAGTTATTCCCATCTCTGCAAACAACAGCCTCTATCAAATGTATAGGGGCAAGGAGGAATTGGACTTCCATCAGGCTGTGTGAGACACTCCAGCAGAGGGTGGGAGAGGGTCTAGAGCAGTGATTCTCCACTGGGGAAGACTTTGCCACCCAGGGACTCTTGGCAATTTCTGGAGACAGTTTTGGTTTTCACAACTTGGATGGGGGCGATGAGGTGCTTCCGGCAGCTAATGGGTAGAGGCCAGAGATGCTGCTAAACATCCTACAAGGCACAGGAGAGCCCTCACAACAAAGGATTATCTGGCCTGAAACGTCAATGTGCTGAGGTTGAGAAATCCTGGTCTAGAGCCTACAAGATCCTAAAAAAATTATAGTCTTCTCATCCACAGCAGGGGCAACAGTGCTCTACATAGTTGAATCTCAGTCCCACCTGCTGAGCTGGGGTCCTACACTGCTGCCTGCTGGCTGAGTGAGCTCAGGTAACCACAACACCTCTAAGCCTCTGTTTCCTCATACCTGTGATGGGATAATAGGGATGATGGAAGGAATTCAATGAATTAATAACTGTTAATCACTTGGCCCAGTGTCTGGCACATAGTGAGTACTCAATATAGGGTCATTATGTATCAATATTATTATTATTTATTTTGAATGAAAATGTGGAGGAATTACTCCATGCCTCTGTGATTTGGGGTAGATAGCTCAACTAATTCAGGAGATTTTACAGTGGTAGAAAAAAATCTAGAAGGTAGTGATGTCAGCAAGATGGTGACACAGGTCATTCCCAGCTTCAGTCCTCCTCACAAGAAGACCAACTAGCAACTATCCATTGACAAGACATCATTGTGAAAATCCCAGAACTTGGACATGAGGTTGAAGCACCCCCCACCCCCGGACCACAGAGATCTCATTAAAAGGTGTAGCACCACAGTGAGAGGGTTTCTGTGAGCCTACAGTTTCTCCAGTAGGAAAATGAGAACCCAAGGTAAACATCCAGCTCCCCACAGCATTGAGAGATGCTTCCCAAGAAGCCCATACAGGTCTCACCTCACAGGGGTCACTGGGGCAGTCTGCAGGGCTTGACCAATGGGGATCAGATAGAGATGGAGAAGGAGGGTGGAGCCTACAACGACCAGTGCTCAGATCTTGGCAGACTGCTTTCCAGCTTGCAGTGGTGCCTGAGCAGAGATTCCAGACAGTGGCTCTGCCCATCTGGCGAGCCAAACCAGTGGCCGAATCTGGCTAGGGAGCTCAGTTAGCAGTTCTGCCTGATTTGGGACCCCTGCCAACCAGCCATACTGACTGTGGAGTCCATTCTATAGCCCTTCCCAGCAGGGAAGCAATTCTTAGTCTGCCCAAACTGCTGAGTATAGCTTCCAGTCCTGCTCAGTCAGGAAGCCTGGCCAGAGAATCTGGGCAGCTACAGAGCAATCCTACAACCCCACTTGGCAGAGAATCAAGCCAGCAGCCCTGCCCAAATGTTAAGTATAGCCTCGGCCCTGCATAACCAGGGGGCCTAAACCGTGACCCTGGACAGCCTTGGAGCCCAGCCTACAGCCCTGGTCCACAGCAGAGCCTTGCCTACAGTCTTGCCCAATTGCTGAACATAGACTGCAGCCACATTCAAGCAGGAAGCCCTGCCAGTGACCCCCATCCAACTGAAGAGCAGTTTCTTGCCCCACTGAACCACAGGATACAGCTGGAGACCCCACCTGACTAGAGAACATGGCCAGCAACCTTGCCCAACAGTGCAACACAGCCAGTGGCCTAGCTGATTGTGAAGTCCAGCCTGCGCTCCATCCAACTTTGGGGCACAGCCTGCATCCTCACTGGATCACAGAACATAGCCTGAGGATGCATTCAATCATGAAGCCCTGCCTGTGGCCCCACCTGAACACAAAATCCAGCCAGCAGCACTATCCAGTTAGGGAGTACATCCTGAGACCCCATCTGAGCAGGAGAGATTTCAGAGCTCAGCCCATATCCCTGTCAAATCTCAGAGTCCAACCAGTGGTACCACCCTGGCAGGGAACACAGCCTGCAAACTTGACCAACCAGAGGTGATTACAGAGCATAACTAGTGGTCCTACCTGACTGTGGAGCACAGCCAACAGCCTCACCCATCAGGGAGTCCACCTAATGTGGACATGAATGTGGAGCCCAGCCAGCAGGATCACCTAACTGTGGAGCCCAGCCAGTGACGCCTCCCTGACTTCAGAGCACAGGCAGTGGCCTCGCCCAACTAAAGACCCAGGTAGCAAATCCTGCTTGCTCATATATGCTACCAGCTGACCTGTCTAGTACACCAAGCTGAGCTGACTGGTAAAGGTCTTTCCCTGACAAAGAGAACTTTTAAAGACTGGAAGAGGAGATCTCTTACTAAATGCGCAGATACCAACGCAAAAAATCAAAGATCACAAAGAATCAGGTAAATATAACACCACTAAAGGAAACTGACAAAGCTCCAATAACTGACTCTAAAGAAATTGAGATCTATGAACAGGCTGACAAAGAATTCAGAACAATCTGTTGAAGAAGTTCAGTGAACTACAAGAACATACAGACAAATAAACAAATTAGGAAAACAATTCATGAACAAAATGAGAAGTTCAGCAAAGAAATAGACATCATAAAAAAAGAAAAAAACCCCAAACAAACAGAAATTCTAGAGCTGAAGAAAACAGGGACTAAACTAAACAATTTGATAGAGAGCTTAAGCATCAAACTTGACCAAGCACAAGGAAGAATAAGTAAACTAGAAGATAGGTCATTTGAAATTATCCAGTCAGAGGAGCAAAAAGAAAAAAAGAATGAAAAAGAATGAAGAAAACCTATGGGACTTAGGGGACAATCATCAAGAGAAACAATATGGGAATTCCAGAAGAAGAGAAAGAGAAAAAGAGACAGGTCTATTTAAAGCAATAATGGCTAAAAACTTCCTAAAATTGGGGAGATTAAAGGGACACCCAGATTCATGAGGCCTAAAGCACACCAAATAGGTTGAACTCAAAAAGGGTTACACTGAGACACATTATAATTAAATTGTCAAAAGTCAAAGACAAAGAGAGAATTTTGAAAACAACAAATAAAAAGCAATTAGTCACATATAAGGGAGTCCCACCACAACGTGCCCCAATAATACGATCAACAGATTTCTCAACAGAAGCTGTGCAGGCCAGGAGAAAAAGGTATGACATATTCAAAATACTAAAAAAAGAATATTGTCAACCAAGAGTACTATACCTGGCTAAGCTATCCTTAAAAAATGAAGGAGAGATAAAGACTTTCCCAGACGAATAAAAGCTGAGGGATTTCATCACCACTAGACCAGCCTTACAAGAAATGCTAAAAGACATTCTTCAAGCTGAAATAAAAGGATGCTAATTAACATCATAATACGTATGAATGTGTAAAACTCATTGGTAACAGTAAATATATAGTCAAAGTCAAATTCTCTAATATTGTAATGGTGGTGTGTAATTCACTTACAACTATTGTTTAAAAGTTTAAAAACAAACATATTTTTAAAACCATATTAAACATATTAAAAAACAACCATAACTACAATAATTTGTTATTGGATTCACACATAAAAAAGATGTAAATGTAACACGAGTAACCTAAAATATGGAGGCAGATGTAAAAGTATAAAGTTTCTGTATGCTATCAAAGTTATCAGCTTAAAATAGGATATTATAAATATAAGATAATTTATGTAAGCCTCATGGTGACCGCAAAGGAAAAACCTTTAGTAGATACACAAAAGATTATGATAAAAGGGTTAAAGCATACCAACAACAACAACAACAAAAAATCCTCAGATCACAAAGGAAGATAGCAAAAGAGAAAGCAAGGAACAAGTGATCTACAAAACAGAAAACAATGAACAAAATGGCAACAGTACATTCGTGCCTATCAATAATTACTTTGAAGGTAAATGTATTAAATTATCCAAACAAAAGACACAGAATGGCTGAATGAGTTAAAAAAAAAAAAGATCCAATGACATGCTTCCTACAAAAGACTCACTTTAGATTTAAGCACACAGATGGACTGAGAGTGAATGGATGGAAAAAGATATTTCAAGGAAATGGTAACCTGAAGAAAGCAGGGTAGCTATTCCATACAAACAATTTATATTTGAACAATACTATAGACCAAATGGACCTAACAAACATATAAAGAACATTCCATCCAAAAGCAGCAGAATACACCTTTTTTTTCAAGCATAAATGAACATTTTCTAGGCTAGGTCATATGATAGGCCACAAAACAAGTCTCAACAAATTCAAGAAGATAGAAGCTATATCGAGTATCTTTTCTGACCACAATTGTATGAAACTAGAAATCAATAACAGGAAGAAAGCAAGAAAATTCACAAATACATGGAAATTAAAAACATACTCCCAAACAACCAATGGATCAAAAAAGAAATCAAAATTTTAAATATCTTAAGACCAATGAAATACAAACACAATATATCAAAACTTATGGGATGCAGCAAAAGCAGTTCTAAGAGGAAAGTTTGAATAAAAAGAGAGATCTCAAATAAACAACCTAACTTTACATCTCCAGGAACTAGAAGAAGAAGAACAAACTAAGCCCAATGTTAGCAGAAGGAAGGAAATAATAAAGATGAGAGCAGAAATAAATAAAATACAAAAGAGGGGAAAAAAGGAAAGATTAACAACATAAATCAGAACTAATAAAGGAATCCAGTAAAGTTGCAAGATACAAAAATCATTGTACAAAAATCAGTTGTGTTTCTATGCACTAACAATGAACTACAAGAAAAAGAAATAAGGAAAGTGAGCTCATTTACTATAGAATCAACAACAGTAAAATACTTATGGATAAATCTAACCAAGGAGGTTAAAGATCTATACACTGAAAACTATAAAACACTGATGAAAGAAATTGAAGAAGACACAAATAAATGCAAAAATATCCTGTGTTCATGGACTGAAAGAGTTAATATTGTTACAACATCCATACTACCCAAAGCCATATATAGATTCAATGCAATCCTTATCAAAATTCTAATGGCATTTTCACAGTAATAATGCAAACAATCCTAAAATTTGCATGGAACCACAAAAGACCCCGAACAGCCAAAGCAATCTGGAGAAAGAACAGATCTGGAGGCATCTTGCTTCTTAATTTCAAACTATATTACAAAGTTATAGTAATCAAAACAGTACAATACTGGCACAAAAACAGACATACAGACCAATGGAACAGAACAGAGAGGACAAAAATAAACCCATGCATATACAATCAACTAATATTTGACAAGGCAGCCAAGAATACTCAATGGAGAAAAGACATTCTCTTCAATAAACAGTGCTGGGAAAACTGGATGTTTACATGCAAGAGAATGAAACTGGACTCTTCTCTTACACTACTCACAAAAAATAATACAAAATGGATTAAATACTTACATGTAAGACCTGAAACAATAAAACTCAGAAGAAAACATAGGAAAAAACTCCTTGACATTGATCTTGGCAATGATTTCATGGATATGACATCAAAAAGCAACAAAATCAAAATAAACATGTGGGACTACATCAAACTAAAAAGCTTCTGCAACAGCAAAGAAAACCATTGACAAAATGAAAAGGCAACTTAAGGAATGGGAGAAAATATTTGCATACCATATATCTAATAAGGAGTTAATATCAAAAATTAAACAACTCAATAGCAAAAAAAAAAACCCAAACAATTAAAAAATAGGCAGAGAATATGAATAGACATTTTTCCAGAGAAGACATACAGATGACCAACATGAAAAGGTGCTCAACATCACTTAATCATCAGCGAAATGAAAATCAAAACCACAATGAGATATCACCTCATACTTGGTAGAATGGCTATTATCAAAAAGGCAAGATATAACAAGGGTTGGGACTTCCCTGGTGGTGCAGTGGTTAAGAATCCACCTGCCAATGCAGGGGACACGGGTTCGAGCCCTTGGCCGGGACGATCCCACATGCTGAGGAGCAACTAAGCCCGTGTGCCACAACTACTGAAGCCCACGTGCCTAGAGCCCGTGCTCTAAAAAAATTGAAAAAATTGAACTCATATAAACTGAGAGTAGACTGATGGTTGCCAGGAGAGGGCAGGGAAGAGGAATTGGTGAGGGTGGTCAAAGGGTACAAACCTCCAGTTATAAGATGAATAAGTTTTGGGATGTAATGTACAGCATGGTGACTATAGTTTACAATACTATATATTTGAAAGTTCCTAAGAGCATAGATCTTAAAAGTTCTCAGCACAAAAATAATTGTAACTATGTGAGATGACGGAAGTGTTAACTAACCTTACTGTGGTAACCATTTAGCTATACATACATATATCAAATAATTGTGTTGTACACCTTAAAATTACACAATGTTATATGCCAATTATATCTCAACAAAGCTGGGGGAAAAAATCTAGTGATAAAAAAAAGGAGGCTAGGGACTTCCCTGGTGGTGCAGTGGTTGAGAATCTGCTTGCCAATGCAGGAGACATAGGTTCGAGCCCTGGTCCGGGAAGATCCCACATGCCGTGGAGCAACTAAGCCCATGTGCCACAACTACTGAAGCCCCCGTGTCGCCACTACTGAAGCCCACATGCCTAGAGCCCATGCTCTGCAACAAGAGAAGCCACCTCAATGAGAGGCCAGTGCACCTCAACAAAGAGTAGCCCTCGCTCGCAGCAACTAGAGAAAAGCCCGTGCACAGCAACAAAGACCCAACACAGCCAAAAATAAATAAATAAATAATTTTTTTTCTTAAAAAAAGGAGGCTAAGCTTTTCTGGAAAAGAATAAACAGGGGTGGGGGAAACCTCTCATCTTTCAAAAAGGGGACCCTAGACCTTGTGAGTGCCATCATTCTGCATTCTCTCTCCATCTCCTAGAAATGTGTTATCTTGGCACTTTTCATACTGAATTAGGGAAAGTGAATATTAATCTGAACTGATACTAACCACCCATGACAGAAAATTCCCACTCTGATCAAACTTTCATAACATATTAGGAGTAAAAAGCCCTCTCCTGCTTCTCGCAGGTCAATCTCCATGCTGCCTATAAGTGTATGGCAATAACAAGCATCTGTCCATCTGCAAAAGGCTCCTTAACATAGGGCAGTGACAACGTGAAAACTGAGACTGTAATCGAAATGTTAAATGGCCGAGTGACAAGGCCAGGCTCCATGAAGTGGACAGTAGTATCCACTGTTTGCTTGATTCTCCAGAATGCCAGCACAAAGCTCTGCCCACACAGATGTCACATCCGGGAAAGCATTAAATCTCGGAACTTAAGAGCTGAAAAAAGCTTAGGTGTCTACTAATTCAACTCTCTCACCTTTGAGCTATCGGTTCAGGGAAGGGAATAGATGAATTTATCTAACCACAAGATATAATCTTTTGTAGGAACTGGACGTTAGCTAGAGCAGAGGAATAATCTGAAAGTCCTTCCCTCCCAATGCAATTTATGATAGTTCTTTAAAATTTGGAGCCAGAATCTAGCTGGATTTTGAGGTGTTTTATTTCATTTTGATCCAATCTGATAGTCTCTTATTTAATGGGTTAGTTACATTTCTGAATTGTTTCTGCCTTCTTATTTCTGAGTTGTTCCTGTTGGCTAATCCATTCTCCTCAGCTTATTTCCTCGCTTTTTCTGATTTCTTTTAGATTGACGAAGTTTTTTTTATATATATATAATTCCTCTTGTTTATTCTGTTGGTTTAAAAGCTATAGATTGTATTTCTATTCTTCTAATGGTTATTCTTTAATATTTTAACCTATCCACTTAACTGTATATTTGTACAATAAAGCCTCAAATTACTCAGTATTTCTATCTTCCTCCCAAGTGTGACACAGATACTAGCATGCAAAAATGACTTAAGGTCCCAAAGCCTAAAATATTTACCATCTGGCCCTTTCAGAAAAGGTTTGCAGACCCCTGCTCTAGAATAATAGTTTTGTGGGGTAGAAAAGTTTATGTTGACAGTTATTGCTCCTCAACACTTTGAATATATTACTTCAGTGTCTGCGGGCCTTAACTATTGCTAATAAGAAATCGTACTTTATGTATTACAATTTTACTTTAATGTGTCTAGCTATGATTTTTTCTTTGTATTTACTGCTTTGAATTTGGCATGCACTTTGAACTTAAGAAGGTCATGTCTTTGGGATATATGTATACATATAGCTGATTCACTTTGTTGTACAGCAGAAACTAACACGACACTGTAAAGCATTTATACTCCAATAAAGATGTGAAAAAAAAAAAAAAGTCAGGTCTTTCTTCAATTTCTTGTCAGATACTGTTTCTCTTCCATTTTCAATGTTGTAGTCCTTGATCTATCCTCCATGTCTCTTGCCTTTTTTAAAATTTTGTTTTGTTTTATTAAAATATCCTTCTTGTTAGTACCACATTCTGCTTCCTCAGTGCTATCTTTCAATTCACTAATTCTTTATTCAACTGTGCATAATCTAGAGTTTATCTTATACTTTTTTCAGTTCAGTGAAAAAACTGAGTATATTTTTTATTTCCAAGATTTCTAATTAGTTCTTGTTTCATTTATGGGTTTGTTTTGCCTCTCATTGCTTGTTCAGCTTCCCTTGTCTGAGAGCTTTGCAATTACCTCTATGCAGGTTACACCCAGTCAGATCTTTTAATGGCATTTCAGGGCGCCTGTTTCCATGTATTACTGGGAAAACGGAGATCCAGTCATGAAAAAGTGGGCAACTTGGTTAAATTCCTACTCTGGAGGGTCTGTGTTCTCCAACTTCCATCATTCTTATAGGCCCATGCTTCTCAACCAGGGCTTACTTTTTCCCCTAGGAGACATTTGGGAATGTCTGGAGACACATTTGGCTGTCACAATTGGAAGGAGGTGGTTGCTATTACTGACATCTAGTGGGTAAAGGATGTTGCTAAACATCCTACAATGCACAGAACAACCCCAGTGCAAAGAATTATCTGGCCCAAAGTGTTAACAGTCCCGAGGGTGAGAAATTCTGCCACAGCTCCCAGGCAGTGGTCGGCACTTGCCAGCCCCTTTCACAAGGGAGACACGTAGCAGCCCCCAACTTTAAGCAGCAGGGAGTGTGGCCCAGTGAGTGCTGGTAATTTTTTTTACCCTCAGAAGTGGACCTTCTACTCATCCTTGTTGACTTCCAGACCCAGAGTCAACAGGCCCCAGGATTCAGCCCCATTCATTTTGCATTTCTTGCCCATAGAATTAAGCTCATATCTGAGCCAGGCCTTTTATACCTTTCTGGTTTTCTACTTTAATATTTTATATCTGATTACTACACATCTGAAGCAGAGATACTGGCCCAAAGCATGAACTCGCTGAGCTATCTTAACCCAGGCCAACTTTCTAGTGGAGCAAGTCTACATGAATCAACCATTTCTTGGTCCTTTTTCAAAATTTCTTTTTTCTATAAAAATGTCAGATATCTTGCAATATGTTCTGATACAGCCTGCAGTATAATGAGATAATACTTCCTAGGGAGAACCTTCTCAGTTACTTTTCATCAGCTAAAATAGGCCTTTAAAAAGATCACCATACCTTGATGAATGCCTGCACTTTTCACAGGAGCTTTTCCTACATTTACAGGACACTGGGGGTTCTGGTTTGAGATTTCCTTTTTTTTTTTAATTTTTAAAAAATATTTATGTATGTATTTATTTATTTATTTGGTTGCACTGGGTCTTAGTTGCGGCAGGCAGACTCCTTAGTTGTGGTTTGCAGACTCCTTAGTTGCAGCATGCATGTGGGATCTGGTTCCCTGTCGCATCAAACCCGGGCCCCTGTGTTGCGAGCACGGAGTCTTAACCACTACACCACCAGGGAAGTCCCTGGTTTGAGACTTCTGAGAGTTACATTTCTTTTTTTTTTAATTCATTGTTTATTAAGAAATTATGAGATAAATACAGGGTTTAAAATTAACATATGTGATATGAATTATCAAGTAGATATCTATGATTTCACATATAAACCTCTTATATGAAGATCAATAAGATCTCAGTCAACATGTATGATTATCAAACAGATCATAAGTTCCTTACATAATGGTAAAAATGATAAAGACCCTACTGATAAACTTATAGAACTATCACTAGGAAAATATATATATATATATATATATATGTACTTTTAGTACAAAAATTTTAGAACACAATAAAGAGGAAGGAATCAGCTGAGAGTTACATTTCAACAAACAGAAGTTCCTTCCCCTGTGACTTATATTCCTGCTTCCTTGTGGCTTGGTGACCCAGTGAGATCTACAATATACAGCAAGAAAACAGCTACAAAATGCCCAAGGCATGAGTCTCAGTCTCAAATGAGATTATAGGAGTGGAATACGGAAAGGATCGACCCCTTTATCATTATATAATGACCTTCTTTGTCTCTTTCCACAACATACCCTGAAGTTTTCTGACATTGGATGGAGCACAGCTGTCGTCATCAGAACAAGAACAAGAACATCTTGTTCTTCCAAACCTACCGGGTCTGAGCAATTTAGATGTAAGACCAGGACTCAGTTACACACAGCATTCCACACAGTTCCATCTGATTCAGATGCCAAGCATCCGCTACAGTGTCTCCCCTCTACGGAATGCCCCAGCCCAGGCACAGACGGGTCTCCTAGAGATCTACAGCGTCTCCTCCCACAGCCCTATTCATCCTGGGTCTGTTTTCTCACCCACCCAAGACACATTCGAGTGAATGAAGAATGGACACCTGGCCCAACTAACTTTTTTTCTGAGGAAATTGGATTTGGGTCACAGAGACATGATCATTTACCTGTGGGGAGCCTAGCTATAAGGTCACATGGAATTGGGAGCTGAAAACACCGTTTAGGGTTTGCCAAGATAAGGCTATATGCAAGCAGGGCCATCATGTACACAGGCACCCAACTGAGAGGCAAGTGAGCACTGAAACCCAGTTTGCCATGTTGTGTGCCCTGGAAGGGCACAGTTGTCACATAGGCTAGCAGTTAGTCCTGTGTGTAAATAGATGAGCGTGTAGAGAAGGTGGTCGGCAAAGACAAGAACGGAGGAATAGGCCGCAGTGATGAGAGACATCAGCCCCAGGGAGGAAGAAAGCCAGAGATGGAGAGAGAAGTTGCCTGGGTCCTGAAAGCTATCAAACACCTTGTTCCAGTCCCTGTAACACTCAGCTCTGCTCCCTGCCCTAGGCTTGTAGGAGATACCCTAGTGTCCTTCTAATAAGTTCCCTTCATTGGCTTTGTTGAGTGGCTTTCTGTTTCTTGTAATTAAAAATATCCTGTTGTGATTAAGCTGCAGGAGGGCAGGGGCTGGATCTTGTTCACTATTGTATGCTCAGAGCCTAGCACAGTGTCAGCACATAAGAGTTGCTCAGTGAAGATTTGCCAAATGAATGCTTGGATGAGAAAGTTGTGACATGCACGGTTTGAGAAAGTGGCAGCCTTTGAGACTCCTCATCAAGCCCACCTGGAACAATAGAAAGATGAGGGTTTCTTCAGTGAAGTTAAATCAGTAACGTTTTTCACCAGAAGTCACTGCCAAAATTTCAATAGTCCAAAGAAAACAGTGTGAAGCCTGATATTCAAAGGGCTATGATGCTCCCCGGGCAAAAAGAAAATTTATCCCTGTGGTGAAATAAAACCCAGGATTTTTAAAAATGACCGTGAAAATGTTTTCCTAAATAAATAAATAAATACTAACAATTTAAAATTCTTTCTGTAATCATAGATATTAAAACTTGGATGGTCTGCAAAAGATCAGTCCATCCAGCACTGTTTGAAGCAATAGCTCAGAGAGGTTCAATAACTAGCATGAGGTCACACAGCAAGGGTAGGGGAAGGGAGACTGGACCCCATGTCTTCGGCCTCTTAAGGCAGTGTTTCTACTATAACCAGCTGCCCTTGGCAAAGGAGGTTCTTATCCTTTCTCATTTCTCTGCTACTACAATTAAAAAGACACCTTTTACGATACCCATTGAAAGGGTTCTCGTTTACTACTCTCGGTCTTTTAACCCTGGTCAAATGGTTGGACTAATGACTGCATTTATGCATTTATAAATTGAGCACACATTTAAGAAACAACAACCCGTCAAATACGTCAGTTTCATTGCAGCTCCATTAAAACTAAAAGTTTTAAATGATCAGGTTACCGAAAAAAAAAAAAAAGTGCAATTTTCCACTGTATTATTGCCTGCGAAACATTACAAGTGCAAAATGTAATTACCTTAATGCTATTTTTGATATCATATCAGTAAATTACGCCGAGTCCCCACTGTGGCACTTCTATCAGGGTAAGCATTATCCTGTTGTGAGTGTCAATCCCCAGGGAAAATGAAGTCGCTCAAACGGTTTCGATGCTCCAGCAATTAGTCACCTCGAGGCTGCCAGGAAGGGCTGATCTCCGAGACACTTATGGAATGTTTAACCTATAAACATCTAGGACATTTACCTCCTGTTTGTTTTTTCCCCAATTAAGCGCCAGAGAATCCTCTTTATGCAAGCAAAGCAACATTTTATGTAATAAGAACTTTTCTCCCTCTATTTTCCTTCTTAATCATCAGCAAATCCCCTTCTGCTATTAAAATACACACCACGAAAACTGGAAAAAAGAGGTAATAAGTATATAATGTACTGAAGACTAGTACCCTAATGTCTTGAGAAGAAAAACACACACAATGTGATGTGTTGGAGAATTAGCAATCTTCATGTCGAGGAAACAAAAATAATAACTTCCAGCAACCTTTGGAAGCCAGTGATTTGTTTTCTGAAGTTCAGAAGCTTTATTAGGAGATTAGAAAGGATGCAAAATACAGACACACAGACACACACATACACACTTCAGCTTTGCAAAACAGCTCCATTTACTTTGGGTGTGAAAACACAGTGTGCTGAAGTCAGGTCCAGCTTATAGGTTAAAAACTGTTCGGGCAAAAATGCCTCTCTGTGCATTTAAGGTATCAATATCATGCACAATTTCAAATAATTTCTCTACCAAAATGAGGACTCCGTTCTCAGCACTCTTGGTGAGCTCTGTTAATAATTAACTTTGATATAAATGCAGTAGTAAGTTGTTAATGTAATCCAGCTTTGTGATTGAATTTTGTAAAACTTAAAGTTCTGAGGCTGGAGATCGTCCATAAAGAACTATTTTCTCCATAGTATAAAACCAGTCTTTTGGAAAAGGAGCAGGCTTTTCCAGCTTAGCTGAAAAGATGAAAAAATTGAGGTTGGTTACTAGATCTTCAGCATCTCTGCATTTTCAGTGTCTATTTTAGGTAGAAAATCATCCCTTAGCCTGCCATTCCATCTGGAAAATGTAATTAATAAATCATCAGCTCTCAGCTCTGCACACTGCCTTATAAAGTGCACCAAAAAAAAAAAAATAGAGAGAAAGACTAAGATCTATTTATTATGTATCGGCCCCTAGTGCTGCCTTGCACTTTCGTAAGTATCCCTGGATCTCTAGGAAAACAAGGTGCTTGGATTTATCTGGAGAAACTCGGCTCTCTCCTTTGGAGCACAAAGAATTGTCCCTGCTCTTTCCAACCACCGGATCCCCAAGCCCAGGCTTATCACTCATCTCAACCTCGTAGCTTGAATGAGGGAGGGAGAGGCTGAAGAACAGTATTCCTCAAGGGGGCTCCAGGGCCTGATCAAAGCCCTCCTGTGACCAAAGGCACATTCCTTCCCCAAGGGGAACAGAGCATCCTCAAATCAGAATCAGACCTGAATAGGTTCAGACCCAGGCTCTGCGTTGCCCTGTGAACCTGAGAAAGTGAGCTACCCTTTCTGAACCTCTGTCCCACTTCAGAGTAAGCACTTAACTATTAGCTATGATGAGGATGAAAACAAACTTATTAGTTAGCATGGCAGCAAGAGCCTCTCACCCCCAGGAAACACCTCCTAGTGGGTTCTGATTCTTCAGGAAAGATCATCCCAGGACGCTTGGTAGAAGTTGCTCAGCAATACAAGCCAGTATTTTTATTTGCATTTCTTACAGAGGAAACTGATGCTCAGAGATGTAAATGGCCAGACCAAGGTTAAGATGGCAGCTCAGCTCCCTGGTTTAAAGTCCTGGCCGAGACTCCAGGGTCCCAACCTCATAAAGGCTTCGTTCTTCCCAGCTAATCTCAATGTCTCTCTTGCATCCTGAGGCCAGAGGAACCATTTTAATGCTACATTAAACCGAAAAGTCTTACCTTTTCTTCCCAGCCCTTTTAGCTTCAAATTTACAATATTTACTCACTCTGCATGCAGCCCTGATTAATGTCTGAATTCGACCATGGCGGTTGTGCGTATATATATATATATATTTTACGTACAATTCCAGTCCTCCACAGCTTACTGGAGTGTCATCTTACTTGGCTTCTGGGTTTCTGTACCTCCCTGATTCAGAGTGCCAGGTATTTGGGATTAAATCCAGCCTGAAATGTTATTTGCTCTGTTTAGCGCTTTTATGATGATTCTCTTATTATCTGCATGTGCTTCAGTGCTAATTGTACATTACAATGGTTGTAAGCAGGCAGCCTGTGAGCAAAACAGGAGAGGGGGTTTTGGAGCGAGCTACTGTTCCACAGAATCCAGACAAGGGAAGGGCCAAAGGGAGAGATGCCAAAGGAACAGAGAAAAGGGAGCAACCTAGTTTGCAGTTCTCAGAAACCACGGCCCTGTGCTGCCCTGAGGGCCAAATTAACTGTTTCGGGGCATTTAGCAAGGGTTCCACCAAGAAAATGCAAAAAAGAGAAAAATGAATGTTATTTCTAAAATCCCATGTGGCTGTTCAAAATAAACCTGAATCTTCAGACTCCAGAATTCATGTCTGATTATATTCAAAAAATGTTTGTAAAGGGAAATATACCATTTAAGTTGTTAAAACAGCCCAAAGACTTCGATGATAGTTGACACACTAATTTAAGCATGAGGTTTAAAATGGTCAAATAATAAATTCCCAACCCTGAGTTTGAATAGAAATTTTAAAAATCATCCTTCTGATATTCATTAGAACTCACAGGAGCAATTTTGCTCCACCCTTTACGAAAGCATTTCCAGTAGTTTAGAAATCACAATGAGCCCTGAAATCACAATCTCTAGTGAAATACACTATTATGTTACACATAGTTTGCAAATTATTTTAAAAGACAACATATGACACTGAAATGCATCTATAGAAGTATGATAAATTGAACATAGAAACCAAATTACGTGGTAATTCTTGGCACTTCTATTAGCTTAAAAATGATTTTAGCACTGACATTTTGCTCAGTGTAATGAAACACAAATTATAATTAGAAAACATCTTTGGTGTTCATTCTCGAATTCATCTTTTGCAATCCCTAGTTTTCTGACAACTGCTCAGCGACTGGAGATGAGGGACAATCAACCATTACCAGCTTTAAATTTAACTTCCCATCAGTCTCTAGGATTTCAGCTCCTTGCACGTTCCATGCTGATCTGGAGAAGGGGCGAATTGACGTGGGGTTATTGAAGCCTGAGCTTCAGGGCCCTTCACTCACCGGGGCCTCTTTCAAGACCATGGACCTAATTTTGTGCTCTTTTTTCTTATAAATAAGTTCTCTCAAATGCATAAATTTCCAGCCCCACAAAAATTGCCCCTGGGTAGAATGGATGAACCTTCTTTAAGCATCTGAGCCACGCCAGGGATCACAAAATGCCAACCCTTCCTAATCCCTTCACAACCGGGGCTTGGCTGCCTTGACGTTATCATACCACAGACAGACACCACGTGGAGAGCAGCTGGTACCACAAGTAACAGGGTCGGTGTGTGACGCTCCTTGTACGATACAGACAGATACTATAGTAAAAGATGGTTTGATCTGATTTTTCTCTTGTTAAAATAAGCATGTTATCAACACTTTGTTAGCCTTTGTTTTTGATATGCAATGAAAATTTGCAGATACCTCTGAAATGAACCTTGGCATTCCAAAGCAATGATTCTGACCAGTTTTGAGTAAGCATAGGTCTTTTAAAATTTTCAAACTTGCCAAATGGTAGATAGTTTGGCTTCTCCTTAAACATTTGAAATTTTCCTAAAAATTCCATTTCTAATTTTACTCTGATTTAAAATTTTAATGTATGTACAGCTCAATCCCAAATGTTCTGCAAACTCCTTAAAAATATCTAAAATTTCTGCCTCTTTTTTCACGTTTTCTCAACTCAGTAATCAAAAGTTTGCAGATTTCACAAATTATTTCTCTAAAGACTGTCTGGAGTCTTTTTTTAATCATTGTATAACTACATTTCATCTTAGAGTTTCTTATGAATACAGCATTAAGAAACTGGGTAAAAAGATCTAATTTTATTGATCACCTGACTTTTCCCAGGTATTAGTACAAAGCTAATATGAACCTCAGAATAACTCTATGAGGTAAATACCATTATCCTTATTTAATAGCTGTGGAAACAGGCTCAGAGAGGCAAAGTAACCAGCTTAAGTTCAGTCATGTAACTAATTAATAACTGAGTAAATGTGGAGTCTGGTCAATTCCATCACACTAGACAGCTAAATATTTGAATCTACCCATGACCATTCTCACTTAGAGTATACATGCAAAGAATCACTAAGAAAAGCCCAGAATTCATTCCCAACTGTAGTTCTCAAAAATTAATACATGTAGTTTGATAACTCCAAAAACAAAGAAAGTGAGGTTTAGGGGAGATGGGAACAACATCAGGGAGGAAGATGAGTGAAAAATGACTCTCTACAGAGTAAACATTTTCCAGTTCTAGCCACATGCTATTAGTGGTGACAAGCAGAAACTGTGAAGAGTTGTAGATAGAAGATAATGCAATATTTTTTTTTTTTAAAGAGTGCTGAAGTTCTTGGGCTGCAGCTAAAAACTGATCAAGGTTACCAATTCCTGCATCCTGGAAAGTATGCTTGATGCTTCACATTTAAGAAAGAAACAGGCACTAATAGCAACCAAGACCAGAAAGTATGGGAAATTCTTTTTAGAGGTGCTAGGCTTAGCATCAGACCATATACTCCAAGGAGAAGAGAGGAGAGTGTCAGGATGGATCAAGACAATATCAGTTTAGAAGTAAGCTGAGGCTGTAAGTCAAAGATCAGGAAACAAGGTCATTTATTCCAGAAAGTGATGTCATTGAGATGTCTCAATGGGATTCAGTGGAAATGGAAGAGTGTCCACCCAGTTTTAAAGCTAGAAACTGACAGGTTGAATGTAAATGGACAAAGGCTAAAACACCAAATCAAGGAAGATGGACAGTCTTTGGCAAGAAAAGAGTGCACCTCCAAAATGAATTTGGGGCACAGGGTTGATTTTAGGTCTTTTGGCGTGGATAAAAAATGACAGCAGTGCTTGATTTGATCTTGAGAATCAATGCCAATTCCTTATTAAACTGTCAATCTTTCTTAGTGTCACCCTTTAAGATCTTGACTCAGTGAATGCGCCAGTGAACCTGAAAGCTGCGAGTTTCAACAGCTCTCCTTGAAGAGTAAACACCAGGCTCTCACCCAGAATTTTCAGAGTTTCTGGCACCATTCAGTGCCACCATCATACTGATTTTCCTAACAAGCTACACTGAATTGTTTACTTCATGAATCATTTTCAGAAAACACCTAATCTTGGGAACTACTTTAAAAATAAATAGCTGGTACTGATTTCCCTAGAGCTCCCCAAACAACTAAAGCCTATCACTCCCCAGCCCTGCACCGTGCAAAATGGTGAGAATGGCCATGCTGGCAATCTGAAAAGTTATACGACCTTGATAAACATCAAGGAGATTGTCCAAACCATTTTTCTCTAAAGGGTAACTCCTGTGTCATCAGTTCACTTCAGCTCCTTTGGGGTTATGGAGAAGCTAGGGAAGGGATTAAACTCTGAACCCTCTTTGTGGAGTCTGATATGGGGAAATCCTTGGCTTCACAGCTCCCAGGATCATGCAGTGACTTGGGTCACTCATTTGTCTACACCAAGCTTTAAAAGCTAGGCAGATGCAGATGACCCAAAAGTGAAGCGCCTGCCTGTGTTCGATTGTCATTTCAATCTCGACCAGGTTGTCGATCTCCACACAGAGGGGCAGCAGGTCTCAGGCTTCTCCTTCTCCTAGGGACGTCTCACTCAGCTCTGCTGCTATGACTAGGGCTCAGCTCAGCCCAGACCAGCGGACCCCACTCAACCAAGGCCAGACAGCAACATGATCCGGCTTTGCTTAAGGACGTTCACAGAGGAACATACACAGATAATCTGGATTGTGAAGCTGAGCTCTCTCTCATCGCACACTTGGTCCCTGAAGACCCCTTCCCCATCTGTGTCCTCCCACCTCTGTGTCGCAGAAGCCACATTCTCTATTCCCACTCCATGAGTGCCCTCAGGCATATCTAGAACCCTCTTTGTCTAGATCCAAAGAGGTGAGGTCAGGGACAGACAGGACTCCCTTCTCCAGCTTCCAAAGACCCATCCCGGTCTGCGGCCCCCTCTCTCCTGGACTTTCACTCTAGGACAGTCATCTTCTTCACAGGGGGGACTTAGCCTTCAGCCTCTCAGCGTGGGCCTTACTCAGGACCCCACCAGGTCAGGATACAACGTACACACAAAGGTCACAGACACAGTGGAACACAGACTGTGGGTATTGGCTGACGAGGCTCTCAATGGCAGGTTTCAGTCATGAGTCATCCACTTACAAACAGCATGAAGGATGCTCCCTGGGTCAGACACTGACACACAAAGCAAATGGAATGTCGTTTCTCCTCGAGAGAGGCACTAATAGAAATATACCGTGAGTCATGGGGTAAGGTTAAATCTTCCACATTAGTAGCCACATTAATACAAGTACAAAGAAATTACAGGTGGAGTTAAAGTGAATAGTATATTTTACATAACTCAATGTATCAAAATATTATAATTTCAACATGTAATTAATATCAACAATTATGAAATACTTTACTTTTTTTTTTTTTTTGTACTACCTCTTCAAAATCCCACATGTACTTGCCACTTATAGCACATCTCAATTCAGACTGGCCACATTCCTTGATAGCCACTGGTGGCTCCTGGCCCCTGTACTAGACAGTGTAGCTCCAGAGGCTGACATTTCAGTGGAGCTGGAAGACGCTCCCATTCTAACCACCTCTCCCTGTAAAGCGATGTTCAGACTCAGAATCTGTCCCCTCCCTTACCCTAGGGATAGTCGCCCGGGGCTTTTCTGGGTGATATCCTTAGGCCACCCTTTAACACACACGGACTAAGTGCTCTATGCCAGGGAATGGAACAGATGCAAGAGTGGACCACAGCCTGTGCTCGGCACGGCTAGCGCCCAGACTGCCCGACCTCTGACAGCACGCCTTCCTTGCGATTCCTCCTATAGCTACTTTTTACAAGGTGTAAAAAGAGCCTGTTGATAGGTAGGTAGCTGAGCTACCCTACCCAAAGGCTTTCACAACTGCTGTCTTTGACTAAATTCCATTCCACTATTGATCTCTGACCAGTACATTTTAAGGTATGACACTCTGGATATTAGTAAAGTTATCAGTTAGGAACTCTTCAGCAGCACGTGACAATAACCAACTCAAATTAACTCAGGTAAACAACAGGCAAAGGGCATGAGTGCTTTATCAGCCCGCCTAACTAGAAGGCCCAAAGGAGATTAGCTTCAGGCAAGGCTTCATCAGTTTCACCAAGGACCTGACTTCACGTTCTCTCCATTCTGTATTCTTCCACGTGGACATAAGCTGCAAGCTTCATACGGTGGTCTCCAGCAGCTCCAGGAACCCACCTTGACGTCTCAGAGTGGCTTCAACAGCAGATCACCTCACATCCAGTGGAAGAGAACGAGCCTCTTCCCTAGCTCCCACAAATCCTAGGATCATCCTCTGCCATTGGCCAGAACTAGGCCACATGTCCATTTCTGAACCAATCACTTGTGCAAGCGATTGCTGGCTTCCCTAACTGGCTTAGACCAATCAGGGCCCATCCCAGGAGCTGGAGGAGGGTTTATTCCACCCAAACTGTATGGCAGAGAATGGAGAATGGTACAGTCCTCAGAGGAAAAAATCAAAAAGTCCCTCAGTGTGAGAAGCTGGGGGTAAATATGGAGAGGCCCCAACAAACGTCCACCACAATCAACATGATGTGTCCAAGGTTGTTACCTTATCTTGCCTGATGTGTGGGGATTCAACTGGGGAATTGCTGAATTCTCTGGTAGCTTCAACCATGTCACACAAAATTAATTTCAGTCCTTCCAGAGAACTGTCATAACCAGTGGACTCCTTTGGCTGGAGAA
Source organism: Balaenoptera musculus (assembly GCF_009873245.2). Classification (NCBI taxonomy): domain Eukaryota; kingdom Metazoa; phylum Chordata; class Mammalia; order Artiodactyla; family Balaenopteridae; genus Balaenoptera; species Balaenoptera musculus. The sequence goes on from NC_045792.1 coordinate 83,128,696, forward strand.
AAATCTCCCCAGCACAATGTTTTTAAGAAAACAAGCCCCCCCGCCCCATCCTGGATGGGATTTCCCCCAGACTGCTCTATGGAAATCCTGAATACAATCCAGGGATATTAAGACATAGATGCTTCATAAGAGTTAAAAAGTACAAAAAGATTTTATGGACAAAGCTCAAGTGTTATCAGCTACTACCCTAAGATTACACAAATAAAGCCTGGTCAAGCATGAGATTGGCACATCTTTCAACATCTAGTAGAAAAATTTAAGGAAGCTTGTGATGTCAAATTTCTGTGAAGAGCTCTTCAAATTTTTCTCTTAAACTCATAGTTTGCTGTGCCACCTCCTTCTGGTGACAAGAGGGCACCATGCATGTAAGGGGTGGGGAGAATCTACAGGGATAAGGAAGCAAGGGATGCACTTTGAAAAAGAATAATTCTTGACACTAGAGCATCCCTCGGTATACCTCTGCTCCAGAGGTCTTTAAAATATCACATTCATTTGAAAGATGGAATGCTCCTCCTACATTTATAATCTATAGCAATTACTGTAATTAATAATCAGTGACATCCATATGCGCAGGAACTGCGTCTGTTCTGTTCACCACCAGGTACCCAAGTCCTGGAACACAGTAGGCACTCAGTAAATATTTGATGCAGTGAAATCAGATTGAATTTATTTTGTAGAACCAGCCTATTTTAACACACAGACTCAGTCTGAAGACTATTCCATGTGTTCTAATGGAATTCCTCTAGGTGGCTGGACTGAGGTGGAGCGGGTAGTGGTGGTGGTGGCCGTGAGGGAGGAGCTGAGAACAGAGTGCTTAAATATGACCTAAAAGCAATCATTCCAACAAGTCAACCCTGGGTTGCCCAGTGCTGGGGATCCAGAGACGGAGAGAACACAAGTCCACAGATGTTCAGGGCAAGAGAGGACACCGAAGTAGTGATAGCACAATGTGATAATATATAACAGAGGGAAGTGTAAAGTGATGGGGCACAAAGATGAAAGGACAATTAATTTTCCCTAGAAAGATCAAGGAGGATTACAGGAAAGAATTTTGGATTGCAACTGGCCCTACCAGAAGCTTCCACGAAGACAATACTTAAAAGTCTCCAGAGACCCAGAGGAATGGTGAGTAGGAGGTGGGAAGATCAGAGGTGTCCTGTAATCCCTGGAGCCTTTAAAAGTGGCCAATTGGTCTTCACAGATGGATGAGTCCTCCCTCTTCTGTCCCAGGAACCTTTGTGTCATGTCCCCATCACAGGCCAGTGGGTTCCCAGTCTGCCAGAACAAAGCCCCAGCCAGCAGATGACACGGTGTCCTGAGGAGGTTAGCAGGGAGGGACGGACAGTCCTTGCTTTGAAAGGAGGCTGTGAGTTGTTTTTGCCTTGCTATTTTGTTTCTGGTGAAATTTAATAAACAGTGGTTCAGAAGAAGGGACCACATCCTCTCCGCTAGATAGATCTGTTTTTGCCACATGGTTTTCAGTGTTCCTAATGAACTGTTAACAAGCTGTCAATTAAGTGCACAAATTAGGAGAGATGACACGGAGAGGTTTGTACAACAGAGCATACTCCCAGGCTGCAAACTACAGGCCCTTCCAGAGAGCTCGAGGGCCTCTTCTTCGGACCTTCCAAGGAATATCTTTGACCCAGATGGGGAAAATATTGCAATTAGGTCTTGGTTTGGGGTGGGAGAGGGTGGTTTAAGATATGAGCGAAAAGTAAAATAAAATTTTTTCTCATTCTAAGCGTTGAAAATCCTCTTGGCGTCTGGCAAATCAAACAGTTAATTCTCTGCTGCAGCTCGTAAACCTGTTTTACTTAAATGGGTGCTGACAGAAGACTTTATTCTGGGTGACTTTTATTGTCATTTCTTTTCCAGCTAATTGGTTCTGTAGGCTTTCTGCTGTTTATCAGGCCCCTCTTCCGAGGGAAAAACTCCACACAAAGGAAGAAAAGTACACAAATGAAGAGCAAACTTTAAATGTAATTATCTCTGCTCTCTGCCTGTTGCTCCTTCCCCAGAGTCTCCTAAGAAAGAGTACGTCTTGTTGGAGGAGCGCCGATTCTCCGGCCCGTTTTATTGCCAGAGATGGGAATTAAGGGAGCGGCTGAGAGCAGCGTCAGGGGTGCTGAGAAGAGAGAGGAGTGACACCAAGGCACGTGAACGGTTTTCTGCAGACCCGAAAGAGAAAGGAAACAAAGATCACAAGTGCTCCCTCGGTGAGGACTGTTGGAAGGGCTCCTCACACAGAAATGGGACAACAAAAAGACCAGGTACTGTTAACTGTACGGAAGAGCCGGACACACTGGGGGAAAGGGCGGCATCCTAATACGGTGAACGAAATGGCCCCGTTGACAGGTTTGTCAAAGGGTCGGTAGGAGTTAATTCTGGAAAGGAGGCCACCAGGAGGGGCAGTCTCTGAACACAGGGAGCTGTTAGGAAACAACTGTTTCCATTCACACCCCCAGAGTCAATCATTTCCCCCAGAAAGACATGGGAAGCTCTGCTGGCTGGGCCCTGAGGTTTGCAGAGCTGATTCCTGACTGGCTCAGCCGTCTGTGACTCAGTTTCCCCACCTGCTGAAGGACTGGAATGATGATGAAGGGAGATGCCCAGAGGCAGGACAGAGGTGGGTCTGGGAGGAGAGCTGGCCAGCAGTCAGGCCCCCGAGGCTCCCAGTTCCTCCTTCCCTTCCTGAGGCACCGGTGCCTCCTGCTGTCCTGCCTATTATATCTCAGGTTTCTCCCTCCCTCTGGTTCAACACCACCTCCCTCCCCTTCAAGACTTCTCTTAGAGTCACCCATGACCCTCTGCAAGTCCGTTCTTAGGCCCTTGCCCTACCCTGCTGTAAGGTAGGAGCCCTAAGTTTGGAATCTGAAGACCCAGGCTGGAGTCCTAGCTCTGCCGTCTACTGTGTGACAATAAATCCATTTCTTGACCTCTCTGAACTTTGCTTCCTTTTCCGAAAACAGATCACAGAGGAAAAAAAGTCTGTTACGAGGCTCTTTTTTTTCATTTGAAATAATGGAAAACTTTATAAACGAGAAAGCAATAAACTAGAAATTTTAAAAATCTTCTCCCTCTCTCTCTTTTTTTCTCTTTTAGCAGTGGCAGCCTCTTCTCCAAATGACATCCTAACGTAAAACAGAGGAAAGGCACATGCTTCTGGTAGGACAGGGACAGAGCCCCCATCTCCTTGGCCACATCCTCCAGGTTTTGTTCCCTGCTTCATAGTTTGAAAACCACTGCCCTCAAGTCACAGCCACTAAATTACTAATCAAAAGTATTTTGATTCCATGCTGTTATCAATAACCTGAATGGAAGATGGCCAAACAATGCCCTCAAATGCTTATTCACCTTGACAGTTATCAGTCCAAGATGGGGCTGACTCCCACCTATTTAAGTATAAACTTATGACAATAACCTGGTGTCATTTAAGCTTCCTCGTGGTGACTCCTGTTCCATTCACCACCACGTCAGTGTGTGACCCTGCTCCCTCTATGTCTTATACTCATGGCTGTTTATCCTTTAAAGGAGGTAATTTCTGTCCATTTTGTGACTCACTTGTGCACACACACACACACGCACGCACACACACAAACTCTTAATAGCTAGATAAAAGTTTAAGTTTCTTTTTTTTTTTTTAAAGATTTATTTATTGATTGATTGATTAATTGACTGATTGATTGCTATGTTGGGTCTTCGTTTCTGTGCTAGGGCTTTCTCTAGTTGCGGCAAGCGGGGGCCACTCTTCATCGCGATGCGCGGGCCTCTCACTATCGTGGCCTCTCTTGTTGCGGAGCACAGGCTCCAGACGCGCAGGCTCAGTAGTTGTGGCTCACGGGCCTAGCTGCTCTGCGGCATGTGGGATCCTCCCAGACCAGGGCTCGAACCCGCGTCCCCTGCACTAGCAGGCAGACTCTCAACCACTGCGCCACCAGGAAAGCCCTAAAGTTTAAGTTTCTTAAAACCAGTCTAAGAAAAATAAGCTACAGGTTCATTAATAAGAGCCCTTTGGAACCCCGCAATGATCCCTACCATCAGCCACGTTTCCGTAAGTGACCACTAGTAATTGTCCGTGGCTGACTGGTGTCCCTGTAGTCAAGAAAGGAGTTTGCTGGACAGAGGAGGGGCTGGCAGATTTGTTAGCAGAGCTCCTCCGATCAGCTTCGCCTAGGCCCGGTTTTAATTCAAAGTATTCCTGCAGGATTCACCATTACCTTCCCCTTTTTGCACTCTGCCGATTTCATTAAGCAGTTCTCCCAGATCTAAATGCTAACTGTCGTGGCAGGCTGCAAAGCCGCATTCCCTGCCCGCAGCCCCAGAGAAGCCCAGAGGGAAAGTCAGCAGGCACAATTATAGCTTTCATGTGTCTTTCTGGAGAGAAGGCTTAAGTGTTATTTTATATATTTTCTCTGCACCATGTCAGTGATTTTCTCCGGAAGCACAAGCCTCAGGCTTTTCCCCCCGACAATGAAAATTTCATGGAAAAGTTATCCAGACTAAGGAAGGCAACATTTTTTTTTTCCCCTCAGAGGCATGTGGGCTGCTTTCTGCTGCATGCTGCTACTATAAACACAGTCACAAATAAATCCAAGAAGGCAGAAGAGGGGTGTAAAATATGAACAGAGAAGGGAAAAAAAGAGGGGAATCAGAGAAATTGAGAGAGCTCAGCCTTTAGAGGAAAAAGGAATCATAAATTGCTTTCCTTACAAATGAGAGAATCAGGCCTACAAGGGGCCTTTCCTACTTCCATTCCCAATCCAACCCACCAAGCCAAGGGCATTCATGGCTTTCTTGTGCCCTCTAGTGGGGAGAGGTGGTCAGTGTTTTCCCTTGAGTGACAGCCACAGTCTCATGCACTTGTCGGCCTTCTTATTACATCATGAATTTTGATAAGCCCATTAGCCAGCCAGGCAGCCAGGAGGAGGATGTCTTTCTCACTTGATGACTACACAATGAGGAGTAATATATTTTAATTTAAACACCATAAACCTATTGAGTGCTTAATTAACTTTAACCGTCTTTAGGGGAATGAAGCCAATTTGAGGGGGTCAAAAGGAGTTGTTTCAATATCAAACAGTTTTACATAGTCAATCCATTCATTCGGCCTACAGCTACTGATTAACACACAAAATTAACATGTTAGTAAAAATTCATATTCAGGCCTCTGGGGAAATTAAGATGCGCATGCACAGGGCATGATTAGCACAGCTATTGTTTTCTCCCAACAATATAATTTAATGGGTTTTTAGAATTACAGAAAGAGAGACTCAGTGCTGGTTTGAATTGATTATTTACCACAAAGCTTTGAAATATAGAAAAGATAGAAAACATCTCAAGCCAAAAGGGCCAGGGAACAGAGGCGTTTGGGCTCAGAGTGAGCGTATCTTCCTAAGGAGCTTGGCCAGGATGAGCTGATCCAGAGGCGGGCTGGGTGCCACAACCAGCAGAAGCTGGGGCCAACAGGAGGAGTGGGGAGAGGCCTTCCGGCTGCGTGGAAAAGCGCAGTAGGAGCTACCTTCCCAGGGAGAAGGAAACTATTCCATTTAAGATTTAATCATACTACACACCCAGCCTATTTCCCAGAAGTATCTGAGGCATTTACATTATTCAAACACGTATAAAAAGAATAAATAAAAAGCATATAATTTTGTAAAAAAAAAAAGATAAGGAGTCCATGAGAAAGAGAGCAGGGAGTAATAGAAAAGGTAGTTATCCCATTTGCAAAGCAAATTTAGTTCTGAGCTTCCTGGCAGCCAAGGGAAAAGTGCTAAGTGCACTGGGATATAGAGTTATCATTATCTGATGCCCTTTACGGTAACATATAAGTTTGTCTGGAGAGACATGTTTCCCTCTTCATGCTGAATTTGAGGGAAATTAATTGTGTGGTTACGTACAGAAAGCTCACTGTATAAGAAGATCATCAATGTGCTTAATTACAGCTTAGCAAAAGATATGGAGATGTTCTTCAGAAAGTGCTCCTTGTGTTATCACTCCGTAAAAGGCGAGCACAAAGCTTTAAACTGAAACTGGCAAACCCATTCTGTAGGGAACTAAAATAATACAGTCTAGGTATATGCTTTCTGATGATCTTTCTTGAGTTCCTGTGACAACAGTAGATTTAGGACCCAGACAAGCAGGAAGGAAAAAGCACTTTTTCTCACACAGAATTTACAGGGTTTTATAAGAACCTCATAACTGACCCGGTAGCCTTCAGTCTCTTCCCCTCTCCAAACCGTCTCTACATGGCCAAGAAATGAAGTTTCCTAAAACATCTACTTTAAGATACCCATCTTGGCTCAAAACCCTCAGTGCCTCCTTCCTCCCCACACAGGTCTGTTTTCAGCCTCATATCTCAACACTGCCCCACACAAATACTCCAGCCAATGCCCAACCAGGCCTCCAGGTTGGGGGGACGGTACCCGCCGTCCCCCCATCCCGCCCTGGGCTGCCTTTCCTCTGCCTTTCCACTTCTTCAAATCCTTCTTTCTCCACCAAACCTTTCCCCACTCTCCTCAAAAGTTAATTTTCTGCACAATAAATAATCAAGGGCTTTCACTATCTGACCCCAACCCTGCTTCTGCCATTACCTTCTGCGTGTCCCAAGCTTCAGGCTACGGAACGCCTGCTTTTCCCCAAACTTACCACCAATGTTCAAATATCTGCCCCTTTGCCCATACCATCCTTCTGCCTTGCTGTCTCTCCTCTTTCAACCTGGCACACTCCTCCTTCCAGACCCAGCTCATCCGATACCTCTTCTGTGAAACTGTTCTGACCCTTCAGGCACAGTTAGTCTCTTCTGCCCTCTGCTCCCAAAGTGCCTGCCTTCACCTATTCTAGAACCCAGCACAGCTGGCTGCGAATATTTAGGTCCGCTTGCATCTTTCCTGCCACACTGGGAGCTCCCTGATGACAAGGGGCATGTTTTTAGTGCCCTTTCTTTCCTTTCCTTCCCTTCACTTCCCCTCCCTCTGTCCTTCCTTCCTCCCTCCCTCCCTTCTTCCCTTCCTTCCTTCTTTCCTGTGTCCAATGATGCCTGGCACTTAGTAGGGCTCAGAATATGCTAGTCGAACTAAATCACTCAGTGATCCTCACTCACATCTCCTGGGTGACAGGGTCTCATGGATTTGCTTCTCTGTGTCCCTCGTGCTGGTCCTCATGTTGGGGGAAAGTGGTCACAGTCTCTGCTTGCTGTGGTAGGAAGACCTTTCATTGTCTGTCTGTCTGTCTGCCTGCCTCCTTCTCTCCCTTCTCTCACAGGCTTTTCTTCACCAAGGAAGCCTGGCAAAGAGGACGGGTACAAGAAACCAGATAGAGAAAAAGATAATGGTTGAGAGGACCCGAAGAACACAGCGTTTTTCCTCAGAGATAACTTGGACCCAGATGGCTTTGTCTCCTGAAGCTGGGAGAGGCCCAAGGTCAAAAGACACTAAAGCCCAGTCCTTCAGCAAAGTGAGCAGACCAGCAGCCAGGTCACTTTAACAGGCCGGGGTCAGAGTGACGGAGACAGGGGCTGGGTTGGCTCTAGCCCAGGAGACAGGCCTGGGACTCCTGAGCAGGAGAGCTGGGGTCTGGGAACGTAGCATGTGTCAGGATCACTGGGGCAGACAGCAGGGCGGGAGAAACCTCACGGTGGGCTCACAGGCTGGATTAGGTTGGCAGCCGGTTCCCGTCAAAGAGGAGAGGGCGTCTTAATGTCCCGGTGACCTTGGCTTGCTTCCCCTCCTCCTAACTCTTTTCTCCGTTAACCACTTGGTGTCCACTCTGTTTCTCCACAAGTATCAGAAGATGCAAACATTTTCAACCAAATATGTTCACAGGGAAGTTTTTCTACTACTGGCTGAGGGCAGTGGAGCGAAAGCTGCTCAGAGGCACACACCAAATCCTCTGGTTTCCGTCTCTCTGTTGGGCTTCTTCTGCTGGGCACATTGCTTCCCTGAACCATCCGACAGAGGAGGCCAATCCTATCTTGTCACGTGCTTTGGGGTTCACACTCTGACCCCTCCCTCACTCCCCCCTCCCCATACTGCACTATTTCGTTACAGAATAAATGTATGCACACTTCATCGCCATTGGATGGAATGAGTGTTTTGGGGCTATAGCAGTTACAAAGCTACTTGAGGTTCAGCTCTTCATCTGAAGCACAAAGGCAGGATGGCTCCCTGGGTATCTGAACTGACCACCCCAAAGGGCACCCTCCACATCGCTGGGGAGGAACTTTCTGGGGGAGGTTTCACACACTCACCTAAAGTCTTAAAAATGTGTGCATCCTTAGGACCCTCAATTTATTTAGGAATTTATGCCAAATAAATAATTGTGGATGTGTTCAGAGATTTAGCTGTATGGACATTCACTACAGTATTATTTAGGGAAAGCTGGAAAGATGCTCGACAATAGATAGATTCCTTAATGAAACTATGGTGTCCAGTCAATGGAATACCAGCAGTCTAAAGTAGATTAATATTTATCTTAATATTTATCGGCAGAGAAAAACATGTTCATCCTACCTTAATAAATCAAAAGGCACAGAAAAAATCAGTTTCTACAGTGTAATCCCATTTTATTTAAAAATATACGTATATATGTGAATGTACAGAGGAAGTTCTGGAAGGATAGTTATGATGTTCTCAGTAGTTATCACTGTGTCATGGAGTCCTGGTATTTTTTCATTGTAATCTTTCTGCGAATCTGCAATTTTTAATTTTCTAACAATAAAATTGTGTTGCTTTTGTAAAAGAAAAAAGAAAAGAGTTATTTTAAATTATTTTTTAGAAACCTAAACATGAAGCTATGAGCTATTCCTACTCTTATTGAAATATGATCCCCAGATTTTAGGAAACTGTTATCTTGCTTGGCTAAGACTCTGCCACCCAGCACCCATTCCCCGCTTCTTTGGTAATGAAACCCCAATGTTTTGCTGGGTGAAAATCACTCAGCTAAATGACTACATTTTCCAGCCTCCCGTGCAGATGGTGTGACCCTGAGCCGAAGTGCCGCCCGAGGAGACATTTGCAGAAGTGTTATGTGGGGCTTCCAGGAAAACTCTTCAAGAAAGCTGACTCCAAAACTGGAAGTTTTGTCCATCTGTCCTTCCCCCTTCCTTCCTTCTTGTTGCCCTGATGGTTGAAGCTCCAACAGCTTTCCTAAATCATGGGTGACTTTGGGTTGGAGGCCTTGTGATAGAACGGTGGAGCGGTGAGGTAGAAGGTGCCTGGGTCCCTGTCATCCCCCCCATGTCCGCGCATCTCTGGACTTCTTCTACATAAAAAAATTACATTCTTGTTTATGTCCCCGTTATTTGGATTTTCTGCTATTTGCAGTCATCCCTACTCCTCACTGTTACAGTGGGGTCAACAGTTACTTAGAGGAAAAATAAAGGCAGTAAAAGGACTTGAAATTCTAAATTGGGGTGGCAAAGGAAGCCAGCAAATATTTCAGAGCTGGGCTTTTATGTGCTATTATTTAAAATCATAAATGCTGACATTTATGCAACTGAGGGAGAAAATGCCATTATTTCAAGCAGTAACAGCACAGAGCTCTGGCAAGTAATTTCACTTAGAAGATGTTTAACACAGGTACCAGAATTGTCAGTTAATGGGTCAAGGAACCAAGAGAGACCTGCCTTTGTGTGTTAGGGCCTCCTCTTTGCAGACCACAAATATTTCCTTTTATGTTTAGGAAATGTAATTATGTCTAATGCAAATTACAAGCCAGAAAACCACCACAAAGTTTTATTGCTTTTGTGGCGCTTCAGTCCTTCCATTATATTACAAACGCCACAACCCCCCAAAGGCAAAGCTGAACTCCCAAGACGCTGTGGAGAATGCGTAATCGTGCCCATCACAGAATGTTGGGCAAAGCTTCCAATGCGACTTTTTTTTTTTTTAATTTTGGCTGCGTTGGGTCTTCGTTGCTGCACGCGGGCTTTCTCTAGTTGCGGGGAGCGGGGGCTGCTCTTCGTTGTGGTGTGCAGGCTTCTCATTGCGGTGGCTTCTCTTGTTGCAGAGCACGGGCTCTAGGCGTGCTGGCTTCAGTAATTGTGGCACCAGGGCTCAGTAGTTGTGGCTTGCGGGCTCTAGAGAGCAGGCCCAGTAGTTGTGGTGCACGGGCTTAGTTGCTCCGCGGCATGTGGGATCTTCCCGGACCAGGGCTCGAACCCGTGTCCCCTGCATTGGCAGGCGGATGCTTAACCACTGCGTCACCAGGGAAGTCCCAAGGCGACTTTTTAACCACAGCCTTCCCCAAACTGAAGCTTTCAGGTAGCTCCCTCTTGCCTGACTTGTTCCTTGTCTTTTAAGATTCTTGTCCGGTGTCCCCTCCTCCAGGCAAAGCTCCCTGGTGTTCCCATAATACCTACCGCTCACCGCTCATAACAGCTGCCACCTATTGGTCCTTATTAGGCACCAGGTGCTGTGCTAACTGGTGCTCTACGTGGACTATCTCATTTAACCCTCACAACAGCCCTGTGAGGCAGGTGCGTGCACATTTTATAAATGAGGATACGAGGCTTAGAGAAGCTAACAACCCACCCAAGGCCTTGCAGTTATGATCCCAAGATTACAAAGTAACGATTCAACAAACTCATCCGGCCCTAGAGGCCAAGTCATACCTTCTTGTAAACCAGAGGCAGCCTCTTATTACACTGTGTACTTCCCATCCCTGCGGGGCTCAGCGTCCGGGAGGCACTCACTAAACGTCGGCAGAATAACTGACTGCTACAGCGTCAGTTCATTCCTATCCAACCACACAGACTTGGGTTAAAAATCACCAGATAAAATTGAGAATTAGTCTCCGTGCCTGGAAGCAGCAGCCCCAGAGATGGGGTTCAACGGGAGTCTGTTTATGGGCAGTGTGACCCACCGTTGAGGATGGAAGCTCATTTCAAGATGTGCCCTTGTACTGCCGAGGGATGCGTGGTTGGGAAGAGTCCACACTTCTTCCTTATGATTCTTCACGCAAAGAAGACAGAACCAACGGCAGCTTAAAAACACATGAGGAGGGACCTCCCTGGTGGCACAGTGGTTAAGAATCTGCCTGCCAATGCAGGGGACACGGGTTCGAGCCCTGGTCCGGGAAGATCCCACATGCCGCGGAGCAACTAAGCCCGTGCGCCACAACTACTGAGCCTGAGCTCCAGAGCCCGTGAGCCACAACTACTGAGCCCACGAGTCACAACTACTGAAGCCTGTGTGCCTAGAGCCCGCACTCCACAACAAGAGAAGCCACCGCAATGAGAAGCCCATGCACCTCACGAAGAGTAGCTCCCACTCGCCGCAACTAGAGAAAGCCCGTGCACAGCAACAAAGACCCAACGCCGTCAAAAATAAAAAATAAATTAATTAAAAAAAAAACACACATGAGGAACAGCACCCTGGGGGGCAGCCCCAGCCCTCTGCTCGGATTCCAGAAGACAATGGAGCCAAACTCCGAACAGGATTTCGAGGGCGTCCTTGAAGGGGCTCCAGAGCCTCCCGGCGGACATTCGGCTGAGGCCGGGGCCAGACAGGGCCCAGCCAGCAAGGCTCTCCCCTGGCCCCACAGCGAGGCTGCTCCTGGTCTTCCCATGACACTGAGCACTGACTGAACTCCCGTTCAGGGCCAAAGCTGCCACCTATTGAGCCCCCATTACACACCAAGCACGTGTGCCTGCCCTGGGAGGCTGCGCAGAATTGGGCAGGAGAAGACCTTTGTTTCTCCTCAGGAGACTCCGAGAAACCACGAGGTGAAGCATCCGGAGAAGAGGAGAGATCAGGTCTGTTGCCACCCCTCCTGGGAGCCCTCGGAGAGAGCTTCTCCACGGGGCCTTCAGAGGCCTCTCTCCCTCTCTCTCTCGGCCACCTCGGTGAGCCCCTCCACGCTTGTGGCTGTAGTGCCCTCCAGGGGGAGCGAGCCTGGGCCCTGCGGGGCGGGCACAGGGAACGGGCGGCACGACGGGGACCTGCCAAGTGGAAGCACCGCTTCCAGCGGCAGCAGCATCTGGCCGCCTGGTAACCACGGCCGGGTCTGGAGTTGCGCCTGAGATTTTTTTCTTTCTGATTTTCGACATCTCCCCCACCCCACCCCCACTTTATTTTTTTTTCCTAAAAGCATCCTCTGGAAAGCCACCCCTTGCAGCCCTGCAAGGGGCCGGATGGGGCTGGTCCTGAACAGCTGTCCTCAGTTTACTACGGAAGCTGCCTCTGACTCCTTAGCCAACCATAGGCTAAAATCTAGCGTTCTTGAAACTGCAAGTTTGACTTGTGAAGTGAAAATGAAATCCCTTTTCCTCTGGCAGTCTAACAAGGCCACTTTGGTTAAGGTTGTATGCTTATGGGCAGCTATTCAGCTCTGCAGTGGACACAGGGCTGGGTCATCATCGGTCTTATCAGCGACCGCTGTGAGACCTCAGCATCCTGAAGAGGAACGGGGCAGGCTGGGGACGCAGAGACCCGACGTCTCCCAGGCATTCCTCCTTCCTGTGCATCCACAGTCACCAACAGCCACCAATCTCCGTAAATTCCATGTCTTCAATGGCTATTTTATAGCCTCTTCTCTATGCACAGCACCAGAAACGCCAGCCTCCGACATCTTTTGCCTGGGCTGTCCTAAAGACTCCCATCTCTCCTCCCTCTCATCTCTCCTCCACGCTGCAGACCTAAAGCACAGTGTGATCAAGTCTCTCCCATTGCCACCTCCTCAACACCACCATCTGGCCCAGATGCACTTTTCTATCCTCCTCCTCATCTTTGACAATTCCCATCCCCGCTGTACTCCTGCTTTCTACCCTAAGGACACGTGCTCACCTGTTTGTGGTGTTGCCCCTAAAGTCTGTTCCCACTCTCTGGTTTGCTGTGCTCCTCATTCTTCAAAATCCAGTTCACATCACCCCCTCTGGGATGGAGACCGCCAAACTACACACTGCCCACTCCAGGCTGAATGAATTACTCCCTCCTTTGCATTCTGTAACTCCTTCATACCCTTTTTGCCTCCCCCGTGGGACTGTCAGCTCTTTGAGTCTACAGCCTGGTGTGAATTCATCTGTGCATCTCCAGCACCGATACTGCACCTCTCCTACGTAGGGACCAACAGTTCTGAGGAATGAATGACAGTGAAAGGGAAGAGCAGACTTTGTGCACAGATACCAACCGAGGAGCCAGGCTCTGGTGAAAGAGGAAAACTCGCCTGAGATACCCAGAAAGACCCTCGCGCTCCTCAGCATGTGCCCCCTGCCAGAGACAGGTCTTTGTGGGATTACCCAGCCCTCATCGGTGAGCTTGAACTTTGGAGCCTTCCCACTTTCCCTGGTCAGATGAACCACATTCCCGAGTCACACCTTTCCCCTTTCTGAACTTGCTTCTTCAAACATTTTCTTCACTTGACTGCTCACACGACCCCTGTCCCCAGTTGCTTCCTGGCTGTGGGTTTGGTGCTGGTAGAACTGACCTTGGTCTGCACCCTGCCTCTGATTAACTCAGCTTCCAGGAGAAAAGGCCTGGGCATCTTCCTCTACCAGGTATTCTTCAAAGGACAAGACGAATGTCTCATTGTAGGTTGTATTGCATCCGGCTGTTACTGTGAAGCGCTCCTGGGTTAGGGGACAGGAGAATACGATCTGGCCCTCTCGGGTGTCCTCTGTCACTACAAACTCATCTTGATGAAACTAAAGTCGTTATCTTCAGTTCCTCCATCCCCATTGCCTCTGACGGTTGATCAGCAACTGGTTATGTCGGTCTCCCTTCCACAGGCACACATATTCATCTCCCCTTCCCAGGTCCACTTCCACTGCCCTAAGGAGGACCTCATCATCCTTCACCTGGGCCATTGAAGTGACCTCCTATGAGCTGATCTCCCAGCATCCAGTCCCTTTCTACGAGTCCACCCTTCACATCGGAGATGGTTATCTTCCTAAAATACAAGGAGATGATGTCACTCTCCCGCTCAAAATCCTTCAATGGCTCCCCACTGCCTACAGAATAAAGCCTTCACCTGCCATTTAAGATTCTCTAATGATTTAGTCCTGACTTGCTTTTGCTGCCTCACCTCTGAGCACCGGCCTACAAGGAGCTTGCCCTCCTTCCCAGCAGAATTATCACTGTTCCTCTCAATCCCGATAAAATATCCCCTTCTCTCTGGGCAAAATCAATCCCTCCATTCCCAGCATTTGCACAACACACAGTTTCTATCTTAGCTGAGCACTCCTTCATTCTGCCTGTTATTTTATTTTGTTGCTTACATTGCAGACCAGCCCTGCGAGACTGCAAGCTCTCAGGGGCAAGAATCTCAACTCATCCACCTCTGTGATCCTCCACAGTTGCTTTGAGCACAACAGATGTTCAGTGTATTTCCATTAACTGCAAATGAAACAAATGAATCAAAGAAGTTACCAGTTGTGTTTAAATAGCTTCCTACCTGTGGTCAGGATCATGGTATGAAGCAGCTCTGGAAGAGAAAATGGCTCTCAAGGAGCTCATAGTATATTTCAGATAATATAGGTGAATGTCCAGACACTAAAAGCCACAAAGTAATGTAAAGAAAAACAATGTTCTTCAAGCATGCATGCAAAATGAAGCAGAGATTGCACACAACTTATAAAGCCTGTAGAGGTATTTCCACGCCATGACGAAATCACATCTGAGATTTAAAATACTATTGACTTTGTTTGGGGAAACAAAGACTCTCTGAAAAGCCTTAATATTGTTGCATGTAACTGTTAGATTATGTCATCGTGATCAGTCCAAACAGGGGACTTTTCTGGCGCATTATAGCCTAGTGATTAAGAGCCAGACCACCTGAATTCAAATTCCAGCTCCACCGCTTACTAGCTGCATGATGTTGGGCAACGACTTAACCTTTCTGTGCCTCATTTTTTTCCTCCTGTAAATGGAGGGCATAATAAATACTTACTTCATTGGATCTTTGAGAGAACTAATTGAGTTAACACATATAAAGTTCTTAGAACATAGTAAACCCTATGTCAACCTTGACTATTATTTTTAAATATACCAAATTTCCAGAGAGGGACAAAGAGATTGTCCAGCTAACAAGCATTTGTGTAATACTTGGCATTGAGGTACTATTCTTTCCTTGCCATTTTTTTTTAGGAACTAACTTCTAATGAGAAGGTTTTGTTGATTTTTTTAAGTCGTTACCATCCATTAAGGGTTTAGTCTTTTTATGGAGTATGTATATAAATTAATCATGTATTCAAAAGGAACACAGTATAGTCGCTAAGAGCTTAGCCTCTATAGCCAGGCCTCCTGGATTATTCGTAAGTGTCTCCACTCTGTGACTTAACCTTCTGCCTGAGGCCTCCCTCAGCAGGTGCTGGTCACCACCTGTGACCTCTCTAATCTGCTGTTTCCTTCTCTGCCTTTACACACAGTCCTGTCTCCCCTGCAAGATTCCAACCATATTGTGGGCCTAGCACCTTCTAATACAGTGCCTTGCTCACAGCACAGTAAAACCCAATAAATGTTTGCTGGTTGACTAGTTTTCTGATAATGCGAAGTACCGTAGGGCTAGAGAAGTAGTTCTCACCCCTCAGTCCCAGGGGCTATTTTGCCCACAGGGGACATTTGGCAATGTCTAGAGACATTTCTGCTTGTCACAACTGGAGGGGTGCGTTACTGGCATCTAGAGGGTATAGGCCAAGGATGTGCTAAATGTCCTACAACGCACAAAACAACCATCTCTCCACAATAAAGAATTATCATGCCTAAGATGTCAACAGAGCTGATGTTGAGAGACCCTGGGTTAGAGCCATAAGAAAAATAAAAAGAAACAAGATTTGGGGAATACACTTACAACAATAACACATTGTTAGAAATGGAAGGTTCAGCTAGATTCTATTTCTCTGAGTACTGCTCATAATTTTAGAAAAATTGCAGTGAATCCCTGTGGTCCCAAACCACATGATAATGCTAATTTGGAGATATGGTAATCAACAATTGGCAGCAAACTCACCCTAGCCTTTCCATTCACCTCTCAATAAGCAATAATGCGACCCTACATTTTATGGGGTGGGATTCTGGACCCCACTGATGGCATTATGGTAGGGTTAGATTGTAGTTCCATGGTGTTAGCAGAGATTATGAGCAAGCTAATGCCACTGTGGCCAGTCTAGTGATTTTTTATCCAACCTATGGGGCTTCACTGGGATTGGTCCTATTTACCTTCTTTTTAACCTGAACGGCATTTCTCCTTTCATGTCGGGTTAAGCGCATGGGCTTTGGAGATGGGCAGAGCCAGACTGCACTCTCTGTTCTTCCAGTGGTCTGTGCACCCCAGAAGGGCAGGGATGGGGCTGTGTCACGACCGCTGCATATTCAACCCCTGAGAAGTGATGGCACCCAGGACACATCTGTGGAAGGAATGATTGCACTCACTCGCTCTTACCTCATTCAGACTCACTTTCTTCATCTATAAAATGGAGAAAATAGCACCTAGGGCAGCAGTTGTTGCAAGAATGCTATGAAGTGAGATCATGTATCAACAGATCAAGCTCCCAGTACAGGGCTGGACACAGTTCAGTGAAGGCTTCTATCCCTCCATCTAAAAACTAGTAACCATCTGCTGGCTCTTTCAGAATCCTGAAAGGTATCACGATTTCCTCCCTGAATCCTCTGTTCTTCAAAGAAGCACTGTCAAGCCAGAGGAAGCTCTAAAGCACTGGGGTGGGTTTATTTTTCTGAAACTAATTAAAAATCAAAAGTTCTGCCATGATTTCTAAGCCAAATTTATTCTCACATATGGGCTTCCCACTTTAAATTTTAATTTGATTATGCACATTTCAGACTAGCAACCAGAATGGATGAGGGCCAGGGTCCTGTCTTTTTATATTTTCTCAGCATTACCTACCTACAGCAGGTGCCTAATAAATAGTAAATGAACAAAGGAAAGGACTGTATCCTCAGGTTTTAGCTACCAGATTCCCTAAGGGTGAAGACTAGTTATACAAACATCAAAGCTTATCTATTTGTACTCTGGTTCACAATTGAACATAAAGCTATCAAGATGAAAGAGTTTAATGGTAGCGTCAATGCTTCAGATAAAACCTTGCAGACCCCATGGCTGCTGAGAGAATTTCCATAAGGCAGCGTCTGTCAGTACACAGACCGGGAAGGCAGCATGGCAGAGCAGAGCAGGTGAAAGGGCTGGCTCCAGACCTAACTGGGTTCAATTCTTGGTTCCACCAGTTTCTAATTGTGCAACTTCAAGTCTCAATTTTCTCATCTGTAGAAGGGCAATAGTACACCTGCTGCTTTGGGCTGAATTATGCCCCCATCCCAAATTCATAGGTTGACATCCTAACTCCCAGTACCTCAGAATGTAACCTTATTTAGAGATAGGTTCTTTACAGAGGTAATCCAGTTTAAATGAGGTCATCAGGGTGGGCCCTACTCCAATACGACTGGTGTCCTTACAAAAAGGGGAACTGTGGAGACAGACAGGCACAAGGGGAACTTTGGAGACCGACAGGAACACAGGAAAAATGCCAGGTGAAGATGAAGCAACAGATCGGGGTGATGGTTCTACAGGTGAAGGAACACCAAAGATTGCCAGCAAACTACCAGAAACTAGGGGAGAGGCGTGGACAGATTCTCCCTCACAGCCCTCAGAAGGAGCCAAGCCTGCAGACACCTTGAGGTCAGACTTCTGGCCTCCAGAACTGAGATAATAAATTTCTGTTGTTTACACCACTGTTTGTAGTATCTTGTTATGGCAGCAAACTAACACATCTGCCTTGTAGGCTTATCATGAGGAGTCAAGATAAAGTTATAAAAAACACATTCCACAGCTAGGTGACAAAGCTGGTAGTTGTTGTTATTACTACTTAGAATATCACAAGTTGAGGGCCTTCCCTTGGTGGTCCAGTGGCTAAGACTCCGGGCTCCCAGTGCAGGGGGCCTGGGTTCAATCCCTGGTCAGGGAACTAGATCCCACATGCCGCAACTAAAAGATCCTGCATGCAGCAACTAACAGATCCTGCACGCGGCAACAAAGATCCCACATGCTACAACTAAGACCCTGCACAGCCAAATAAATAAATAAATATTTTTTTAAAAAAGAATATCACAAGTTGAAATAACATAGATATCAGACACACCTGTATGCTGAACACGGGAAATATCCTATTGTCTGAATATAAGTCAACTCCCTAAATGCAAATTTCCCATTTGTTTCCAATGAGAAAACCAGGGAAAAAACTTTTAGGGATATAGACAAAATAGCCAAACGCCTACTTATAATACGTAGTGCAACTGAGTGACACATACACATGCAAAATCGCATATATAAAAAATCATACATTGATTTATAAATAATGCTTTTCCCATTTCCATATTTCATGAAATAATTTTATTCTAACATCACTCTTCATCACCTAGGACTTTTTTGAGTCTTTTTTCAAGAGAACTTCATCTTTGTTTCCATCTAAGTTACTTTAGATGCAGCACTTTTGAGTCTGTGTAGGATGCTAACACAAAAATTTTATCCTACACCACAGTACTATTTTCCCATACCACTGTAACTGTTGTGGGTTTTTTAATTTATTTGTACTTATATGTCTATTCATTACCTTCACAGCATGATCACATTGCTTTGTAAAGTGATTTCTAAAAGGTGCATTTATGACAAATTCTAACTGTTGCCATTGTGAAATCATACCCAAAAGAGTAATTCCTAAATCAGTGTTGGGAACCTCTCTAAGCATTGAAAGCTAAGGTTGATTTAGGTCAATTCAGGCTACTGTGATTTTTCAAAGTAAAACAATTGAAAGAGAATCCCATAACATGAGACAACTTGAAAGACTTGAACATAAGTAACTTCTTTTCTGAGGGGCAATTCCGGGGGGGAAAACCCAACACTTTAGTTCAAACTGTAAGCAGCTTATGCACAGCTGACCTTATCAATCCCAAAGCTTTTTCTTATGTCCCACTGATTCTCACCCTTCAGGGCCAAGTTCAAATGTCCCTTCCTCTATCAAGCCCCTCCCCCATGTAGTTGGATTGACTCTCTCATCGCTTAGCTCCCGCCGCACACAACCGTCCATCTCCCAGAGTTTCCTTTAGCGTGGAACCAGGGTGCTTGTGTTAGTCACCCTCAGGCAGCACCTTGCTTTGCAAACAATAGGTTCCTTTTTCTTTAATGAAGGACAGAAAATAACTTTAGTCTTTTCCTCTGGCTATAAAGTTATTACATATTTATTGTAAAAATTTCAAATTTCATAGAGATGTTTCAAGAATAAAGTCCATTCTAAAACTCCCGCACTTGGGCGTCCCTTGTGGCGCAGTGGTTAAGAATCCGCCTGTCAATGCAGGGGACACGGGTTCGAGCCCTAGTCCAGGAAGATCCCACATGCCACGGAGCAACTAAGCCTGTGCGCCACAACTACTGAGCCTGCGCTCTAGAGCTTGCGAGTCACAACTACTGAGCCCAAGTGATGCAACTACTGAAGCCCGCACGCCTAGAGCCCGTGCTCCGCAACAAGAGAAGCCACCGCAATGAGCCCGCGCACCGCAACGAAGAGTAGCCCCCGCTCACTGCAACTAGAGAAAGCCTGCGTGCAGCAACGAAGACCCAACACAGCCAAAAATAAAAATAAATAAAATAAATAAATTAAAAAAAAACAACTCCCCCACTGTTCAATTTTTCGTGTATGTACTTCCAGAATTTTTGCTATGTGCACACAGCACATACATACTCTTACATGTGCATACACATACATATACATTGAGACACATTTTAAAACAGATGAGGAATCATGCCATAACAGGTTGTTTTGTAACTTGCTCTTATCACTTAATAAATTATGCACTCGTCCTATGTAAAGAAATACAAATTTATATTATAATTGTTAATGGCAGCATAGTGTTAGAATATCAAAATTGACTTAGTCTTTCCCCTACTGACGGACTTTGTTTCACATTCTTTTATAATCACAAAAAATGCTACAATGAAATGCCTTGAAATTACAGCTTAGAAAAATGATCATTTTCTTAGGATAAATTCTGAAAAGTAGTATGCTAGTTCAAAAGGGTATACTTAATGTCAGTTTTAGCTATTCCCATCAACAGTGCAAAAGAATGCCTGTTTCCCAGGGTCCTCACCAAATTAGAATTACTGTTGTTTTTAATCCTGGCCAAAATGAAGGAACATAAAAAGTAACATTTCATTGTTTTAATCCCCATTTTTATTACTCTTGTGTTTGAGCATCTTTTTGGTTAATTCAATTATACAGTTGTTTATTGCACAATACAGTTATTTATATTGTATTAAATATATTTGAATCCAGTACAATTGTTTATTGTACAGTGTAATTATCCATTGTATTCATTATAGTGTATCATTATTAGGTTCTTAATAAATATTTGCAGAATAACAATAGCTAACACTGGTTATGTGCAAGGCCTGTTCCAAGCACACCTCCACATGGTCCCACCTCCTCTGGGCCATCTAGGTGCCTTTATTGTTGATTAGGTGAAGGCTGTCATTTCGTTTGAACAGGGGTCTGTATTAGTATGTTTGAAATACGATTACTTTTTGAAAGAATGGTTATATTTGTTAAACATTTTACATACTTTTCCTCATTTTATTCTCCCAACAACCTTGCAAGGCTGGCACCATTACTATTATAATTCTCACTTTGCAGATGAAGGAACTGATGCATGGGGGCCTTAGGTGACTTGCACAAGGACACAGGTCTAAGACACACAGTCACAATTCGAACCCAGGTTTTTTTCTTAAAGGAACTCCTTTATTTATTTATTTATTTATTTATTTATTTATTTATTTTTATTTTTGGTTGTGTTGGGTCTTCGTTTCTGTGCGAGGGCTTTCTCCAGTTGTGGCAAGCGGGGGCCACTCCTCATCGCGGTGCGCGGGCCTCTCACTATCGCGGCCTCTCTTGTTGCGGAGCACAGGCTCCAGACGTGCAGGCTCAGCAGTTGTGGCTCACGGGCCTAGTTGCTCCGCGGCATGTGGGATCCTCCCAGACCAGGGCTTGAACCCGTGTCCCCTGCACCGGCAGGCAGACTCTCAACCACTGCGCCACCAGGGAAGCCCTGAACCCAGGTTTTCTGATTCCAAAGCCTCCGTCCTTAACCACTACACCAGACTGCTAGTGACAGAAGTCCCTGTTAGGGACACAACGTCCCCTAACAGAAATAGTAGCTGGCTCACAGGCCGCTCAGGGCCTTGTCTCTTAAGTCAGAAGGGACATTTAAGCCTTTAAACTAAAAACAGTACGAGTTAGAGATATATCGGGGCACTGGAAACCCCCATGCTTCCACCCAGCTCTTCGACCCCTCCATCAGACACAGAAGGATCCCCGAAATACAGACAGTCCAGGGCTGGACAGGGTCACAGAGGGGAGTGGATTCCCCCCACACAGAGGCAGGAGAGGTCGGGCAGCACCACCACCTGCACCGGACGGGCCCATTCCATTTAGAAACATAAACTAAGAAGCTTTGTTAGCCAAGCAAAGAGAGCAGGAGAGAGCAAAGTCAGGGAGAATAAGAGTGAATCTATGGAAAAAAAAAAAAAAAAAGGTCATGAAGAACCTAGTGGCAAGATGGGAATAAAGACACAGACCTACTAAAGAATGGACTTGAGGATATGGGGAGGGGGAGGGGTGAGATGTGACAGGGTGAGAGAGTGTCATGGACATATATACACTACCAAATGTAAAATAGATAGCTAGTGGGAAGCAGCCACATAGCACAGGGAGATCAGCTCGGTGCTTTGTGACCGCCTGGGGGGGTGGGATGGGGAGGGTGGGAGGGAGGGAGATGCATTAGGGAGGAGATATGGGAACGCGTGTATATGTGTAGCTGATTCACTTTGTTATAAAGCAGAAACTAACACACCATTGTGAAGCAATTATACTTCAATAAAGATGTTTAAAAAAAAAAAGAGTGAAGGAGAGAGGGAAATAAATAAGGCGACATTTTCTGAGTGCTTACTAAACAGCAGGCACTGTGCTATGTGTTTTTGGTAAGTCGTATTACATAGTCCTCCCAACTATCATGTGAGGTAGGAATTAACATATCCTATTTGCAGATGATGCTTGTGCAAGATCACACAGCAGCAGAGCAAGGATTCAAAGCCAGGTTTCTGATTCAAGACTAGGAAGGATGCCCTTGGGTTCTACAGATGTGCCTGGGTGGGGTGAAGAGCAGACTCATGGGACAAGGTTTGGGCTTCTGACATCACATCAACCAGCGGTCCATTTTAATCTTCTTTGTAAAGGAAGGGCAGCTCCAGGCAAGGGTTTATTGGAATGAAAGGGTTCCATTGCTAAAAACCCACAGTACCATGCCACATCTGGTTCACACCTCCCTTTAACCATCAATCAATCCCACTACATAGGCACATACTAATCACTTACTGTGTGCAAGGCTTCCTGTGCTGGCAGTGGCATTATGAAAACAAACCAGACATCAAGACACTGCCCTGATCTCACACTTTCTACATTCCAGTAGAGGAGAGAAGTACTGCACCTGACAGCAACAGTGCAAGACAAGTATGGTAAATGCGAGTGCAGAAGCAGGCAAATGTAACCAACTGCATGAAATAAGGGGAGGTTTTGCTGAAGATGCATGTCAGAGAGGGTCATAGGATTTATTTTTAACCAGGAGGACAGAAGGAAGCAAAGGCAGGAGAGTGTAGCGTGAGGTATGTTCGGGGGATGAAAAGTCGTCCTTATGTCATGGGCACAGTAAGGAACACTTGGACACACAGGGGGCATTTCAGGGATGAGGAACCCCCAGACCAGCAGTCAAAGCTCTAGTAGCCTTTGCTCCCCTTGTTATGCTGAGGAAGATGAGTGAAAGCTAGAGCAAGGTCTGTACCTGACAACCTTGCTGAGTCTGAAATTCCTTCTCAGGAGCCAGGTGTGAACAACATCTTCCCTCCAGAAGATGAGGCCAGAAGAGCCTTAAAATGAGCAGAGATTGTTTGTTTGTTTGTTTGTTTTAAATATAAAATGTAAAATGTGCATTCCTTTTGACCTGGAAAATTCTCCTTCTGAAGAAGAGATCTGATTACAGAAAATATTGTAATAACATAAATGTCCAATAGTAGTGTGCTTGGTACATATGTTAAGACACCTTCCTATAATCACACACTATACAGCTATTAAAATTAATGTTGGGGAAGAATACCTACTAACATTGAAAGATGTCCATGATATTTGTTAAGTAAAAGAAATTAAATTATGAAATAGTGCTAGAATATTATTCAATTCTTACAAAAAAAAATAATGTATGGAGAAAAACACCAAAGTGTTCACGGAGTGTTCATATGATTATTGATGAGTGTGGACTCACTGGTCATTTTGGCTTATCTATATTTTCTAAAGTTTCTACAATAAACATTTGTTATTTTTGAAATAAGAAAAAAACCAAGAAGTCAATTTTAAATGTTCTTTCTACGCAGTATAAACACCTAGAACAAGTATGTGGCTGGCTGTGATTCCTGGCTCTTATTTCTGTGACCTGGCTTGTTCCTAGGCACAGAATTCAAGGTTGGATATCAGAAAGTAGAGACTGAATCCTCACACGGCCCCTGTCCCCTGGAGCATATGCTTCTCAACCTCTCCATTCCATCACTGCTATTTCATTTAATGGGAAAAAAGTATTTGAGTCAATTCATACATAGTGTGTATAGGCTATTATTTAATAGTAAGAGCTGTCATTTATTATGCATTATTTCCATGCAGGGCTGTGTGCTAAACACCTTCAAATTACCTCATTTAACCCTTCAACAACTGTGAAAGTTAGGTATCATTATTTCCATTTTACAGCCGAGGAAACAGAGGCCCAAAGATATGTCACTAGCCTAATCCCTAATGACCAGTAAGTGACAGAGCCAGGTTTCAAACTCTGGTCTGTCTGACTCCAAAACCTTCTTCAGTCTTTACAATTATATGATTCTGTCCTTGTAAGGAACCAATTTATTAATCTTTACAGAGAATGCATATGTGTTGAAAGAGGTCTTCCAAATGTCCTTGGACTGGAATGAAAACCTCCATCCAGGAAGTTGTCAAATGTGAGGTAATAGGTGGCAGCTGTGACAATAAATTATATTAAAAAAAGATATTAAATGTACTATTCAAAACTCATCACCTCCTCATTAATTTACTACATTTTCCTACCAACTATGGTCTTACACATGTGGTGGAAATACTATAAAATGGTACGCTGCTGCATCTCCTCTCAATTCTGCATTCCATGACATCTTGTTGGTAGCTTGAAACTGGTTATGGTGGGAGTATTTACACCATGGAAATTAGCAAATGCTATGAATCAAGGCTTGATTTTTTGTTTTGTTTACTGTCTAGACTTAAGAAGGTGATGAAGAAAATGTTAATAATATAAATTAAACTTAAACTGTGCTATCTTTGGCTGTTATACTGTGAGTAGTACAAAAGAGATGAAAAAATATTCTTCCAGTATCTAATAGCTGCCTCACTACAGAAGTATCTCATGTCATTGACAAATGAATAAAGTACTGATATACGTCTTTGTTGGGTCATTCATATTGGAACTGTACTCATTCATCAATGATGTGAGCAACTTCTTTGCTGAATCAGATTGTAATCAGACATTTATTTGCAGTCTAGCTTTGTCAAACTATGCTTGGATTGCTACTATAGGTTGGTTACAGATACAGGAGTTCAGCAAAAATCAACAAAAGCATTCTGTGATAATCAGCTGACTATGAGATTTACAATACAATGTGTTATATCATTATTTGTAAGTTGTGGGCTATATATCTTTCATGTCAGTATGTTATAACTTTTATGTTAAACATTTAAAGCATACCCTTGGACAGAACCATGGACAACCTACATAGTTCCTCCAGCAACAAATTCTCATAGTTGTACAGACAAAGTCTTTGGGGATCCCAAGGAATCCCTAGGGGAGTGACATTTCAGACCTGGCCCCTTCTCAAAAACACGTGTCCCAACTCCCAACTTCTTAAGGTCACTTGATCTCTAGGCCCACCTCTCAAAGAGCTAACCACAGATCTCTTAATAGAATTAGAAAGTCTCCCCTGGACCATGAGCTGGAAACAAAATAAACTGGGTTGGAACCTTGGAAAAACTCAATCACAGCCTCTTAGTTACATGTGAATACTTCATTGTCACACTTACCAGGTGACATAGTTACTGATTTACATGTCAATCTCCCCTGCTAGACCATGACCTCCATGAAAACAGGGGTGTCTCTCATTCATCCCATGCTCAGCTAGAGTTCAGTCAATGTTCTTGAGCTCATGCATGAAGGCCTAAAGAGAGGGAGGAAGGATCTCCTTTACAAATCTGGGGTTGGCAGAATTAACATCTGTCTCACTGTGTTATTTAGGTATTTCCTGCATGGTTCAAGAGCAATGTTTTGATTGTGATGCTACATCCAAATAGATGCAATAAGTCATCCAAATTTTTCAAAATATACTACACATATACTCGTTGTTCCTACTATATAGGATACATGACCATCACAATTAATGAACAATATCCTTGGAGTTCATACAAACAAATAAGCTGCCTTTGCAAATATAACCCCCAAATTTCCAAACATATGGAGTAAAGACACTTTACAAGTACAATGTAGACTTGCCTCTTCAAGTTTTGTATTTGTAGAGTAGGGGCAAGAACAACCCATGGTTGTGTGACTATGTGTGATGGGAGCAGGTCCCACATGTACAACTTTATCCAGGGGGTATCACGTCTGCCTGTTTCAGAGTATGTAGGAACCCATGCCGAGGGCACTTTGGGGACAGGAGACTGGGATGCAGAGAGGTGACTGCTTTTCTCCAGAACACAATTGATCCTGAGAGCAATAGCAGGCAATACCCACAAAGGGACTGCTGCAAAACCAGCCACGGCTTAGACAGTTTTCTAAGTTGTGCATAGAATTTAAAAAAAAAAAAGAATACCAAGCCATACACTTAAGGTAATTAAGTCATTACTTAATTCAATCAATGGAATAACAGACATCAAAACAGGACCGGAATTCTCCTTTGAGATCCAGATGGATATTGGTACTGGCCCACCAACCTGAATTCCATGCTTTCCACGGCTTTTAATTTTTCCTTTCAATGACTGGAAACCAAATACAGAATTTTATCCTCCTTAATTCTCTCTCACTAGAAGTTGGGAATTTTCTGACACAAGAAGCTAATTAAGAACACATTACTACTGCAAGGGTTGCCTTGCAACTCACCTGGCATCTAGGGGTTAATCTCACACATTTAATACCCCACCTTAAACAGGAATTATAGGAGCCAGGAAGCAGCTTTCATGACAACCTTCCTAAGATGGTGTTACTTCTTCAGAGCACAACAGTCTAAAAAAAAGGCCATGCGAATGGAGATAAATGGTACGCAGGCCACCGAGGTAATTAAAAATGTATTTTCCATCTCCTAGTAATTGAATTGTGTACAAGCTGCAAGTTAATGAGGTCATCTACCCTCGAGCACTGACAGGAAAGCAGGAATAATTATCTTTCAATTTTTTCTTATGTAGCAATTAATTTTAACCATTCGCCTACACCCCTCTTCCACTCCCCTCAATCCAGTCAGTCAAAGTCATGGCTAAACCGAATTGACAAGCAATTGATACGGTGGCGGCACCGAGCTGCCGAGGCGGGCAAGGTAATCAAGGGGCTGCAGCTGTTGAGAGCTAAGCGCTTCCAGGTGAATGTCGCCTGAGATTTCGCATTCTGCCACTCGGAGGACACGGGACACACAGTGGTGGCTGACAGAACATCTGGTGCCAGGTGGGCTGGGAAGAGGCACTGCTGACTTGGGAAGGCAACAGAAGGATGGACGAGGATTGATGGATGGACAAGACTTCGAAACAAAATGTCACTTGCAAAAACCGTTACCCAAAACCGGGAGAGAAATGCTCAGCCACTCGTCACACTTGCCTTGCGCTTACAGCATCATCAGACTTCTTGGAGCTTTTTGGCTGGTTGACTTTGGAGTGGGGTCCTAAGGGCCAATGCTTCTAGAACTTACGGGCACAAAAAGTTTCTTATTTAGCTCAACAAAAGTTCACTTCTCTTTTCAGTCGTCCTCCTTCTAAGCCCACTGTTCTAAGGCCAGAGCATTGTGAGGTTGAGGGGGAGGGCATTTATTCCAGTTGTGCTTCTATCTGGCTGACTCAGCCCAAAATACATCATGTTATGATAGGTATTGTCTGGAGTCTGTCCATCTGCGACTCTAGTTCGCCCAACGTTAAGATCAAGTCCTGGCCACCCCACTCGACCCCCACTTCTCTAACTGGTGAAATTAGAGCAAAATATAAATACTTAAGAGAAAGAGAGAGAAAGAAATCAGGTCTTAAGAACAAGGTCCTACTATATAGTACAGGGAACTATATTCAATATCCTGTGATAAACCATAATGGAAAAGAATATGAAAAAAGAATGTATATATATTTATAACTGAATCACTTTGCTGTACAGCAGAAATTAACACAACATTGTAAATCAACTATACTTCAGTAAAAAAAAAAAAAAATCAGGTCTTCATTCACTTACCCTATTCAGACTTATTAAGCACCTAGATAGCTCTTAATACTAAGTAGAGTGGGTTACGTCTGTTGCCCTGATATACTTATTAATAGCATCTACTTTCACTTTGAAAATATCTCATAACGGATGATAACTTATATGGCCACCTGATCATAGGGTGCCATGGGGTGAAAGGTAGATATAGTGAGATTAGCAAGCTTCCTCAAAATTATAAGCTCCCCCGCCACTCCTTGAGAGCTGGTTGCCATGACTTACTCTTCTTTCCTTCCATGTGTCCCCACAGTACCCAGCACCATCAGGGAACACAGCAGCCCCTCACTAAATGTACATCAATCACTTTGTGAATCCCACGTGAGATGCAAGTCAGTACAGGGAACCTACACCAGGCAATGTCATTTTCTATTAGCCCCCTGTGCTGAAAAAAGCAGATCTGAGATAAGGCTAGTTTCTCCATTCCCAAATCAAGGTAGGCTTTATGAAGAATGACAAACCAGGAAGAATACATGGTTGGAAATTTTTAGGTTTTCCCAGATATTTGCAAAAAGGGAATTTCCTTTTGAAAATATGGACTGATAGTTTTGAATTAGAAAGATTAGCCCAGAGCAAAATGAAATTTCTCAAAAGCTACTCATTAGGACAACAGATATAAACTGAATGTCTTCAAGTCGAGCAGAAGGGCAAGGTGTGTGGCCTTTTTCTTTGTTCTTGAGGCTTTTGTTGCATCTTCATTCTCATGATGTCTATGCCATTTCCCCCAGGGGACCACAGAAGGAAGAGCACCTTGGATTCGGCCTTACTCTGATCAATGCAGGTATGACCCAGGTGGGCTCAGAGACGCATGGTGGGACAAAAGAAGAAAGAGTCTCCCTCAAAGGCTACGAGGCATGGCAATCCTGCTCCTATCCGTGCCCTGAAACAACCGCAGAAGGAGAGTGCAAGGGGAAGCTCTCCCAGGCCACTTTGCAAAGGTGAATGGCTTGTTACAGGTCTGCTGCTCCTGCAGTTAAATGCACATCTGCAAACCCAGAACACAGGGAAGTCACCATGGAAAGATGCACTCTATCCCACAGTTGCTGCGACTTCTCATATAGGTTTAACTCTCACTGTCCCTGCCTACCCCCAAATAAATCTCTCTCTTAAGAGGATAAAGAAGCTAGCATTGGTTTAGCTCCTACCATATGCGAGGCAGGTTACATGTGTTTATTCACTTGATTTTCATAGCTATCCTATGCCCTATTAAGGCATCAATTTACAGATGAGGAAACTAAGGCTTGGAGAAGTTAAGGGATTTGCCCAAAGACACCCAAGAAAGATTTAAGGCCAAGATTTAAGCCAAAGGTTTAAGACCCCAAACCCTTTTCCTTTTCATCACTCAGCTGGACCAGGTGGGTAAGGTTTTCATCTTTTTCTCATTGCAGGTGGCTCTTCTTTAGTGCTATACTGTTACCAGACCTAGTTTTCTGGACATGTGAGGTGACATCCCCACTGATGCCTGAGTGCCCATTCTTGGTGATGTTTGTATTGAGCATTGCCCTCTTCCTCTGCTACAGTTGAGCCTCGCATGGGAGGGGACACATCTGTCTCTAATGCCTTGGTATGACAGAGTTTACTGGGTCACTTTTCTCCTGAATTATGTAGCTGTCAGGATAAAAGTTCTATGAGAAGAGAAGAAACCCAGAACCAGGGAGAAGGACATACACTAAGAGGCTGAGGTTGAATAGTATATTGGTCAGAGTTTTCCAGAGAAACAGAACCAACAGGATACAGATATAGATGTAGATAGATAGATAGATAGATAGATAGATAGATAGATAGATAGATAGATAGATAGATAGAAATTTATTTTAAGATATTGGCTCAATCAACAATCAATTGTAGAGGCTTGGTGAGTCCAAAATCTGGTTGGAGACTCAGGAAAGAGCTGCAGTTCAAATCCAAAGGAAGTCAGGCTGTAGATTCAGGAAGAGCTGATGTCATAGTTCAAGTTTGAAGGCCATCTGCAGCAGAATCCCCTCTTGCTCAGGGGAGGTCAGTCTTTTGATCTATTCAAACTTTCAGCTGATTGGATGATGCCCACCCACATTATGGAGGGCAATCTGCTTTACTCAAAGTCCACCAATTTAAATGTAAATCTCATCCAAAACACCCTCACAGAAACATTCAGAATAATGTTTGATCAGATATCTGGGCACTGTGGCCCAGCCATGATGACACATAAAATTAACAATCATTAGCAAGCAAGGAGGACTGACAAAGCTGGTGTCTTCTCAGAGCATCTCCTGAGCCAAGACCTGGAGGAAGTAAGACTGCTGTGCAGCTTTTATCCTTCACATCACTTTTTTGGTTTCCCCAGAATCCCCACCCCTATGAAATTGAGGAAATAAAGCATTAAGGATGTTTATTGGGAAAGATGCATAACTGATTAAGGGTGATGGAAAAAGGTATTAAAGATGGGAGATAGTGGACCATGTGTCTACACTGGCAAGAATGATCCTCTGGAGCGGGAGAGAGGGGTAATTCAGGAGGCACAGGCAATGGCCAAAGGAACCAAGACCTGTAGACTAGGAGCCACTGGTAGCATCACAGAACCTCAGAGCCTGAAGAGACTTCTGAGTTCCCCACACGTCTACCTGTCAGAACATCAAGGTGAAACGACAGGCAAGGCTACTGAGCTAGTTACTGGCCAAGACTGGGACCCAGATCTTATCAATGACTTACTGCTTGTTGAGCACTTACTATGTGCCAGGAATTTATTTCACAGAGCAAGAAACTGGGGCTCAGAGAGATGAGTTGTCCAAAATTACACAACTACTAAGGGTTAGAGCTGGGCTTCAGGCCTGACAGTGTGTGATTTAGAAACTCAAACATTTATTCTCCACACTAAAACAGCCTCCCAGGCCAGGGTCCCCACGCCTTGCAGGGCTGAGTCACTGAGTCTCTGCAATGGCTCACCTGGAGCTACTCACATCCTCCTCAGGGAGAAGAGGAATGTCCTGACCTCTTGGAGGGCGGTTCAGACAACAGGTAGTGCTGTATCCGTGACACACAGACACACAGCCACTCAAGGTGGCAGACGAGACGAAGATCAGATCCTTGGGAGAGTCTATGAGAACACCACACGCGGGCACGCGCACGCACGCGCACACAGAAGTGCTCACCAGCAGACAGCAGGGTTTCACGTGGCTCTGTGAGGAGGAGGGGCCGCCAGCAGGACGCTCCACCATCACCTGCTAATGACAAGCTGTTCCATCCCCAGCAGAGCCCTGGAACCAGTCTGCGCGCAGACACAAAAAAGCCCGACTTCATTTTAGCAGCCAAATTGCCATCCAAAGAAAAGATTTCCTGGGACAACAGATTTCTCTGAGGAGAACGGAAAAGGGTGGACAGGTGGTTTCCCATCGAAAAGCATCACCCGTAACTTCCTCTCCAGACTCCAGGCTGCCTGGTCGGGCCCAGAGAGCAAGAGAAATGCTGGCTCAAGATACAGAGCTCTTCTGAAGTGGAAATGTACCTTTGGAGTTATTTTGGCATTTTGTTTTAATAGATAAAGGAAATTTCTTAGAAAAAAGTAAATGATGATGACAGCTACTACTTATTAAGCTTAATAATGGTAGCTGTAATTTATTGAGCACTTAACATATGCCAGGAACTATGCTTAACATGCTTTCTCTAATATGCTCTTCACAACAAGTGTATGAAGAGTATTCTAGTCATATCACCATCTTATAGAGGAGGAAATGGCGTCTCCAAAAGGTTAATTCACTGCTCAAAGGACACCCAGCTAGCAAGTGCAATTGCTGGGGTTTAAATCCAAATCTACCTGATTCCAGAGCCTGTGCCCAATCAATGTATACGGGTGTGGGAGTGCATGAGTGTATGTGTATCTGAGTGTGTTTGTGTGTGTGTGTGTGTGTGTGTGTGTGTGTGAGATGATCTAACGTAAATGCAAAGCACCCTGGGCAACTGAACGTCCAAGAAGCAAGAAGGACTTCAGGACAGAGTGAAGTCAAACCTTATCCTCTCTCCACTAACAGGTCCACACATTTGGGGGTATGCAGGTGGAGCCCACAGCTCCTCTATGCTCATAGGGCAGAGATGGACAGACCCCCTGCCCTTTTCCACTTTGCCAGACTTTCTCAGCCTTCTAGGCATTAGTAAGACATGGGTTCCCTGGTGCCCTCCCCAATATCC
Source organism: Balaenoptera musculus (assembly GCF_009873245.2). NCBI lineage: Eukaryota > Metazoa > Chordata > Mammalia > Artiodactyla > Balaenopteridae > Balaenoptera > Balaenoptera musculus. Next base: position 83,160,411 of record NC_045792.1, read on the forward strand.
ACCCACTGCCTTCTGCATCCCTTCCCGTATCTTTAATCACACTTAGAGTAAAATCCAAAGTTTCTCCCTTGGCCAGCAAAGCCCTGCATGATCTGGCTGGCTCTCCCCTCAACACTGCTGAGCTCCCCGTCAGACCCCCAACCTGGACTGCTGGTAAGAGAGAAATAAACCTCTCTCTTGTTTCAGCCCAGCATTTGGCGGGGGAGGGTCTCCTGTTATAGCAGCCTGGCCAATATTAACTCATACTCGTGGTCTCTGACCTTGACATTTAAACTTCCTTCACTCTCCTCAAATCTCTGACCTGCCCTGCCCACTCAACCCCACACTCTCAGCAGACGACTTGATCTTCTATTTCAGAAAGAAAGGAAGCCAGCACACGAGCACTCTCTCAGCTTTCACTACCTAACCACTTTAGGTGACATCTGTACCCAGCCTGTGACTCCATGGGAAGGCCCCTCCTCCCGTCCTGGCCAGGATTTTTATCAGGGCTTTGAGTCCCATCCCCTCCTGTTCCTCAGGGAACTCTCATTTTGTCTTCCCTTCTCTTTTTTATAATTCAACCTCCCCCTCTCAACTGTGCCCACAGCAGTAAACATGTTCATGATTTTCTCATCTTAATAATACAAAAAAAAATACTAAGCCTTCTCTTGACCACACACCACCCCTAACTCTCAAACCCTTAACCACTTCACAGTAACATTTTTTAAAAGAGTTGTTTGTGCGTTCTGTCTCTATCTCTTCAGTTGGCATTTCCTCTGCAAACCGCACCCCCTGCCACCCCATAGGAATTAATGTACCAACACTGCACTAAGAGTCCTAATTAATGTCTCCAATGACCTTATGTCGAGAAATCCAATCTTCATCCTTCTGGGCTTCACAGCAGTGTTCACCCTGTTCTCATTCCCTCCTTGAAACTGTCCTTGTGACACCACTCCCTCCTGATTTTGTTCCCATCTCTCTTATAATCCCTATCTCATCTAATTCTCAGAGTGAACCTATGATGTAGGACTATTCCTATCCCTATTCTAGAGATAAAGAAATGGAAACCTAGAGATGGTAAATAAATTTCCCAAAGTGACACAGCTGATTGGCCAATCTAGGATAGGAACCCAGACCCCTGACACCAGAATCAGTGTTCTGAACCTCCATGTGACATGATTTTCTAGACTCAAAGAGCTTGAAGCCTGCTGATTATGAAAATACTTGATTATTTCTTTCCCTACAAAGTGAAGGTTAGCATGTAAGTAAGCGGCAAACTCTTTAGCAGGGGCGTTTTGCCCATTCACAGGCTGAGCTTGTTCACAATCAACATAGTCAGAACTCAGAGGAACATGTGACCACACTGGAGGGTCACTTCAATACAGGGCAGTGGGCCCCATCCTTTGGAAACCCAAGTGGCAGAGTGGAAAGAGACTTGAATTCTGGTTTAGGTTCTACAGTTAATTATCTGTGACCCTGGACACCACTTAACCTCTCTGGGCCTCAATTACCTCAAAGGGAATGATAATATCTGCCTTCTCACCCTGCAGGGCCTTCGTGAGGCTCAACTGATATCATAAAGTGAAGGATCTTTGACAAATGGAACACACCACTCAAATGCAAAGAGAAGCAACGGGAAAGATAAACTTAGGGAATCTTCAGTAACGCTAAAGAGATTAATTCCTGCTCCCACCTTGATGGAGACACCTTGATGGAGACACCTGGAGGGAGGAGAGGATCCCAAATTCTTTTTTTTTTTTTTTTTTTTTAGATACTACCTTGTTTATTTGCCCATTGGTTTTTTTTTTTATACTGCAGGTTCTTATTAGGCATCAATTTTATACACATCAGTGTATACATTTCAATCCCAATCGCTCAATTCAGCACACCACCATCCCCACCCCACCGCAGTTTTCCCCCCTTGGTGTCCATATGTCCATTCTCTACATCTGTGTCTCAACTTCTGCCCTGCAAACTGGCTCATCTGTACCATTTTTCTAGGTTCCACATACATGCATTAATATACGATATTTGTTTTTCTCTTTCTGACTTACTTCACTCTGTATGACAGTCTCTAGATCCATCCACGTCTCAACAAATGACTCAATTTCGTTCCTTTTTATGGCTGAGTAATATTCCATTGTATATATGTACCACATCTTCTTTAGCCATTCGTCTGTTGATGGGCATTTAGGTTGCTTCCATGACCTGGCTATTGTAAATAGTGCTGCAATGAACATTCGGGTGCATGTGTCTTTTTGAATTACGGTTTTCTCTGGGTATATGCCCAGTAGTGGGATTGCTGGGTCATATGGTAATTCTATTTTTAGTTTTTTAAGGAACCTCCATATTGTTCTCCATAGTGGCTGTATCAATTTACATTCCCACCAACAGTGCAAGAGGTTTCCCTTTTCTCCACACCCTCTCCAGCATTTGTTGTTTGTAGATTTTCTGATGATGCCCATTCTAACAGGAGTGAGGTGATATCTCATTGTAGTTTTGATTTGCATTTCTCTAATAATTAGTGATGTCGAGCATCTTTTCATGTGCTTCATGGCCGTCTGTATGTCTTCTTTGGAGAAATGTCTATTTAGGTCTTCTGCCCATTTTTGGATTGGGGTGTTTGTTTCTTTAATATTGAGCTGAACGAGCTGTTTATATATTTTGGAGATTAATCCTTTGTCCGTTGATTCATTTGCAAATATTTTCTCCCATTCTGAGGGTTGTCTTTTCGTCTTGTTTATGGTTTCCTTTGCTGTGCAAAAGCTTTGAAGTTTCATTAGGTCCCACTTGTTTATTTTTGTTTTTATTTCCATTACTCTAGGAGGTGGATCAAAAAAGATCTTGCTGTGATTTATGTCAAAGAGTGTTCTTCCTATGTTTTCCTCTAAGAGTTTTATAGTGTCCAGTCTTATATTTAGGTCTCTAATCCATTTTGAGTTTATTTTTGTGTATGGTGTTAGGGAGTATTCTAATTTCATTCTTTTACATGTAGCTGTCCAGTTTTCCCAGCACCACTTATTGAAGAGACTGTCTTTTCTCCATTGTATATCTTTGCCTCCTTTGTCATAGATTAGTTGACCATAGGTGCGTGGGTTAATCTCTGGGCTTTCTATCTTGTTCCATTGATCTGTGTTTCTGTTTTTGTGCCAGTACCATATTGTCTTGATTACTGTAGCTTTGTAGTAGAGTCTGAAGTCAGGGAGTCTGATTCCTCCAGCTACAATTTTTTGCCTCAAGACTGCTTTGGCTATTCGGGGTCTTTTGTGACTCCATACAAATTTTAAGATGATTTGTTCTAGCTCCGTAAAAAATGCCATTGGTAATTTGATAGGGATTGCATTGAATCTGTAGATTGCTTTGGGTAGTATACTCATTTTCACAATGTTGATTCTTCCAATCCAAGAACATGGTATATCTCTCCATCTGTTGGTATCATCTTTAATTTCTTTCATCAGTGTCTTATAGTTTTCTGCATACAGGTCTTTTATCTCCCTAGGTAGGTTTATTCCTAGGTATTTTATTCTTTTTGTTGCGATGGTAAATGGGAGTGTTTCCATAATTTCTCTTTCAGATTTTTCATCATTAGTGTATAGGAATGCAAGAGATTTCTGTGCATTAATTTTGTATCCTGCAACTTTACCATATTCATTAATTAGCTCTAGCAGTTTTCTGGTGGCAGTTTTAGGATTCTCTATGTATAGTATCATGTCATCCGCAAACAGTGACAGTTTTACTTCTTCTTTTCCAATTTGTATTCCTTTTATTTCTTTTTCTTCTCTGATTGCCGTGGCTAGGACTTCCAGAACTATGTTGAATAATAGTGGTGAGAGTGGACATCCTTGTCTTGTTCCTGATCTTAGAGGAAATGCTTTCAGTTTTTCACCATTGAGAATGATGTTTGCTCTGGGTTTGTCATATATGGCCTTTATTATGTTGAGGTAGGTTCCCTCTATGCCCACTTTCTGGAGAGTTTTTATCATAAATGGGTGTTGAATTTTGTCAAAAGCTTTTTCTGCATCTATTGAGATGATCATATGGTTTTTATTCTTCAATTTGTTAATATGGTGTATCACATTGATTGATTTGCGTATATTGAAGAATCCTTGCATCCCTGGGATAAATCCCACTTGATCGTGGTGTATGATCCTTTTAATGTGTTGTTGGATTCTGTTTGCTAGTATTTTGTTGAGGATTTTTGCATCTATATTCATCAGTGATATTGGTCTGTAATTTTCTTTTTTTGTAGTGTCTTTGTCTGGTTTTGGTATCAGGGTGATGGTGGCCTCATAGAATGAGTTTGGGAGTGTTCCTTCCTCTGCAATTTTTTGGAAGAGTTTGAGAAGGATGGGTGTTAGCTCTTCTCTAAATGTTTGATAGAATTCACCTGTGAAGCCATCTGGTCCTGGACTTTTGTTTGTTGGAAGATTTTTAATCACAGTTTCAATTTCATTACTTGTGATTGGTCTGTTCATATTTTCTGTTTCTTCCTGGTTCAGTCTTGGAAGGTTATACCTTTCTAAGAATTTGTCCATTTCTTCCAGGTTGTCCATTTTATTGGCATAAAGTTGCTTGTAGTAGTCTCTTAGGATGCTTTGTATTTCTGCGGTGTCTGTTGTAACTTCTCCTTTTTCATTTCTGATTTTATTGATTTGAGTCCTCTCCCTCTTTTTCTTGATGAGTCTGGCTAATGGCTTATCAATTTTGTTTATCTTCTCAAAGAACCAACTTTTAGTTTTATTCATCTTTGCTATTGTTTTCTTTGTTTCTATTTCATTTATTTCTGCTCTGATCTTTATGATTTCTTTCCTTCTGCTAACTTTGGGTTTTGTTTGTTCTTCTTTCTCTAGTTTCTTTAGGTGTAAGGTTAGATTGTTTACTTGAGATTTTTCTTGTTTCTTTAGGTAGGCTTGTATAGCTATAAACTTCCCTCTTAGAACTGCTTTTGCTGCATCCCATAGGTTTTGGGTTGTCGTGTTTTCATTGTCATTTGTCTCTAGGTATTTTTTGATTTCCTCTTTGATTTCTTCAGTGATCTCTTGGTTATTTAGTAACGTATTGTTTAGCCTCCATGTGTTTGTCTTTTTTACGTTTTTTTCCCTGTAATTCATTTCTAATCTCATAGCGTTGTGGTCCGAAAAGATGCTTGATATGATTTCAATTTTCTTAAATTTACTGAGGCTTGATTTGTGACCCAAGATGTGATCTATCCTGGAGAATGTTCCGTGCGCACTTGAGAAGAACGTGTAATCTGCTGTTTTTGGATGGAATGTCCTATATATATCTATTAAATCTATCTGGTCTATTGTGTCATTTAAAGCTTCTGTTTCCTTATTTATTTTCATTTTGGATGATCTGTCCATTGGTGTAAGTGAGGTGTTAAAGTCCCCCACTATTATTGTGTTACTGTCGATTTCCTCTTTTATAGCTGTTAGCAGTTGCCTTATGTATTGAGGTGCTCCTATGTTGGGTGCATATATATTTATAATTGTTATATCTTCTTCTTGGATTGATCCCTGGATCATTATGTAGTGTCCTTCCTTGTCTCTTGTAACATTCTTTATTTTAAAGTCTATTTTATCTGATATGAGTATAGCTACTCCAGCTTTCTTTTGATTTCCATTTGCATGGAATATCTTTTTCCATCCCCTCACTTTCAGTCTGTATGTGTCCCTAGGTCTGAAGTGGGTCTCTTGTAGACAGCACATATATGGGTCTTGTTTTTGTATCCATTCAGCCAGTCTATGTCTTTTGGTTGGGGCATTTAATCCATTCACGTTTAAGGTAATTATCGATGTGTATGTTCCTATGACCATTTTCTTAATTGTTTTGGGTTTGTTTTTGTAGGTCCTTTTCTTCTCTTGTGTTTCCCACTTAGAGAAGTTCCTTTAGCATTTGTTGTAGAGCTGGTTTGGTGGTGCTGAATTCTCTTAGCTTTTGCTTGTCTGTAAAGCTTTTGATTTCTCCATCAAATCTAAATGAGATCCTTGTCGGGTAGAGTAATCTTGGTTGTAGGTTCTTCCCTTTCATCACTTTAAGTATATCATGCCACTCCCTTCTGGCTTGCAGAGTTTCTGCTGAGAAATCAGCTGTTAACCTTATGGGAGTTCCCTTGTATGTTATTTGTCGTTTTTCCCTTGCTGCTTTCAATAATTTTTCTTTGTCTTTAATTTTTACCAGTTTGATTACTATGTGTCTCGGCGTGTTTCTCCTTGGGTTTATTCTGTATGGGACTCTCTGCGCTTCCTGGACTTGGGTGGCTATTTCCTTTCCCATGTTAGGGAAGTTTTCGACTATAATCTCTTCAAATATTTTCTCTGGTCTTTTCTCTCTCTCTTCTCCTTCTGGGACCCCTATAATGCAAATGTTGTTGTGTTTAATGTTGTCCCAGAGGTCTCTTAGGCTGTCTTCATTTCTTTTCATTCTTTTTTCTTTAGTCTGTTCCGCAGCAGTGAATTCCACCATTCTGTCTTCCAGGTCACTTATCCGTTCTTCTGCCTCAGTTATTCTGCTATTGATTCCTTCTAGTGTAGTTTTCATTTCAGTTATTGTATTGTTCATCTCTGTTTGTTTGTTCTTTAATTCTTCTAGGTCTTTGTTAATCATTTCTTGCATCTTCTCAATCTTTGCCTCCATTCTTATTCCGAGGTCCTGGATCATCTTCACTATCATTATTCTGAATTCTTTTTCTGGAAGGTTGCCTATCTCCACTTCATTTAGTTGTTTTTCTGGGGTTTTTTCTTGTTCCTTCATCTGGTACATAGCCCTCTGCCTTTTCATCTTCTCTATCTTTCTGTAACTGTGGTTTTTGGTCCACAGGCTGCAGGATTGTAGTTTTTCTTGCTTCTGCTGTCTGCCCTCTGGTGGTTGAGGCTATCTAAGAGTCTTGATGGGAGGCTCTGGTGGTGGGTAGAGCTGACTGGGGATCCCAAATTCTGATCCTCAGAGCAAATTGGCTTAGGTCAGGTGGTGGCATCAGCCACTCCTTCTCTGACCAGCTGCTCCCTTTCCCCAAACCCAGGTACTTCTCCATCCCCTTGAGGAGTCAGCTAGGAATAGCTGGGAAAGGGGCCCCTCTCACACAGAAATGGGATTTTATTGGAGAAGCTCTAAAACCAGCGAGAGGAGGAGAGGACTGTGTGACCGGGAAGGGGAGAGGTTTGGAGCCATTCAAAGGGCACCAGCAGGCAGCTGGCACTATTTGCAGAGCACAACAGTGATGATGTTAATAGTAACAACAACAGCTAACACTTTTTTATCGCTGACTATGTACGCACTAGGGATTCTTCTAAGTGCTCTGCATAGGAATCCCCTAAGGTTAGTACCATTATTACCCTCATTTTCAGGTGAGGAAAGGGGAGGCTAAGGCCTTTTCACAAAATGCCGCAGTTCCACCCCAGCCTCTTGCTCCAGAACTTGCACTTGTAAATCATCCCCTGACATACGAACAAGAATAAGGATCTTCCCATTTCCCAGGGTTTCTCATCCTTACCGGACTCCTTCCTCACAATTACAAAACTTCCAAAGCATGTTAGAAATGCAGCAAACCTTCACTACTTTTAATCCATTGGGCTTCCTTTGCCAGTAACAGCAGGACTAAGAAAAAGAGCTACAGAAGCAGGAGATAACCAGTATATTTCTTTTAGTAATTTGCCTTTGCCATAGGAGCCGTTCTTCCCAAGGTGGCCCCTTAACTATTTTATTCTTGTATCTCTTATCCTTCTAAGCAATTAAGGAGCATGGTCACAGGCACAGGGGGAGGAAGTGTGACCAAGGGTCCATACCACCTGACTGGCCAGCAGGCTGTGAACCCTCCCATCAGCCTAAATGCCCAGCTGAGGGCTTGGCACGTGTATTACACTGATGTCAACCAGGCTTTTACATTAAGCCACTGAGTGGACACTTCTTTTGAAATAAACCCTATGAGCTAATGGTGGAATGAAATTCAATTCCTAATGGAAAGTGAGGGAGAAGCAAGTATGTTTTCTGACTGTGAATTATTTGAAAAGGACACACACTCCAAGACAAATACCTTCCCCGAATCCATTTACTGAAAAAGTTCAAGAAAAATTTTTTACTTCCGAAGCTCATGAGCAAATAGAATGAACCATTCCTACCCTACCAAGTTCATGCGTAGAGTTCCTCCCTGCTGTGGTTGCAGACTGATGAGGCTGCAGGTGAGGTTGGCAGTCACCTGTTTACTTTCTTATAACTCTGCTTTGTAATCTTTTATCACACGGTCATAAAGTTTAACAAGTGTGTGTTTAATTCCAAAGTTTTGGGGGGATTTGGGACGATCTGGAGGGAGAGAGGGAGACCTTGCAGCATTAGCTACAATCACCTCCAAAATCTTCAAAAATAAGAAAACTGTTTTGGTAAGCCAAGCTAAAGAGGCAGTTCTTCAAGTCTTCTAGAGTAACACAAACCCATACTGTGCCTTGAATCAAAGTTGTTTTTCCCCACTGGGCACCTCAGCAAACCAGGGAGTCGCTGCTTCTTACCTCTTGCTGTTGGGCTGAAGACGAAAGAGGCAGACATTTCCACTGCAGTAGTAGGGACTGAATTGAGTTCTCTTGCAAAATATAGCTGGAGAGGACTCAGAAATGACTGGCTGCTTCACAGCACTTGTGGAATGTGCCATGGAGTAACCCAGGCCTTCACTGCCCCTAGCAAGACACCATCGTCATCATCATGGCTGTAGTTACTGCTCTTGTGGTACCATACATTTCTATAGCCCCCATGTAGTTTACAGTGAACTTCGTATATCAGCAGAGGTGACACAGGGGCGCGTCTCCTAGTGCTCCTTTCTCCTGACCAGTTCAGTCAGGCCACGCTCCAGTCCCCCCAGCAGGCAAAGCAGTGAGGTCTTCTCAGCATCCTCACACTTAACCTTGCCCTGGGAAAAGAGCCTGGATGCTGAAGTTCAATGCTCCTACTTTGAAATATCTACTCTGCAACTCAGGCTTGCCTGACCCCCACCCTTGCACTTGAGTCTCGTTTTCATAAAATGCAAGCAATAGGTAGATTACCTCATAGGGTGGTTGTGAGGATTGAAGTATATTATATATGTATGTTAATCAGGATTTTTCATTGCAGCCCATAGAAATGAAGTCTGGTGAATTTAGGAAGAAAAGGGATTTATTGAAAGGATTTTGGAGAGCCCACAGAGCTCCAGAAGGACTGGAGAATGGATCTAAAGCTTATGTTGCCAGGAACAACACCTGAAATCACATCCCAGAACGAGTCCCCGAAGAAAACTCTGCCACGGCCACTATCCCCAGACACACTCTGGACGCTGACACAGGGTCACTGTCATGGCTGCCATCTCAAGCGGGATGTAGCTGTCATTGGTCCTCCATCTTGGCCAGAATGGATTCTGCAGTCTCTACATCAACATCGGTAGCTGCTGGTCCACAGCCTGAGGCAGGTGCATTGACAAAGCCTGGGTCCTATGCCAGCATCTTAGGTGCAAAGGAGGCTGGGAGAATAAGTACCTGGCATTTTCAGTTTCTAAATGTGTGTGTTGGGAGAGGGGAGTTTTCTGCAGTTACAGGAAATGTGTTCAGTTGCTAACAGCCAAAAAGAATGACTAATATTCACTAACAAATGAAATAAACCAGTACCTGATGTGTTCCCTGTCACCCTTATACCCTATCTTATCCAAGTCTGGGTTGAGCACAGTATCAGAACGCTGTGTTGTAAAGACATTCACAACCACCCCACGTGACCCCAAAACGCCATAAAACTTCCCACCTGTAACACCCACCTGTCTCCACATCCCAGTCTCTTTATTCTTCTCCCCAAGAAGCCAATGCCTATCTGATAAACAAATCTGTGCTAAGTGCTGATGATTGAAAATGGGTTAGTTAGTGCCTGATTCTTTCCGGAATCTTCCTATTTTCCCTATGAGATTCCAGGGGCAATAAAGGTTCAGCCCAAAGGGATTTAAAGCAGCTGTTAAATTTACCTTGGAGAGGCTCTGGTCAGCAAGGAGGTCTTCTGACTGAGGCAACCACTCCTCAGTAAGTAACCTGGAATAAATCAGTATCACCAACTCCCCGTGAGCAGACCCACATGCTTATGTTTGATGTTACCCGATCTTCCCCCCAGACCTCATATGATCTTCAGGGTAAGTATAATTATCTTCATTTGATAAATGAGATACCCAGCAAGGTTAAATGAATTTCCCAAGGCACTAAATCTGTTAAACAGCAAAGCTGAGACTGGACCCAGAGTTCCTGACTCCTATCAGGTGCTTTTCACTTTCTATAACTCCTGGCTGCCCTTCTCCAGGTCTTGAACAACCCCAGGGCTGTGAGTGAATAAGGGACCAAAGAAACCCAAGAGGCAGTCCTCTGGGAGGCAGGAGAGGTTGGCAGGGGAGAGGAAACAACCCCGGGATGATCCCCTTCCTAGCGCACATCCCATTTGCTTTGATTTGACTCTGAGTGTTTTCAAATGGGTTCTGATTCCAAAATATTTACATTCACCAGGAAGACTAAGTACAATGGCTTCCTTTTTGTCTAAAACATTGCAAAAATTAGGGGATGTACAACAACCACAGATGGAATCCAGGAGCTGAGGTGGGGTGGGGAAAGGGACACCAAATCTGCAAACCAGTGTGAGCCTTTTTAGCTGCAGTGATGGGGAAAGGGCGCCATCTCTGAGCTTCATGATTAAAGCAACTGCAAATTAGTTTCCGCAAAGGTCTTTTTCCTTAAATTGAAAAGCACCGTGTAACGGAATTTCATAGACACTGCTTTGCAAATGACTTCATATCTCACTCTGTTCAGAGCTGAGAGGTGGCCGCATGCTGTGAATCATAAGAGACTCAGGCTCTGATGGGGCTGCCGAACCTTCCTCCGACTGACTTCGACATCTAGACACAGACTACTCTCCCCATCCCTTAACCTGGAAAGGGAATTAGTGAACCTAGAGCGCTGGAGTCACTGCTACATGATTAGTAGTCTTTCCCTCCCCCTAACCAGGCTATTTACCCGCAAACTGTGCTTTCTACCACCGTCAGGCTCCTAGGGGTTGCTAGCTGGTTATGGATTGCCCAGGTACACACATTTTAAGTAAAAGTCTTTGGAAGTCTATGGGGTTTCTGAGCTCTAATGAGATTTCCGGTAGAAATGATTAAGTCAGTCTGACAAAGCTATACCGAATGCCACACCATTTTCACCAACCACCTTAGCTTTCTTGGGGATACCCCTTGAGGTTAATGTAGGAATCATGTTTCCTAATTGTCAGCAGCTCTACAGTGAATTAAACAGGTTGCATTTCAATGTCAAGCCTGATTGATCAATATTTCCAGACAGCCCAAATCTCTAATTCATTCACGCAAGAAAAAGGTATTAGCACCTACTACATGCCAGGCACTATGCCAGGCCCTGGGATACAACTATGATAAGTCACAGCTCTCGTGGTGATTACAAATGACAGAGACAGGACACATTCAAATAGTTGTTCCAACGAATGTAAAACTGCAACACTGACAATGTGATACTGTGGGCGGTCCTGAGAGAGAGCCCCGGAGAGGGGAATTAGACCTGGTCAGGTCATCCGGAAGACATCCCTGAGAAAGTGACCTTTCAGCTGAGAACTAAAAGGTCAGAAAGAGCCAAGAGAAGAGAGAAGGGAAACCCTCAAGGCAGAGGGCACAGCAGAGGCAAAGCCCAATAAGGTCAGGAGCTTGATGAGAACTGGAAAAAAAGGCTAGTATACATTAAGCTTGGTGAGCGAGGGGAACAAGGCACCAAAGGAGCCTGAAAAAGGGGAGACCCTGCAGGGCTTTTCAGGACATGCAGTGGAGTTTGGTCTTCATTTGAAATGCAAATTGGATGCCATGGAAAAGTTGTAACGGGGATGAGGGCCATTAGAAAACGTCTCTCTGGCTGCAGCATGGTGGCCATATTAGAAGCGATGGGGGGGTGGAGTTTCCCATCAAGGAAAGTAGGTGCTCAGAGTCTCACCTATCCTGGCAGTGACTTGAGTCCCCCACAAGCACAAGGGCAATGGCACGGCCAACTCAGAAATTCAGGACCACAGTGTGCAACCCCAAAACTCTTCCCACTACAGAATCACCTAGTAGCACAATTTTAAGGTGTGATGTTGTCACCTGGGCAGACAGCACATTCCTTCACCTCTCTGCGAAACTACCCATTGACACGGACAACAACACTGACAATAACCAGCACTAAGGTACCAAGTCCAATGATGGGTTATCAGCACACACATGGTGATCTCTTCCCAACTATATGTATATATCCTCTGCCTAAGAGAGAAGTTCAAGTGTATGCTCTTTAAAATGGTAATAATTTAAAAACTTAACCTTCACTCACTGTCTATCTAGTGATTCTCAAGCGGGGCAATTTTGTCCCCCTCCCCTGAGGACATTTGGCAACGTGTAGAGGCATTTTTGGTTGTCACCCTGGGAGGATGTCCAACTGGCATCTAACTGTTTAGCCAGAGATGCAGCTAAACATCCTACAATGCACAGGACAGTCCTCCAGAACAAAAAATTACCCAGCCCCAAAATGTCAATAGTCCCGCTATTGAGAAATCTGATCTACAGGGGCTCGAAGCCACAAGGTAGGTTCTTGAGTAACTGCATGAACAGAACATCACACACACACACACACACACACACACACACACTGACCTCCATTTGACAGTGATTTAAACAAGAAATAAACTTTTGTTGTGTTAAGTCACTGAGATTTGGAGGCAATTCATTACAGCAGCTAGCGTTATTTACTTTAACAAGTGCAACTGGTAGAGGTTAGTCTTCTAGGAGGACAAGTGTACCCTAGCAACAGAGCCATATCACTTGGCAGGTGCTGGGAAGATTTCTGGAATAAAATGAAGGGCAGTGGACGCCTGGTCCTATCTTGTAAGTCATGAGGCCTCACAGTGTCATGGGGGTTAATAAGTCAAGAGCACAGTGGATCCTTCATAGCTCTCTCACCCCTAATGACCAGAGGCAGTGCCTCTGCAGAGAAACTTTTAGCAACTCAGTGGAGGAATGCAGCAGGAACCCACACCACAAGAACAACCGGTAACCTCTCTCATTTTCCTCTTTCCCTCGCCCTTTTTTTGTGAGACAGGGACTAGCTACAGTAGTCAGCAAGGTCCGTTTAGTGTATGATCTGGTCTTGCTGTGACTAACAAGATGATTGGTTGTATATATCCTCTTTATGGTTGTTCATTATATCACCCTAACATAAAGTAATTTAACTTCGGTGAGATAATTAGGGTATTTCTAATCTAACTGATAGTCTGAATGAAATGAGATTTTCAGAGGGAGATTTGTGTATCAGGAGACTGGTGACCTCCGGCCCCAATTTTCACACAATGTATTATCTGACAGCCCGACTTCCCAGGCATACTGAATCCGTACATTTCCAAGCCTGTGCGTTATAGAACACACCCGCAAATGAGATTACTTTATTTATAATGAGATTTCCATGCGCTCAGGGAGGTAGATCATAATATTTTAACTGAGGCCTTCAGACTGTCGGAGAAACTGTATGTTAACAGAGACCCTGAGACGCAAATGCACTCAAGAGGGCGAGTGGCCTGTATGGGGTCTCGGAGATGCAACTCAGCAGGAGAAATAAAGGCAGAGCCCCCTGAGGTGCCTGCCTGACTAGGACAGCCCAGGGCCACCCCAGCAGGGCAAACCTCATGCTGGGAGGGCCACAGCAAGGCGGTCTTCACCTGCCCCTTGGGGAAGATGCAGAAAGAGTCTGCTCAGTAAGCCTGAGATAGGGGACCAAGGAAGGAGATCTAGAAAGAGGAAGCAGTAGAGGCCGGCAGGGTCAGGCCAGCATTCTGAGCAAGCAGGCAGCTGATAGACCTACCGCCTGCTCCCCAGTCCCCCAAACACACCCCCAGGGGCCGACCCGCTCACCTCTGTCCTCCACGCTGGCTCCAAACCTTACCATTAGGGTCACCTGTCATCAGAGGCAGGATGCCAGCTCTTAGGAAAATATGCCCATTTTTCATTCCCATTTTTCATTCATTCATTGAGTACCCACATATGGCAAGCACTAGTCAGACTCACAACAGATGAAGTCTCTCTTTCCAGGCTATTTACATCCTTCTGGTTTTGTTGCTCAAGGCTCCTTAGTAAATTCCTTTAAATCCCCTTTAGAATTTAATTTGAGAGAAAAAAGTTTGTTTTTCTGGAAGAAATAATATGTCTTCTTTTATCAGATAATGAGAACTATGCAGCTCATCTTGTTCCCCTTGTTTTCTTGGGTGCCAGGAAGCTCAGAGGTTAATGTTATACTCAATCGTAGAATTAGGTTGACGTTTTGTGTCTTTTTCTTTCTCATTTTCTATTTTTCTTATTTGTCTATTTCTAGTGAAAAAGATTTATCTAATGCTTTTTATTTGTTAAGGCATTTCGGTATTTCAATACTCCTTTGGAAAGGAGTACTTTATTAAATATGTTTATTAAAACATTGAAAAATAAACAAAGACAGAGCATTGACTTAAAAAAGCCCACTGTTAAAAATCCTTTAGTATTTACTAAGTACCTATCAGTAGCAAACACTGGCTGAGCATGTAACATGGGCCCTTTTCTAAGCACTTTGTACCTCACAGCAGCCTTTGCGGTAAGTAGTATTATCCCCACTCCAGAGAGGACAGAATGAAGAACAGAGGCCTAAATAGGTTGCCTGAGATTACGCAATCAGTGAGGAGTAGAACTGGGATCAAAACCTGGGCAGTCTGGTACCAACAGCTGCCCTCTTAACCACTGCTTCTCAGCATATACAACTTACTGCACTGGGCAAAGGAAAATATACAGTATACGTACTGGACGCCTCTACCAGGCTGCCTCACCTCCCCTGGTGCCCCATTTTGTATTCCAGCCATCGCTACAGCAACCGGCCATGCTGGTGCCCAGGTGCGACCTGGCAGTACCTTGCCTGGACAGCGTGGAGAGTCTCTCGCTTTCTGCCCTAAGGTTGCAGAAATCTGCTCAATGATTCTGACACATGCACTCACTTGGAAGAGGGAGGGAGCTAACACCCCATGGGGCAAACCTTGACCAGTGAGGGACGGAGCCAGTGGATAAATGCTCCTATTTCTGTCCTGTGGGCAGAGAATTCTGAGGCCCAATCTACACAGCTCCTCGGGATCCCAGTGGAATACAGCTGCTGTTACCCACACTGCTGATCAGCTCAGTAACGTTGGGTTGGCCTTCCTTCTAGTTCACTCCTCCTAGGTCCCACTCTTCCTCCTTGGGATCCATTTCTAATAAAACAAACTACCTGTATGCAAGAGCTTAGCTCTGCTTTGTGGGGAAACCAAGGCTAAGACGTTACAGTTCATAGCTTGAGGAGTTCAGATGAGGGTGGCACGTCATTACAAGAGGAAAAACTCAGTAACGATGCGTTAACAATCCATGACGAAGCAGCCAGAAGAGTGACTTGAACTGTAAAAGTACAAGAGCACGGAGAAGTGAAATCAGCAGGGAACTACAATAAAGTTCTCTTGGAGCGCAGACACACGCTCATTTACATGTTGTCTATGGCTGGTTTCCTACCACAACAGCAGAGCCTCGTAGATGCTACAGAGACCCACGGCCCACCAAGCCAAAAATATTTCATATCTGGCCATTTACTGAAAAGTGTGTGGACCTCTGATACAGAAAAGCCAGGATCCTATGGGAATACAGAGAACGGGCACACATCCTATTTCTGAGGGTGGCTGGGAGGGTTGGGCTGTTGAAGGACAGGAGCAGGGGCATTCCAGGTAGAGGCAACAGCTGAACCAAAGGCACAGCGTCAGCACGCGGCTGGCGAGGAACCACGGGTGCTTTACCACCGCAGGAGAGAAAGGAACCATGAGAGGAGTGATGGCACATGAGGCTCAGGCAGAGATTTAAGGTCTCTGCTGCTCGGTTATTTCTCTCATTTTAGGATATTTCCTTCAAAAGCCAAATATATTATAACAAAGAGTAACTCCAGAGCTGGGTGTGTGCCTTCTACTGAACGGAGTTTATGAGGAGCTCGGACAATTCCGTTCTTTTGATGAACAGTGGGAGCCCTTCTCGCAAAGCAGCCCTCTTTGCACCTGGGCATCCCTGACATTAAAGGCCCACTGCTCTGCCCTCCTCAGGGGGCATGCCTCAGGATGTGCCAGCTCAGGCCTCCTGCTCCTCTCACAGCTAAACCACACAGAGCTGACATGTCACCATGACGGTCAGCCCCAGCTGAGTGCTCTGACCTGTCTCCCTGCAGGCCTGCCTTTTGGTTTCCTGGAACGAGGATGCAGTAACAGGCGGCAGGAACAGGCATGGGGCACGGAGACCTGCCCCACGGCTCCAAGAGGTAGTGCTTCTTCGTGTCACTGGGAAAGGAAAAACCCTGGCTGATCAGGATGGTCTGAGGATGCGTTATTTTGTTCAGTTCTTTCAGGAATATGTATTGAGGGAGGACAAAATACATGCCAGGCAGGGCAATCTACTCAGGATACAAAAGAATGATGAAGGCCCTGTCCTGCCCTCAAGGGGCTCACAGTCTAACTGGGGAGATGGACGTGCTATTCCACAGCAGGGAGAGGCTGCCAGCTCCCCTCTGATGGGAGTGCAGCCCTGAGAGGTAAAGCTTGGAGGATGTTAGAAGTTCAATAAACATCCTAAGAGAATCTGCTTTAATGATTATTTTCGAATGAACTACAGTTGCCGCATCAACTGCTGACATGAAAGTACATGCATAAAGTACTGAAGGATACTCCAAAATGGTTTATTCCCCCTCAAGAGATTTTCCTGACAATACTTATCTATACTGGTTGGGTGAACCATTTTTTTTTTTTTTTTTAAATTTTTATTTATTTATTTATTCGCCTATTTATTTATTTGGCTGCGTTGGGTCTTTGTTCCTGCACACGGGCTTTCTCTAGTTGAGGCGAGCGGGGGCTACTCCTCGTCACAGTGTGCGGGCTTCTCATTGCGGTGGCTTCTCTTGTTGCGGAGCGTGGGCTCTAGGCGCGCGGGCTTCAGTAGTTGTGGCACGCATGCTCAGTAGTTGTGGCTCACGGGCTCTAGAGTGCAGGCTCAGTTGTGGCGCACGGGCTTAGTTGCTCCGCGGCATGTGGGATCTTCCCGGACCAGGGCTCGAACCCGTGTCCCCTGCATTGGCAGGCGGATTCTTAACCACTGCGCCACCAGGGAAGTCCCAAGGTGAACCATTTTTGAATAAGCAATGCAAAGGTAAATTTCAGTCCCAAAAGGACAGACTTAAAGATAATTTGGAAAACAAACTGGTAATGCCAAGCCGCTGGCATTTAGATACCCATTTCAGTTGTTTCAGATTTGGCTTAGATGGAAATGTTGAAAACCAACACTGATTTTTTTCAAAAAGAAAAAATAGTTAACATTTACTAAGTATGGACATTTTGTCAGGCACTGCTGATGGCTTCACATGTTTTATCTCATTTGATCTCCCCAGGAATCCTTGAGGTAGATTTTAGTATTATTACTGTCTCCATGTTACAGATGAGGCAACTGAGTCTTAAACAGACTAAGTAACTTGTCCCCCAGCCATCACTGGAGGAGGCAGATGTCACCTGACAGTTTATCCACAGGGGCCAGACCCTTAACTACCACACCAACTGTCTCCCCTTACTGACTAGTCCCCAGTTCCTGCCTGGGACATCTTTTTTCAGCAATTTGGCCCAGAACAGATCTCAGGATAAGTTCCTTCTTTGTGATAAGCAGGGCCCACGATCTCTGACAGCTGTTCCCCGCTCTTCATCATCATCTGAAACAATCAGTAAGCATTAGAGAGTACTTTTCCCTTTACAAAGGTGATAATTAGATAACAAGCTGAGATTAAAGTAATTACAGTTAGACAGCTGGCGAGGCAGCACAGTCATGTTGAAATATTGTTGGTACTTCAGCATCTGGTTCTAATAACAGCATAGGCTAAAGGATTTTACATTAATTACAGAACATAATTTAATATAAACATATTTAATTACAATTGATGAGCGATAAACTGTTCAAGAATGACTTAACCCCTTCCACGTGTCAAAGTGATGGGAACTTTGGGCAGTCCGTGGCCTCTTCTGCTGTCTTTCTCTCCCTCCCCTGCCATGCCTTCCATTACTCCCTGGTTCCCTCTCCCGGAGAACCCCCCCTCCCCCCACCAAAGAGGGAATCTTCTAGACAAGGATGTTGCTCATTGATTATCCCATGGTGTTTGGCACCTGTACAGTGCCGCCTATCCTTAGAAAGCCAAGTGGAAGGAGGCAAGTGTGCAAGCCAGGCTGGGATGCATTGCTTCCACGTGACCAGCTGCCTTCCTCACATTGGCTCACACTGGTGAAATGAGGCTGCCTCTCCCTGGCTGGTTTTCCCAGTGTCCTCACACTTCTATGCGGTGCTGGCTTGCCTTTTGACAGTCAGTGAGCAACCTATTAAACAATCCTCAGATCTCTTAGGAAACGTATAAAGGTAAAACCATTTTTTGTCATGATCAGGAAGTCCCTGACCACAATGGTCAGGGTATTTTCACAGTTTTGGAGTCAATGTGTAATACCTGGAGGCTTCTACATGAAACAGGACACTATGCTGGCAGAAATTCTTCCTTACATGCTGCCAACCCCCATCCCTACCCCCAAAATTGGCAGAAGCAGACCTCGCATGAAACGGTTTACAACAAACTGAGACCACACAGACACAACCTCCACTGGATAAAGGACTCAATCATTATCTGCACATTGTCTTTCTAGAAGCCCCATTTACAAATGGAAGACTTCAAAAGTCACAAAAGCCATGTTGTGGACTGCATGCATGTCTGTGTTCCCCCCAGATCATATATTGAAACACTACCCTTTGATGGAATGGTATTAGGAGGTAGAGTCTTTGGGAGGTAATCAGATTTAGAAGAGGTCATGAGGGTGGCTCGATCTCTCTTCCCTCGGTCATGTGAGGATACAGCAAGAAGGCGGCTGTCTGCAAGCCAAGAAGAGGGCCCTCCCCAGAACTCAACCATGCTGGTACCCTGATCTGGGCTTCCCAGCTTCCAGAATGGTGAGAAGTAAATTTCTATTGTTTAAACCACCAGTTTACAGTGGTTTACAGTTTACAGTTTAAATTTCTATTATAGCAGCCCAAACTGACTAAGACACACCACTAGGTCTCAACTGCGATACAATTGAGAGTCAATCCAAAGAAATTACAAGGCTGATCCTTCCTTAGAAAAGAGTAAGTAGCCCTGGAGCGAATTGGGAAAATTCATTGTCAAGTTTCCCTATGACAAATGACGTGAAATTACAAATAGCCTCAAATACTGTTTTTACCTCCTGCTGTGGATTTCAAAGTATAAAGCACACATTCTCCTAAAAGCTATCATGAGTGCTGAAAAAGACGGTTTATTATTCATAAGTAAGCAAGTACAAGCTACTTCTAGAGGAATCACTGACAGGTGCACAAAAAGTAAAATTAGTGTGACAATTCAGGACCACATAGCATCCAAGAGAACGAGGCACTCTTCAAGTGAAAGCATATCCTTTTGGAGAAAAAAAAAATTTAATTTCCCTCACATAGGTGAAGGACTCCTGCAGAAATGAGGAAGGGACAGGAAGGGAAAGTAGCCAATAAAGCATTTGCTATTCAAAAAGTTACCACTGTCATCAAAATTAAAAGCTTGTGTGTGTCAAAGGACACTAGCAAGAAAGTGAAAAAACCTACAGAATGAGAGAAAGTATTTGTCTTCTTCTCCCTTTTCCCTTCATCCTACCCAGGGACGTGAGGATCTTTTCTTGCACCTTTGCTTGTATGAAATCTTCTGCCAGCTTTCAGTAGGTATTCTGTGAGAATTGTTCCACATGTAGATGTATTTTTGATTTATTTGTGGGAGGGGGTGAGCTCCACATCCCTCTACTCCACCATCTTGATCTCCAGGGGAAAGTACTTGTAAATCATATTATATGATAAGGGTCTAGTATCCAGAATATATAAAGAACTCTTACAACCTAACAATAAAAATACAAATAACCCAACTGAAAAATGGAGAAAGGATTTGAATAGTTATGTTTCCAAAGAAGATGTACCAAAGACCAATAAGCATGTGAAAAGATGCTCAACATCATTAGTATTCAGGGAAATGCAAATCAAAATCACAATGAGATACCACTCCATACACACCAGGATGACTATAAGCAAAAAGATAGATAATTACAAGTGCTAGCAAGGATGTGGAGAAGTTGAAATCCTCATATATGGCTGGTGGGAATATAAATGGCACAATCACTGTGGAAAACAGTTTGATGGTTACTCAAAAAGTTAAATATAAAGTTACCATATGACTCAAGCAATTCCATTCTAGGTACATACCCAAAAGAACTGAAAATATGTCCACACAAAAACTTGTATACAAGTATTCATAGCAGCATTATTCATAATAGCCAAAAAGTGGGAACAACCCAAATGCCCATCAAATGACAAATGAATAAACAAAATATGGCTTATCCATACAACAGAATAGTATTTGGCCATAAAAAAAAACAAGCTTGATGCAAGCTGCAACGTGGACCAACCCTGAAAACATCATGCTGAGTGAAAGAAGCCAGACACAAAAGATTATATATACTATGATTCCATTTATACGAAATGTCCAGAATTGACAAATCTATAGCGACAGAAAGGTTGCCAGAGGATGGGAGGAGAGGGGAACTGAGAGTGACTATGAACAGGTAGGGGGCTTCTTTTGGGGGGTGATGGAAATGTTCTGGAATTAGGTAGTGGTGATGGCTACACAACATTGTGAATATACTAAAAACCACCGAATTGCACACTTAAAATGGTTAAAATAGTAGGTTTTGTGTTATGTAAATTTTATCTCAATTTTTTTAAAGCTACCACTCTGGGAACTGGAGCCTAATCCCACTAGGGAAGCCTGAGAGCCTGTATACCGTGTGCAGCTCAGAGTTATCTCATCCAAGAGGTAAGGAAGCTGGGGTATTCATACACTAACTCCCATCAGTCAGTGACTGAAGGTTGCTTTTGGGGAACATTGATTCCTTGCACTTCTGGCCTGCCGGCCAAAGGGGCTCTGGTGGCCAGAGGAAGTCCTTAGGCAAAGAAATGCTAGTGCTGACAGTGGACGGTCAGACCAGCGTGCCCTGAAAGTTACAGGCAAGGAGGTTTGGGCAGTGGACCAACAATCTGCTACTCTCTCATCAAGTTGTTTTAGGATTAAACAAGATAGGCTGTGTAAAGGCTTTACCGTGCCAAACAAAGAGAGAGCTCTCAATAAATGCCAGTTATTTTTACAAAAGATGCAATAGGTTAAATAATTTGATCCAAACTGCACAGTTAATGCAAGGTGGAGCTGGGATTTACACAGATCTCTCTGTGCAGCTCAATCTTTCATACAGACAATTATATTAACCAAACATACAGTGACCAATCTTGCAAACACACCTCCGATGGCACTTGTGTCATCATGGCATTCAGAGGCTATAATAAACATCTTTACTCTCTCTCCTCCCCCTTATGTGCCCTTGGTGGGGGAAGCAGCTGCTTTTCTCACAAAAAGGCCTTGAGGGCTGAAGTTACTGTCTGCTCAAACTCCAGGGTTTGAATATTATGTAGCTTGTTGTGTAGTTGTTTAATTGAGACTCAAAGCTTGCACATTTGCTGACAATTTAGTGCAAAGGACCAAGACAGACAAACACCTGCGACTGCAGGAGCAGCAGGACACTATCCTCACTAACCTATCGGTCCTGCTGTTCTCCAGAATAATCTGACTTTTGGTTGGCTCAACAAAGGAGGTATACTCGCAGAAACACTAGAGGAATGCCCTGCATGAACTCCCACCGGAGAGCATGCCAGAGGGGTGACATGAGGATGGGGGCTGCAAAACCCACACCTACCTCCTCAGGTACTGGTTGATAATCGTGTCTAAGTAGCTGTAGTACACAGCATCGTTCCCATGGCCGTACTGGTCATTGTCCTGCCACCTCGTCTGGATGAGCAAGAAGTACCCATAGGCCTCATGGTGCTGGTGGCAATCCTCAACTCTCTGATTCTCTGATGATGTAGCCAAGGAACGGACATTCCTAGGAAGCAGCCTCAAAACCCAAAAGGTCGTAGTTGGTAATTGCTGCCTTGGAGAGTACCTTCAAGAAAAAAAGCAATAGAGGATAAGAATGGTCTCCAGAAATCTTGATTTTAGTTTTACAAAAGCAATTGCATTAAATTTTGGCCATTGGTTTCAAAAGGAAATTAGAGGGGACTTCCCTGGTGGCTCAGTGGTTAGGAATCTGCCCGCCAATGCATGGGACACGGGTTCGAGCCCTGACCTGGGAAGATCCCACATGCCACGGAGCAACTAAGCCCGTGCGCCACAACTACTGAGCCGCGAGCCACAACTACTGAAGCCCGCGTGCCTAGAGCCATGCTCCGCAACAAGAGAAGCCACCGCAACGAGAAGCCTGTGCACCGCAACGAAGAGCAGCCCCTGCTCACCACAACTAGAGAAAGCCCAAGCGCAGCAACCAAGACCCAACACAGCCAAAAATAAATTAATTAAATTTTTTAAAAAAAGAAGGAAATTAGATTTTTTTTTTTTTTTTTTTTTTTTGCTAGGAAATAAATCTTCCCTGGTAATCCAGGTCCTTGCCACAAACCTATTTATTTATTTATTTATTTTTGGCTGCACTGGGTCTTCGTTGCTGCACACAGGCTTTCTCTAGCTGCGGCAAGCAGGGTCTACTCTTCCTTGTGGTGCGCAGGCTTCTCATTGCAGTGGCTTCTCTTGTAGCGGAGCACAGGCTCTAGGCATGTGAGCTTCAGTAGTTGTGGCACGTGGGCTCAGTAGTTGTGGCTTGCGGGCTCTAGAGAGCAGACTCAGTAGTTGTGGTGCACAGGCTTAGTTGCTCCGTGGCATGTGGGATCTTCCTGGACCAAAAATCGAACCCATGTCCCCTGCACTGGCAGGCGGATTCTTAACCACTGTGCCACCAGGGAAGTCCCTTACTTTTTAAAAGGACTCCTTATTTAAAAGGCTTTGACACACACTGACAGAAACAAGTGAAGCCTTTGTTTGAATTTGACTAGTAGGAATTTAAAGTATATTTGTATGGAGGTGCTCTATTCCACAAAGTATTTCAAGGAGGGTACTGTTTCTGACAAAATCTGTAACATCACCAAGGGCATAAAGATAGAGTTTGGGCAACCAGTATAAAGTAAAATGTTTACCAGAAAATATTATCAATTGGGCCTATCAACTATAAGGGTTTTTTTTCTTTTAAGTGCATTAGTTTTCTTTTAGAACAAAAGTAATGTCCTATGGAAAATGTTTAGATTATGCACAAAGGGGGAAAAAAAACCAACAACCCAACAATACCAGCTATTAACACTTCTGTGTGCACTATTCCAGTCTTATATTTATATATCTATATACACATTCTTAAATAGGACCGTACTGCTCATGTTGTTTTGTAATCTCCTGTGCTTAACAATACTCTCTAATGTTAAATAGAGAGAGTGTCTAAATATGCTTAAATATTCTCTTATATCACTTGCAGTGTTGGATTCTGTTATATTCCATTGTATTGAAGCACCAAAATTTATCAAATATTCTTTTGCTGCATATTGAGAATTTTGATTCCAAGTTTGTTAAATGGCATTGGAATCTTTGTAAATAAACCTTCGCACACAACCATGATCATCTTCTTAGGATAAATACTTAGAAGCAGTCAAAGGGTAAGTGAGCTGTTAAGGATTTTGATATAAATTAATGCCCTCCAGAAAGGTGGTACCAATTCATACCCTCCACAGCAGTGTACAAGCAGGCCAATTTCCTTGTCAATTTTAAAATGCTTTGTCAATTTGACTGTGTTCTCTCATTTCCATACAAATTTAATGAAATGTGCTAAGTGGAAAGATGACTGGAATGGAATACCAGCTATGATGGAATAACCGGTATCAGAATAACCTCTCTGTCTGAGAACAACTGCAGGAGCTAGATGAAACATAAAAGAAGAGCTGTTTGAACATTTGAGGAAAAAAATCACAGCAGCAGGACTCTACAGTCGGTACCCCCAGGGACAGGGTAACACACTGGCCTCTGCTGTTTCTCATCAGGGCACTTGCCAATTCACCACACGGGGAATAAAGGCTGAAGAGGTAACAGCAACCTAGAGCTTGCAGTGGTCTTGCTGTGTTGGAAGAGTTGACAAAAACTGAAAGGCCAACATCCTGGAGAAAGTGAGCTGCAGAGAAGTAAGCCTAATAGGGCAAATTCCCCTCAAGGCCTTTGCTGACTCACAAGCTGCACATGCTCAGAGAAAACAAAGAAACCAGCAAGAAGCAACTGTACATGACTAAAATCTCAGGAGGAAACAGAAGTCTCATTCCACTGAGAACCCAAAAATGAGCTTTCAGAGCTGCCAAGGAGGAGGGCAAAGACTTTCAGTTTCAAAATACCAGGCCAACCAGGAAAGAGGGACAGAGGAATTTTTTTTTAATAAAATAAATAAAAATAGTCCCACAGACTCACACAGATTTAAAAATAACTATGAATAACATACATCACAGATAAAAGGCCCAACACATAAAGAACTCTAAAACTGAAGGGGGGAAAAGATCAAAAACTCAATAGAAAAATAAGCAAAAGTCACAGACAGACAATTCACAAATAAAGATTTTAAATGACCTTTAAACATATGAAAAGATGGACAACTTCAGTTATAATAGAAATTATAACTGCAAATTATAACTATGCTGAGATACCATTTCTCAATGATTATATTTGGTAAAAATTACAAAGCTTGATAGCACATTCTCTTGACATAGCCATGAGGAAAGAGAGTTTTATACATTGATGGTGGGAATGTCCCCCCACCTTTATGGGAAGAGAATTTGACAAAATCTAACAAAACCACAAGTTAGTTTACCTTTTGAATTGCATCTAAGCATTTACCTTGAAGATACACCTTAAAAAATGTAAAAACAAACAAAACAAACAAACAAAAAACATACGAACAAAGTACATCACTATTTGTGATTGAAAAATACTGGGAAAAAACACACATAGGAGATTGGTTGAATGAGCTATGGTATATTCACACAATGGTATATTATGCAACTGTAAATAAAAACTATAGAAGATGTGATATGGAGTGATTTCCAGGATATATTTGTTGTCAATCAATAAAAGCAAAGTGCAAAAGGGTATATATAGTATGATACGTTGTGTAGGAAAGAAGAGGAAATAAGATAATATAAATGCATTTATTTGTATTTAAAAAAAAGAAACTCAGGAAGGATGAGCCAGAAACTAATAAGGGTGCATTAAGGTGCATGGGGTGAGAAAGGGGAAGTGACACTCCTCTCAATATAGATTTTTGTGTAATTTTGAGTTTTGGAAGCATGTTAATGCTTTACATACATAAAATAATGATGATGATGAAGATGATGAAGTTAAATTAACAGTGATGGAGGGGAAAGAAACCAAAAATGGAATATAAACAAAAACAAATAAGCCTATAATTCAAATGAATAACACTGAAGGGAAAAATAATTACTTTTGAATACAGAGTTTTCATTATATACCCTCAGTTTGAAAACAAAAATCTTTTAACAAGTATTGAACACTGGTTAGTCGGTATGATTTTTTATAGTGGTAGGGTTAGCAATTCTGAAACACTTTCTGTGAATCTAAGCCTGGGCAAGTGAGTAAATATACTGAGGATAACGTGAACCAGGTTTGTCACTTGGAAAAAGGACTTACAAATATGGAAAGGAAAAAGACTAAAATGAACCTTCTGGTGTTAGATTAGATCTGGGAGCATCAATATGAACTCCTCGATTAGAGGCAGAGATAGAGATTTCCTAGCCCAGCTGAGCCTAGACATAATGGCACTCCAGTAGAAAATCAGCACACTTAGTGTCCAGATGTTAGTTTGTAAATACCCATCTCCACAAAAAGGAACCAGGGCTCCTTAAAGAAAACAACTGATTCTAATGATGGGACAGATAAAGTAAAAGATGATTCTGGAATATCTCACTGTGCCAGAAAGTAAAGAAATGTTCCACGAATGATGGGCATGTTAAAAGTTCATGGGAGGGACTTCCCTGGTGGCGCAGTATTTAAGAATCTGCCTGCCAATGCAAGGCACATGGGTTTGAGCCCTGGTCCGGGAAGATCCCACATGCCGTGGAGCAACTAAGCCCACGAGCCACAACTACTGAAGCCCGTGCGCCTAGAGCCCGTGCTCCACAGCAAGAGAAGCCACTGCAATGAGAAGCCCGTGCACCGCAACGAAGAGTAGCCCCCGCTCACCGCAGCTAGAGAAAGCCCGCACGCAGCAACGAAGACCCAACACAGCCAAAAATAAATTAATTAAAAATTTTTTAAAAGGTTCATGGAGCCTGCTTGAGTGAGTTCCCAATGCCCAAATCTGAAACATTTGAGCATCAAATTTCAAAATGAGATCAACGCATTATAACCTTTTGAATTAAATAAGAATTATTAAGTCTACCAATTTAATAAATGCGGGTGAAGGAAAGTTATCCCTTACATAAGTATGCTCAGTAATAAATGTAGAAAGGATAATGGAGTTAGAAAATCATCATTTTGCAAATATCATAGTAATAATTGATTCAGTCAACAATCATTGATGGATGCTAAAATATACTGGGTACAAGTTTGGTGAGGAGCAGATTATTTGCACTGTCTCAAAGTATTTCCCCACATATTATTTACTCACTACAAATTAATAATGGTACGTTTATGTTGGCTCATACTGGTAAGATAGCTCCTTATCCAAGTTATCAAAGTTAATATCACTAATAATGAAGCAAATGAACATCAAATGCCTCCTGATATGATGGACTGTGAAGGACACAGTATCACTTTTGTGTTATTTCTGCCAACAATGCAATATCTGAATCTAATCATGATGAAACACCAGAGAAACCAAAATTAAAGAACATTCTACAAAGTAACTGTTCTGTACTCTTCAAAAATATCAAGATCATGAAAGACAAAGACTTGTTTCAATTAAAGGAGACTAAACAAACATGACAACTAAATGCAATGTATGATCCTAGATTACACACTAGACTGGGAAAAAGATGTTGCTAGAAGGGACATTATTAGAATAATTGATAAAATTGTAATTTAGACTGTAGATCAGGTAACAGTATTGTATCAATATTAAGCTTTCTAATTTTAAAGTTGTACTTTAGTTGTATAAGAGAAATTCCTTGTTCTTAGTAGATACAAACTGAAGAATTTAGGAATAAAGAAGGATGACATCTGCAACACCTTGCCAAATGGTTCAGAAAGAAATGTGTGTGCGTTGGGTGGGTGGGGGGATAATACATGTGCATGGAGGGGAAGATGATAAAGTAAATGAGGACAAAAATGTAAAAAATTGGTGAATCTAGTTAGAAGATATACAGTAATGCTTTCCACTATTCCTACAAGTTTTCTGTAAATTTGAAGTTACAAAAAAATCAAAAGTTACCCCGAAAAGCTATCACTAATATGTTCAAAAAACAGATTAAAAAATTTGATAATTTTACCAGAGCATTGGAATCTATGAAATACAATCATTATATTATGAATTCAATAGATCAGTTAAGCAACAGACTAGTCACAGAAGGGAGAACTAATTAACCGGAAGATAAATCAGTCTAAATATTTAGATTGAAGCACAAACAGAAGGTTTTAAAATACAAAACAAACATAAGCAACAGATAGGACACTACTTTTTTAAAAAGTAGGAAGGAGAGAGATAATGGGTAAGAAGCAATATTTGAAGAAATATTGGCAGAAATTTTCCCCAAACTGAAAGAAATGAAGCCACAGATTCAAGAATCATTATGAACACAAGCTGGATAAATTAAAGAAAACCAAACATAACAAAACTGCTGAAAACAAAGACAAAGACAAAGACAATCTTAAATACAGGAAAAAAAAAAAAAGACGCTTTACCTTCAAAGCAACAACAATAAGATGACTTATTCAATGGAAACAATAAAAAAGACAAAAGAGTGGCACCTTTAAAATTCTTAAAGTAAATGATTGCAGAGCTAGAATTCTACACCCAGAGAAAACATCCTTCAAAAATGAAAGCAAAATAGTCATTTTAACAAAAACTGAAAGAATTTATCCCAAACAGACCTACACCAGGAAATGCTGAAGGGCACTCTTCAGACAGGAGGAAAATGACCCTCAATGAAAGCACAATAATGCAGAAAAGAATAAAGAGCAATGGAAAGAGTAGATAGATGGGTAAATTTAAATTAATAATGACTGCTTAAAACAATATTAATAATATCTTGTGGCGTTTAAAATATATATAGAATTAAAATATCCCAGAACAGTAGCAAAAGAGATAGGAGGGTAAATTCAGTTATAGTATTATAAGATCTTTTTTTTTTTAGTAAGTGATAACAATCCTAATTTCAGGTTGAGTATAAATCAAGGAAGCATGATGTAACCTCTAGGATAATCAGAAAAATATCAGAAAAAGAATATTTAATTAACAAAGGGAAAACTAAACAATAAAGATACTTTTCAAATCCAAAAGAAGGCAATATGTCAGGTGAAAGGACCAAAAAACAGATGAAACAAACAAAAAACAAACAGTAGTATAGTGGATTTGAATAAAAATTAGCAATAATTACATGAATTATAACAAACTACTCCAAATAATAGGCATAGACTGTCAGAATGGATTTTTAAAAAACCCAACCACATGTTATTTATAATAGACACACCTTAAATATACGGACACAGGAAAGTTGGTAGTAAAATGATGGAAAGCATACAAACATAAACAAGAAAAAAGGCTGGTGTAGATATACTGATGACAGACAAAACAGATTTTAAGGCAAGAAGTATTACTACATATAAAAGAGAAACTTTCGGTAAAGATAAAAAGGTCAATTCAACAAAGATTTCATAACACAGCCTCAAACATAGTAAAAACTAACAAAACCAAAGGAGTAATAAACCAATTCCCAATTGCAATGCACAGCTCTAACACACCTCTCTCAATAGCTCAAAGAAGAAGCAGAAAATAATCTATAGAAAATTAGAACAACATGATTAAAAACTTAACACAGGACCCACTGATTGTAGAATACACATTATTGGGTTTTTTTAAAATAAATTTATTTATTTTATTTATTTATTTTTGGCTGTGTTGGGTCTTCGTTGCTGTGCGCGGGCTTTCTCTAGCTGTGGTGACCAGGGCCTACTCTTTGTTGCGGTGCATGGGCCTCTCATTGCGGCAGCTTCTCCTGTTGTGGAGCACAGGCTCCAGGCACATGGCCTTCAGCAGTTGTTGCTCACGGGCTCTAGAGCACAGGCTCAGCAGTCATGGCACACAGGCTTAGTTGCTCCGCAGCATGTGGGATCTTCCTGGACCAGGGCTCAAGCCCGTGTCCCCTGCATTGGCAGGCGGATTCTCAACCACTGCGCCACCAGGGAAGCCCAAATACACATTATTTTTAGGTACATATAGAAGTTACCAAAATAAAGCATATACTGGGTCATAAAACAAATCTCAACAAATTTTAAAGAATTAAAATCAGAGTATATTCTCTGACCACAGTGGAATTAATCTAAAAATCAATAACAATAACTACAACAAAAACACAATTTTAAAACTCCCCAAAAGCCTGAAAATCAATTAATAAAGTTAAATAAGAAATCACAATGGAAAATAAGAAAATATTTTCAATAGAACAGTAATAAAAATATGACATATAAAAACTTGTGGGATATACCTAACTTGCAGTTAGAGAAAATACAATAGTTAAATGAAAACCTAAGGATGAAAATGAATGATCTAAGGATCCATCTCAATAAGCTTGAAAAAGAGCAGCAAATTAAACTAAAAGAAAGGATATGAGAGCAATAATGAAGATAAGGACAAAAATCAATAAAATAGACAAAAAAAAAATAGAGAAGAAGTCAGTAAATTTTTTCTATAAAGGGACAAATGGTAAATATTTTAAATTTTGTGGGCCATAAGATATGTCACAACTACTCAACTCTGCCACTGTAATGCAAAAACAGTCATAGACAATACATAAATGAATGGAAATAGCTGTGTTACAATAAAACTATATTTACAAAAACAGGTAATGGGTTAGATTTGACCCATGAACCATATTTTGTCAATCCCTACAGTAGAAAATACAATAAAGCCAAAAGTTTGTTCTTTGAGAAAATAAAACAAAACAAATAAAATTCATAAAAACCCCAGTAAGACTGTAGAAAGAAAAGAGGGGACAAATTATCAATATAAGAAATGAAAAAGGGACATGACTACAGATATCACAGGTATTAAAAAGATAAGATGTTATAAATAACTTTAGACCAATAAATTTGATAATTTAGATGAAATGGACAAATTCATAATTAAAAATACTAACTTACCAAAACTGACAAAAGAAGAAACAGAAAATTCAAATAGTCCTATATCCATTAAAATGTGAACCTGTAATTAAAGCCTGTCCACAGAGAAAACTTCAGGATCAAATGGCTTCATCAGTAAATTCTTTAAACATTTCATGAACTATCACCAATCTTATACAAATTATTCCAAAGAACAAATAAAGCGAAGTCTTTTCTGAACACATTTTATGAGGCCTGTACAGCCTTGATACCAAAACTTATCATTAAAGAAAAAGTATTACAAGAAAGGAAGAGTATAAAGCCAATCTCTCTTATTAACATAGATGCAATAATTTGGCAAAATCAAATTAAATATTGGCAGATCAAAGCCGGTGGTATGTAAAAAGAATAGGCCTCAACCAACTTAATTTATCACACTAATACTAAGCTGGTTTAAAACTTGAAAGTCCATCAATATAATTTACCCCCATTAACTAAATAAATAAGAAAAGTTATCTAGTCATTAAATATATGAAAAAAAGCATTTGATAAAATTCAATGCCCATTTGTGGTGTTTAAAAATCTTAACAAAGTAGTAATAAAAGGAACTGCCTTAACTAATAAAGAATATCTTTTTTTTAAATCTACAATAAATATATTAATGGTAAAATAGTGAAAGCTTTTCCACTGAAATTAGGAATGAAATCAGGATGTCTGCAATCACTTCTATTAAACACTGTACTGTGGCCCTAGGGAAATAAATTTATTGTTTTTAATTTTAAGAAAAAAAATCACCATTGTTCACAAATGCTATGAGTATATGCCTAAAATATTCAAAATAATCTACAAATAAATTATTAAGGATTAAAAAGTGAATTTAGAGAAGTCCCTTAAAAATCATACTTAAAAATCAATTGTATTTGTAGATACTAACGCTAAACAATTGGAAAATGAAATTTTAAAACAATACCATTTACATTAGTAAAACATAAGCTACCTAAGAATATCTAGCATCAAAAACACCAGATACCTAGGAACAAAACTAGTCAAAAATGTGAAAACTACAAAGCACTGCTAAGAGAAAACTACAAAACACTGCTAAGAATGACATAAATGGAGGGATATACCATATCCATGTACTGGAAGACTAAGTACTGGGAGGATATCAGTTCTTCCCAATTGATCTAAGTTCAAGGCAATAAAAACCCCAGCTGACTTTTCTCTGAAAACCAGTAAATTGATCATACATTTTACATGTAACTGTAAAAGACTTAGAATAGTCAAAACAAACATGAAAAAGAATGAAGTTGAAGAATTTACATTACCAAATATTAAGATTTATTATAAAGTATAGGGTAATTAAAACAGTGGCATTGGCACAGGATAGACAAATATATTGATGAAACAGGGTCTAGGAAACAGGCCACTCATATAAGACCACGCAATTTATGAAAAATGTGCCACTGGAATGCAATGGGGGAAAGGATAATATTTTTAATAATTTACATTTTTTAATGAAACTTTATCCCACCTCAAAACATGCACACAATTCAATTCTATATGAATTACAGACCTAAATGTAAAAGGAAAAACAATAAAGTTTCTAGAAAGTAATACAGACTATATTTTTAACATTGGGGTAAGCAAAATAATCCCTTAATATGGGATACAAAAATCTCTTATTATAAAAGATTAATACATTTAACTTCTTTAAAATTAAGAACTTATGTTTATCAAAGGACACCAGTAAGGTATGCAATACATATATCCAAAAAGAACTAATATCCACAATATATAGAGAACCCCTACAAATCAATGAGAAAAAAAAAATACACAACCCAAATTTTAAAAAAAATAAATAAGTTAAAGATTTGAATAGGGACATAATGAAAGATGATATCCAACTGGCCAATAAGTGTAATAAAAGGTACTAAATATCATTAGCCATCAAGGAAATGTAAATTAAAACCATAATTATTTCCCATTTAAACCCTCATAATGGCTAAAATTTTATTTTGTTGATGAGGATGTGGAGCAACTAGAACTTTAATACCCTGCTGGGAAGTGTAAATTGGTAGACAGAATTTAGCAATCTATTTCACAATATCTACTAAAATTATACAACTGCATGTGCTATGACCCAGCAATTCCACTCCTTGGTATATAGTCCATAAAAATGCATACATATGTCCCCCAAAAAACACATACAGGAACATCCACAGCAGCATTGCTCATAATAGCCCCAAACTGAAAACAGCACAAGTATTCATCAATAGTAGAATGGATAAAGAAAAAGTGGATATTTGGACTTCCCTGGTGGCGCAGTGGTTAAGAATCTGCCTGCCAATGCAGGGGACAAGGTTTCGAGCCCTGTTCCGGGAAGATCCCACATGCCGTGGAGCAACTAAGCCCGTGTGCCACAATTACTGAGCCCGCATGCCACAACTACTGAAGCCCATGTGCCTAGGGCCCGTGCTCCACAACAAGAGAAGCCAGCCACAGCAATGAGAAGCCCATGCACCTCAACAAAGAGTAGCCCCCGCTCACCGCAACTAGAGAAAGCCCACGGGCAGCAACGAAGACCCAACACAGCCAAAAAAATAAAAATATAAGTAAATAAATAAATGTACTTTTAAAAAGTGGAT
The DNA here is from genome assembly GCF_009873245.2 of Balaenoptera musculus. Lineage (NCBI taxonomy): Eukaryota > Metazoa > Chordata > Mammalia > Artiodactyla > Balaenopteridae > Balaenoptera > Balaenoptera musculus. The sequence continues at coordinate 83,193,421 of NC_045792.1, forward strand.
ATTCCTATAGCAGAATACTATACAACCTTGAAAAAAAGACTTTCTGCTACACATAATCACATTAATAAATCTCACAGACATAATTTTTAGGGAAAGAAGCCAAAAGAGTAGCTGCTGTATGATTCCATGTATATAAAGTTCCAAAACATCAGAAGTAATCTATGATGATAGAAATCAGAATGATATTCACTTTTGGGTGGGGCATAACGACAGGGAAGGGACATAAAGAAGGCTTCTGTAGGGTTAGTAATGTCCTATACCTTGGTCTGGGTGGCATTTACATGGGTATATTACTTTGTAGACATTCGTCAAGCTTCTTTCATCTATAAATGTGTTATACTTCAATTAATATTTTTTCCCAAAAAGTGTGCAGTGTAAACAAAAATTATGATTACACTAAGTTAAGTCTCTAGTGTCCACAACAATTTATTTTTCCTTCATATACATACAAGGAATTTATCTCTTGTCCATTCACCCTCATGCAAACTCAGAAAACTTGAGGGAGTCAAGGTTCTTCTTTATCCACATAAGGCCTTGTTATATTGGTTGCTGTGTGGATATGTACGTACTTATACAGCCCCAAGCAGGCACTGACAAAGATGGACTTTAATTCTCACGTAGTAGAAGAGCAAGTAATTACTTAGAATCTTTGATGACCTGAAAATAAACTGCCATCCAAGTGACATTTAAAAAGAGACGTTTCTTAACTTATACATCTTTACTTGAAACTTTCCCAAGGAATCAGCCTTCATCGTCTGCACCTCTTGGTAACACATAGGCTAAAATTCATCCACTTGAGCAAATACAAAAATCTCAAAATAGAAGAGTGCTCTGCATGGTACTGAGTACCAGCTGGCATTTTGACTGACCACTAAGAGAAAGCAGAGGGAAGTCATTTCTTAAAACAACTTTAAAGAACTATGTCATTAAGCAGCAAAGCACACTGGCATAATCCAAAGGAAATCAATTTTGACAACTGCTTCACAAATATTCAGACTTTACAAATAATATTAAGGGCATTCTAAATCCTTTGGAAATGTGTCTTGACTCCACAGAGAAAGTTGCCACAAATGGGCACTTTCCTGAAGTCTAAATGTGTGGGGGAGGAGAAGCCTGCCGTGCAAAGAAATTCTCAGGAAGCTGTTAAGATATTAGCTATTTTACTCAATTTATTCCGCGCTGAAACATAATAGTACATTATAAATCTGTTTTGATTGTACTTAATCTAATGAAAAAATGTTCATCTTTTTGATAAGTGCTCATTAGTCATTTTTTTCTGACATAAACAGACAAGAATGATGTTCTTGTGCTGCATTTAAAACACAACTCAACTAATTACAGTGCAATGACTCAAAGAACAAAATCAACGCGCTGAAGTTTCTCACTTGAACTGTCTTTATAGTTGAATTAAAAATCTAACCAAAAAAATTTTAAAGGGCCCTAGCAGTGTGTTTTATACTTAGGTTGAATAACGTTTAAGTAAACAAAGGCTGAGTTTTAGCACATTATATAAATTTTAATATTTTCTGTCAATTGCTCTCTAAGAATAGTTGCTGAATTTACCAACAAAGGGGTATGTGTTGGGGGCGGGGTGCTCTCTGTTTTGGAAGTGGTGATAAATTTGCATAAGCAATTCATTCTGTTTCATTCATCTGGTCCCTTGGAGACCAAAAGCCAACGTGTAGATAATACCTGGTCAGGGTTGGAGCCAGTCAAGGGCCAGGGAATAGCATGAAGCTAAGTGATCATATAAGAATCAAACCTATTTACAGCTCAGGCTTATGCCCAGGACTTTTGGAAATATCAGATGTTTTGGGCTTTTTGGAATCACAGAGTATTAATCTGCTGAAATATTATCTTGAATGAGTCTAACAGAATTAATGTCATTTCCTAAAATGCTTAATTTATGCACCAGGAAGTATTTTAACTAATCTGACACTTTGGGTATCTTATAGCTGGCTATGACTCAAATAATCATTTAATTGATTTTTTATAATTTATTTTTTATTATAAAATATATTAATGTGAAACTAGAAACTTTAGAAATTATTTTAGCTCTATGACACATTAATTATGCATATTGTATGCAAATTCCCAGGCAAAACATCACAAAGAGCAGTAAGTAAAATGAATTACTTAAATATGTTACTTCTTCCTACCCTCTCTATGAAGTCAGTATTTAAACAAATATATGCAACTTTTTAAAGGCTCATTTGAATGAACAAGCAAAGCAAGAGAACAGTCTAGCACTGAACTCATTCAGTGGATGGTTGTCAGAGCCACCTTCATGAATGATTTTGCTGGCATTTTATAGTCTTTAGACATTGGGTACTAAGAAAAAACACACATCTTGTGTCCAGCAGGAAGTCAAATTGCTCTAATCTTTGTTAAGAAAATGGCTATCCCTCATTAACAAAGCTGTAAACACAGTATAACCATCTTGAAGCAAAAATGCATAGCTTGGAGGTCAAGAATTCAGGGTGGAAAAACCAAGATTCAAGTCCCAACTCCACCACTTGCTCTTCAAGGGAACCTGGACAAGATTCTTCACTTCTCTAAGATCCATAAATGAGTAGATGTTGGGGGAAAGAACACCCACGTTGCTGTTATCAACATTACATTCAATAAGATGACAGGTGGAAAGCACTTAGCACAGGGCCTGACACATCATCAGGACTCAAAATTTAGCTGAGGTTAATGAACCACCAGTAGGACTTGAGTCTCAGGGACCTTTCTAGGAGTGAGGAGCCACCTTTCTTCCCTTTCATCCTGTGTCATTTTCAATACTCCAGCGAGGTCTGGAATGAAAAGGCAGGGCTTCCCTGGTGGCACAGTGGTTAAGAATGAAAAGGCAGACCATTTCCCTATATCACACTAACTGGTTGATTTCAGGCATCAAACCTACAACCTTGTTATTATCATCCCAGCAGAACCAGCTCTCTTTATTAGACCTCACTTCAAGGTGTCAGCGTGTAAGAGAAATGCAGTACATGGTGCATTTGGTCATTATGGGTCACCACACCTTTTCCGTAATTCTACTTCTGGATTTATATTTCCATTCATACTATTTGGCACAAAGGAAAAGTTTACCAACTTATTAAGTCATGGAATGGGCCATATTCACTTCACTCTGACGTTATTTAAAGCAAATAAAACCATCAGTGTTTCTCAACCCTATACATGCTTATCAAGGCTGACTCGAGTACCTCATTCCTCCCCATTAATATGAAAAATTAATAGTCAACTGTTATTGAATGCTTACTAAATTCCAAGAACTTTATGAAACTCTTTCATGGACTATCTCATTCAATTCTCAAACAATCCTAGACAGTAGGTACTGACATCCTTACATTAGGAAAGTGAGACTCAGAGAGGTTAAGCCACTTATTTAAGGCCATGCAGCTAGTAAGTGACGGAACCAGGATTCAAATTCAAGTTGGTCTGACTCCAAAGTTCACGATCTTTATCACAAAACTGTAACACCAGAAAGAAGTCACAGAGATTATCAGCAAACACATCCAGGGGCATTCACATCAGTAAAAATTAATTGCAATGAGGTCAGAATTCGACACCAATTAAGTGGTATTCTTTTTACGTTGGGGTCATCTGGACACTGCTTAGCAAGTTCATTCTGTCATTTATTTCTGTATGTATTTACTGAACAACCACTATGTGTTGGGCACTGTGCCAGGTGAGAAAAATGAAAACAACATATTTCCTAACCTGGATTTTCAGTTACTTCTCCCAGGCCTCATCCAAAAGTGCAGGGACATCCACTAGGAGTCCTTTCCTCAACTGCCATGCTTTGGACAAAAACAATGGACTTGAAAATAGAGGAAGTAAGATTTTCTATACGTTATACAAGTTAATCAAGTTCTCTTTTCCAGTTCTTCAGGTACTGTTGCTGTCTGCCATTCCCCAGCGTTAAACAAAATATATGAGGGGCTTCACAAGCTTCCTCAACTCACCAGACTCTTCTTCCATTGTTCTCCACCATGTGCCCTAAGTTCCAACCATGCTGAGCCGCTCATATCTTCCGAACACATGGGGCTCCTTCTCACCCTCCATACTTTTACATATGCTGTTGCTTCTGCACAGCATGCCTATTCCTCTTAATATTTCAATTCACCACGTACGAGCCAGCTCAAACATCACCTTCTTTATGACATCCTTCTTGATCATCCCCCACAGTCTGTCTACAACCTTGAATAATCAGACAGAGTTTGACGGTCACCTCTTTCATTCTTTCAACAAACTATTCCTGCAGTTGAAACAGATTAGTGAACAAACAGACCAATATCCCTGCCCTTGGGAAGCTGACATTCTTGTGGTTGGAGAGAAAATAAATATAAGAAATGGGCAAATTATACGGAATGTTATAAGCTGATACGTGGCATGGAAAGAGATGGGTAGGGTAAGGAGAGTGGGGCTGAAGGTTGTGGGGAGGACTGCACATGGGAGAAGTTGCAATTAAAAGCAGTGGTCAAAGTAGAGCCAATTAAGGAAGTGAGAAAGACGTGCAGAAGGTGAGGGACTCTGAACATTTTGCACTACTTCTCCCCACATACATTTCGCATCTCTCATTTGCATTTCAGTCTTCCTCATTAAGCTGGGAGTTCTCCAGGGGCAGGGACTAAGTGAATTATCTTTTTCCTCCCCAGTGTACAGTTCAGCACCTGGCAGGAATTGCTCAATTTATTGTTTGTTCAATGAACAAATGAAAGAAATAAACTCTTCACAGGCTCCACAGTCTGAGAATTGGTCACTTCTCCTACCCCTACATTTTTTAAATGGTGCTTTACTTTGTTTGCTTTCAGCATCCCCAATAACCTTCCTGTCTTCTTCACCAGTGATCTCCAACGTATGGGATGTGCACCAAGGGGTTTCCAGGATCATCCAATGATGAGAGGCCTGGACAAGCAGGAAGGAAGCACTAGAACTTCTATTCATGTGATTTTTTAATATCAAAACTAAGAGAAAATAAGCACTACTGAAATATAATATATGGGTTGATGCTGATACCTTCACTCACAGTGGGCCCTGAAATGCCCAAAGGGAAGGAAAGCTTCACTCAAGAATGACATCCCCACTTGGATAGGGCCCATTGCTGTCACTGTTTTTGTTTTTTTTACATTATACCCTCATCCTAGCAAGCCCTCAACAAATATTTGATGAATAAATGAATGAATATAACAAATAGTGAAAGTTCTGGAGAACTGAACCAAAACTTGTCTTTGCACCTCAGTGACCCCTGGTAAGGGCCGGGAAGAACACAGATGTCAGAGACAAAAAGGGCTACACCCATTATTCAGGTCAAGACTTTCCTGTTACCTCAGTCACCTCAGCCGAGGAGCAGCAGCCCTGGTCTATTAAGGGTTTATTGGAGAGTTCTCTTGGGAGTAGAAAAAGGATTTCTTCCTTGTGCTGTGACTTGTCGAAAGGAAGAAGCTTTTTCATCAGGCTTTTCCTTACCTCCCAACATTCCCTTCTTTATAAACTAGACTCTGATACCTGAGAGACTCTCATGTTGAGTAGGGTTCATCCAGCCTCTGTCTTGACGGAAAATGAGTGGTGTGCACTATGACCTCCGGTAGTAAACCTTTGACTTTTATATCCGGGACATGGCCAGGCAGGGCTGGTAATCAGAAATGGTTAGCCAATGCGGCCTTGTGGTACAGGACCAACAAGCTCTCCCTCAAACCTTCCCTGGGAACAACAAAGCAAGGGTGTACCAAGGGTACTCAGTGACAACTGGGCTACTGGGTTCTGATCAAACTGTGTAGGCTTTCTTCGTCCTTCTCCCCTCCTCTCGGGGTTGGAGACCTAGTACATGAAGATGACAGAGGAAGGCAATCATTTCAGCACAATGATAGTATAGGAGACACCCAATGAGTTGTTTCTCATACTTTGCAAATAACTCCCCACCCAGAAAAGACACTGTGAAAATCCCCTTTAACCCCATCATTCAGTGCCCTGGTGCCATCTGGTCAAGAACACAAGGGAATCAACCAGCATAGAAAGAGGTAAAACTCTGAGGATTGGGAACAAATGAATAAAAACTGAAGAGGGCACCAGGGAGACAGAGAAAAGGTAGGAGATGAAGAGAGGAAAGACTTACCTAGCTTCCCAGAACCACTCTCCATCTATAAAATGGGAATAATTATTGTAAAGTCCTGAAACTAGGTATAAGTTGACACCTGCACAAATATAGGGAAGAGAATCTCTGATAAGAACCAGGGATTTTAGTTGACTACAAGGTCAGTATGACAGTGTGATGCATGCGAAAGTTAAAAAAAAAAATACAGTTTCCAGTTGCATGAATAGAAGTAAAACTGTTTGCAATAAATAAGGCAAGAACATTTCTCTTCTTTCTGCATGGCTTTGAGGTACAGCATTCAGTCTCAAGAGGAACTCTCTTAAGTTCCAGGGTAAAATGACCAGCATAGCAAAGGCCTAGAAATCACTGTACCTGGGATGATCATGGTGAGACCAGCAGGGATGGCTCCCACAGTAAGTACACAGAAACCCAACCCTGCTGACCACCTTGCTCTTGCCTCACCACCTTTTATGCGAATGTAGCCATTGTTAGCCTCTTCCTGATTATGAAACCACCCTCGGACAACAAAGGATTTCACTAAACAGGTCAATCTGATCTAATATTTTTTGCGTATGTATGTGTGTCTGTTTAAATATATAAGCATTTGATTATATCCTGCCTTGTTCTATAAAAGGGATTCAAGGTGGTTTACAGTGATATATACATAAAATGCAAAATAGCGTACAGTGGAGTATAGATAAGAAAGACAAATACTCTCTTATTCTACCTCTTCTCCTCCCCCACGCCCATTTTACCTTGGGTTCCCAAGTCACAACTGCCATCCAATTTGACCCAACATCTACTCCCAGTAAGCCTGCTTCAGCAACAGCAGCCTGAGTCAGATCTGTGTATTCAGCGTCATCTTCTCTAGCACACTCCTTCAATCCCTACTTAACACAGTTGGTTGGGAACCAGAAACATAACAGTGACAAGACGAGGCCACTGCCCACAAAGATTTCACAGTCCAGCAGCCCACCTTCTTCCCAATGGATAGGAAGTTTAAGAAACTGGCCATGTTGTTTAGATAGTGCAAATTTAGGGAGACTGGATTGCTGTTTCCAAAATTTGAAGGGCTCCAACATGGTTTACCTTTTCTTTCAGTTTTTAACTATGCTATTTTATGTGCACTTTTATTTGAAGAGACCTTAACTTCCTTTTGGATCTAAGTAAGTTATAAATTAGAAATGAGTAAATATAGGGCAGCAATATAGCAGAGCAGTTAAGTGCAGAGGTTTTAGAGTCAGCTATTTTGGTTTCAAATCCAGGCAGGCCTGGCTATTAGCTATGATTTTAGACTAGATTCATTTAGATAACTAAGATTAGACTTTGGACAAGTATTTAACATCCTTTAGCATCAATTTCCTCATCTTTAAGATGAGACTATCAATACATTGTGAAGATTAAATGGCATGATGTATTGGGTTGGCCAAAAAGTTTGTTCAGGTTTTTCCAAATGAACTTTTTGGCCGACACAATATGTGAAGCACTTCGAGCAGGAGCTGGCACATAGTAAGTGCCCAAGCACTGGTAGATAGTTATCATTAAATGTAAGCGTATTTGAAGACATATTATGGAGAAAGGGAAATCTTGATACCAGTGAGCTGAATTGTGACTTTTTTTTTTTTAATTTATTTATTTGTGTTTTTTTTTGGCTGTGTTGGGTCTTCGTTTCTGTGCGAGGGCTTTCTCTAGTTGCAGCAAGCGGGGGCCACTCTTCATCGCGGTGCGCGGGCCTCTCACTATCGCGGCCTCTCTTGTTGCAGAGCACAGGCTCCAGATGCGCAGTCTCAGTAGTTGTGGCTCACGGGCCTAGTTGCTCCGCGGCATGTGGGATCTTCCCAGACCAGGGCTCGAACCCGTGTCCCCTGCATTGGCAGGCAGATTCTCAACCACTGCACCACCAGGGAAGCCCATGAATTGTGACTTTATTATCATCAGCTCTAGAAACAAATTCTGGGTTTCCTCAAATTGATATTTTTACTTATTAGTATATGGAATAAGTTTCTAACTGCCAAAAATTTAAAGAACTGCAACAACGTGGGGGTAAACTCTCTGTTGTTACAAGTGGACAAACAGCAAGATCCCCTCCATCATGACTGTCATTGGAAGGGAGTTGGGCTCCGTGTCTTATAAATTTCTTTCTTACTGTAAGACCCTGAACTTGAATTAAATCTACTGTAGAGTGAGAACAAAAGAATCATGCTAGCTTGACCTCAGAAGATGAGATTAGAAAAACTGGAGAATGGAGCCTGCGTTTCTGCAGAGCTGGAACTCCTGGCTCAGGGTCTCTTCCCTCTGCTGTCATTGAGCTGCCCTGGAGCCCAAAGGGAGGGCAGCCTCACTGAGGCTACCGGCTCTGGAGGGGCCCCACCAGCCAAAGCCACGACCGTCCTGGGGACCATGAGCCAGTTCCCTGAAACTTGGACCTCGAAGGCCACCTTTATTCACACAAAGAAGATTTTTCCATTTGGAGGTCAACATGTCAGAGGAGATTGGTTCAAGATGGCGGAGTAGAAGGAAGTGCGCTCACTCCCTCCTGCAAGAGCACCAGAATCACAACTAACTGCAGAACAACCATCTACAGGAAGACACTGGAGCTCACCAAAAAAGATACCCCACCTCCAAATACAAAGGAGAAGCCGCAATGAGATGGTAGGAGGGGCGCAATCACAATAAAATCAAATCCCATAACCACTGGGTGGGTGACTCACAAACTGGAGAACAATTATGCCACAGAGTCCATCCATTGGAGTGAAGGTTCTGAACCCCACATCAGGCTTCCCAACCTGGCGGTCTGGCAACGGGAGGAGGAATTCCTAGAGAATCAGACTTTGAAGGCTAGCGGGATTTGATTGCAGGACTTTGACAGGACTGGGGGAAACAGAGACTCCACTCTTGGAGGGCACACACAAAGCAGTGTGTGTGCATCAGGACCCAAGGGGAAGGAGCAGTGACCCCATAGGAGACTGAACCAGACCTACCTGCTAGTGTTGGAAGGTCTCCTGCAGAGGCTGGGGGCAGCTGTGGCTCACCACGGTGGGGGGGAAGGACACTGGAAGCAGAAGTTCTGGGACATACTCCTTGGCATGAGCCCTCCCGGAGTCCACCATTAGCCCCACCAAGGAGCCTGTGGGCTCTGGTGCTGGGTCACCTCAGGCCAAACAACCAACAGGGAGGGAACTCAGCCCCACCCATCAGCAGACAAGCAGATTAAGGTTTTGCTGAGCTCTGCCTGCCAGAGCAACACCCAGCTCTACCCACCACCAGTCCCTCCCATCAGGAAGCCTGCACAAGCCTCTTAGATGGCCTCATCCACCAGAGGGCAGACAGCAGAAGCAAGAAGAACTATAATCCTGCAGCCTGTGGAACAAAAACCACATTCACAGAAAGATAGACAAAATGAAAAGGCAGAGGACTATGGACCAGATGAAGGGACAAGATAAAACCCCAGAAAAACAACTAAATGAAGTGGAGACAGGCAACCTTCCAGAAAAAGAATTCAGAATAATGATAGTGAAGATGATCCAGGACCTCAGAAAAAGAATGGAGGCAAAGATCGAGAAGATGCAAGAAATGTTTAACAAAGACCTGGCAGAATTAAAGAATGAACACCTAGAAGAATTAAAGAACAAACAAAGAGAGATGAACAATACAATAACTGAAATGAAAAATACACTAGAAGGAATCAATAGCAGAATAACTGAGGCAGAAAAACAGAGAAGTGACCTGGAAGACAGAATGGTAGAATTCACTGCCATGGAACAGAATAAAGAAAAAAGAATGAAAAGAAATGAAGACAGCCTAAGAGACCTCTGGGACAACATTAAATGTACCAACATTCACATTATAGGGGTCCCAAAGGAGAAGAGAGAGAGTAAGGACCCAAGAAAATATTTGAAGAGATTATACTCGAAAACTTCCCTATCATGGGAAAGGAAATAGCCACCCAAGTCCAGGAAGCCACAGAGAGTCCCAGAGAGGATAAACCCAAGGAGAAATATGCTGAGACACACAGTAATTGAATTGACAAAAATTAAAAACAAAGAAAAAGGGCTTCTCTGGTGGCTCAGTGGTTGAGAATCCGCCTGCCAATGCAGGGGACACGGGTTCGTGCCCCTGTCCAGGAGGATCCCACATGCCACGGAGCAACTAGGCCCGTGAGCCACAACTACTGAGCCTGCGCGTCTGGAGCCTGTGCTCTGCAACGGGACAGGCTGCGACAGTGAGAGGCCCACGCACCGCGATGAAGAGTGGCCCCCGCTCGCCGCAACTGGAGAAAGCCCTCGCACAGAAACGAAGACCCAACACAGCCAAAAATAAATAAATAAATAAATAAATTTTTTTTTTTTAAAAAAAAGAGAAATTATTAAAAGCAGCAGGTGAAAAATGACAAATAACATACAAAGGAACTCCCATAAGGTTAACAGCTGATTTCTCAGCAGAAACTCTACAAGCCAGAAGGGAGTGGCACAATATATTTAAAGTGATGAAAGGGAAGAACCTACAACCAAGATTACTCTACCCGGCAAGGATCTCATTCAGATTCAATGGAGAAATCAAAAGCTTTTCAGACAAGCAAAAGCTAAGAGAATTCAACACCACCAAACCAGCTCTACAACAAATGCTAAGGGAACTTCTCTGAGTGAGAAACAAGAGAAGAAAAGGACCGACAAAAAGAAACCCAAAACAATTAAGAAAACAGTAATAGGAACATACATATCTATAATTACCTTAAATGTGAATGGATTAAATGTTCCAACCAAAAGTTACAGCCTCACTGAATGGATACAAAAACAAGAACTGTATATATACTGTCTACAAGAGACCCACTTCAGACCTAGGGACATATACAGACTAAAAGTTAGGGGATGGAAAAAGATATTCCATGCAAATGGAAATCAAAAGAAAGCTGGAGTAGCAACACTCATACCAGATAAAATAGACTTTAAAATAAAGAACGTTACAAGAGACAAGGAAGGACACTACATAATGATCAAGGGAGCAATCCAAGAAGCAGATATAACAATTATAAATATATATGCACCCAACATAGGAGCACCTCAATACATAAGGCAAATGCTAACAGCTATAAAAGAGGAAATTGACAGTAACACAGCAATTGTAGGGGACTTTAACACCTCACTTACACCAATGGACAGATCATCCAGACAGAAAATTAATAAGGAAACACAAGCTTTAAATGACACAATAGACCAGGTAGATTTAATTGCTATTTATTGGACATTCCATCCGAAAACAGCAGATTACGCTTTCTTCTCAAGTGCACACGGAACATTCTCCAGGAGAGATCACATCTTGGGTCACAGATGAAGGCTTGGTAAATTTAACAAAATTGAAATCATATCAAGCATCTTTTCCGACCACAATACTATGAGATTAGAAATCAATTACAGGGGAAAAAAACGTAAAAACACAAACACATGGAGGCTAAACAGTGTGTTACTAAATAACCAAGACATCACTGAAGAAATCAAAGAAGAAGTCAAAAAATACTTAAAGACAAATGACAATGAAAACACGACGATCCAAAACCTATGGGATGCAGCAAAAGCAGTTCTAAGAGGGAAGTTTATAACAATACAATCCTACCTCAAGAAACAAGAAAAATCTCAAATAAACAATCTAACCTTACACCTAAAGGAACTAGAGAAAAAAGAACAAACAAAACCCAAAATTAGTAGAAGGAAAGAAATGATAAAGATCAGAGCAGAAATAAATGAAATAGAAACAAAGAAAACAACAGCAAATATCAATAAAACTAAAAGCTGGTTCTTTGAGAAGATAAACAAAATTGAGAAGCCTTTAGCCAGACTCATCATGAAAAAGAGGGAGAGGACTCAAATCAATAAAATTAGAAATGAAAAAGGAGATGTTACAATGGACACCGCAGAAATATAAAGCATCATAATAGACTACTACAAGCAAAACTATGCCAATAAAATGGATGACCTGGAAGAAATGGACAAATTCTTAGAAAGGTATAACCTTCCAAGACTGAACCAGGAAGAAATAGAAAATATGAACAGACCAATCACAAGTAATGAAATTGAAACTGTGATTAAAAATCTTCTAACAAACAAAAGTCCAGGACCAGATGGCTTCACAGGTCAATTCTATCAGACATTTAGAGAAGAACTAACACCCATCTTTCTCAAACTCTTCCAAAAAATTGCAGAGGAAGGAACACTTCCAAACTCATTCTATGAGGCCACCATCACCCTCATACCAAACCAGACAAAGATACTACAAAAAAAGCAAGATCTTTTTTGACCCACCTCCTAGAGTAATGGAAATAAAAACAAAAATAAACAAATGGGACCTAATGAAACTTAAAAGCTTTTGCACAACAAAGGAAACTATAAATAAGACAAAAAGACAACCCTTAGAATGGGAGAAAATATTTGCAAACGAATCAACAGACAAAGGATTAATCTCCAAAATGTATAAATAGCTCATGCAGCTCAATATTAAAAAAAACAAACAATCCAATCAAAAAATGGGCAGAAGAACTAATAGACATTTCTCCAAAGAAGACATACAGATGGCCAAGAAGCACATGAAAACCTGCTCAACATCACTAATTATTAGAGAAATGCAAATCAAAACTACAATGAGTATCACCTCACACCAGTTAGAATGGGTATCATCAGAAAATCTACAAACAACAAATGCTGGAGAGGGTGAGGAGGAAAGGGAGCCCTCTTGCACTGTTTGTGGGAATGTAAATTGGTACAGCCACTATGGAGAACAGTATGGAGGTTCCTTAAAAAACTAAAAATAGAATTACCATAACACCTAGCAATCCCACTACTGGGCATATACCCAGAGAAAACCATAATTCAAAAAGACACATGCACCCCAGTGTTCACTGCAGCACTATTTACAATAGCCAGGTCATGGAAGCAACCTAAATGCCCATTGACAGACGAATGGATAAAGAAGAGTGGTACATATATACAATGGAATATTACTCAGCCATAAAAAGGAACGAAATTGGGTCTTTTGTAGAGACGTGGATGGACCTAGAGACTGTCATACAGTGAAGTAAATCAGAAAGAGAAAAACAGATATCGTATATTAACGCATATATGTGGAATCCAGAAAAATGGTACAGATGAACTGGTTTGCAAGGCTGAAATAGAGACACAGATGTAGAGAACACACATACGGACACCAAGTGGGGAAAGCGGGGAGCGGGGAGGTGATGGTGGTGGGATGAATTGGGAGATTGGGATTGACATATACACACTAACATGTATAAAATAGGTAACTAATAAGAACCTGATGTATAAAAAATAAACAAATCGAAAAAAAAAAAAAAAGAAAAAGAAAAATTGAAGGCAGTTTTCTGAAGCACTGCAAAGATAAGGGATTCCTGGACCTGGGAAGAGTCATCTGGCCAGAGGCCAGAACAAAAAGTGCTGAATTATTTTCGTTGGTTCCTGGAAACCAAATGCAAATCTAACCAATAATCAATCAATATTTATCATATCCAGGATTATGAAAAGCTCCAGACATGGTCCCAGAAACAGAATATGAGGTCATTAAGGATGACAGTGACCATGAACCTGCCTTTTTATCTCAGGATCTGGGCTGTGTCCTCTGAGGCACAGGTCAACGGTGGTGCTTTCAGTTGTAAGCTGCCAGACCTAGGTCTCACTCAAATTTGCTCAGAGATACCATTCTTCAGTTCCTCTCCTAGACAGTGAAGCACATGCTTTGAAGAGCCACAGCATTTAATTCTGGAGACAGTTACTGTAAGGCTGGTGATGACATTCCCAAAATATGGTTCCCTTGCAAAATATTAATCAGAAGAGTGAAGGTAAGGAGTAACAGAAGAGTCTCTGGCCTGAATATTTTTAAAGTTTGCACCTGAGTGCCTGGAGGAAAAATACATCAAATCAAAGAAATTTAAAAATCTGAAAAATACTTGTCCTTATCAGATAATTTTAAAATAAATTGTTATTTTTAAAAGCTACTTTCCAGTTCCTTACAGATGAATGTTAACTTTGTTCCCAATCAAAAGCTTTTTTATGCATTTGGTCCCAAATTGTCATGCTGCCTACAATATTTGCAATAAAGCAATTAGAAGCCATAGAGTAAACAAAATGTGTTCAGTAGGATGGCAGGCTCAGGAAGCAGATCAGAAATATTCACACACTGTCTGTCAGGGTGTTTTCTGGCTTTATCTCTGTTTTATTCATTTATACTAATGTGTGGACAAGGGGGTTGAAAACATTTTGCTAAGAGTGAACCCCTGAGATTTATATGTAATTTCTAAGCTTATCCTTGGGAAAGAAGCCACAATCTGTTTTCAGACAAGAGTAAAACACTTGCAATTCTGCTTGAAAAACAACGTCCAATCTTCCCTTAAATTGAGGTGCCAGAGCAACTAGATTGCGATTTAAATCAGAGAACAAAATTAGCCCAGGTACACTAGGGTGGAAGGAGAGGCAGAACAGACACTGGTAGATAGCCTATGAATTCAAAATGTAGAGCTTTCCTCCTGGCCCCAGCCGATTTTGACTTCCAACAAATTAGAGAAATATATTGGCAGTTCACCTACGATTCACTGGTAAACAAACATATTTCACCAGCTACTTCGTGACCGTCTTTTGAGCTGAGCCTTTTTAAATTCCGTAAAGGACTGGGCTGTAACAATAACTGTTGGAGTGCACAATAACCCCTGGCAGGGCTCTAATGAAAAACAAAAATCTCCACCTAATTCCAACAATTTGCCATAGTAACGGAAGCCTTCATATTATTAATATTAGCATGGCCTGAGGAAGAGTCAGAACCTCAGTGAGGGGCAGGGACTGACAACAGCAGCTAAAATATTGCATCTCCTGGCTAAACCCAACGAGATTCGAGTTCCCAGTTGGGTTCAAAAAGCACAAATTCGGACCGATATCAATATCAAGGATGGACTTAGCCAAACAGCTTCATGTGCAACAGAAATGAACTGATCATCCTGGTTGGATAGGGGCTGGGCCAGCTAAGACTTCTTTGTGCTACGGGTGGGTAAGTGGATCCGTTTGTTGGTTCTTCTTACAAACTGGAGTAAGGGTTTCACCTCCACATTCCCATAAAAGTCAGCACACCTGGGGATAATCATAATCCCAGATTCACCCACTCTTCTCTTTGAGTTCTGTAACCAGCTGAGATCCCTGCTGGCAGAGAATCCAGGGTTTAGTGGGGAGGGAGGGAGCACGTTCTGATTGGAGGAGTTTCTATTACACAGAGGTGCCTTTATCTCTGCAAATATGTCCCACTGGCAGGTTTGCTGGAACCAGATCTATCTCTCCAAGGCAAGGGCATTTCAGGACTCAGTCTAAGGTGGCATCTATTTAGTCCAAAAGTTTGCCATCAATAGAGCCCACAATCTGCCTAGCAGGGCCTGTGTGGTTCCCCCCCCACCCAGCCCCAACCCTTCCCCGGTGAAAGGCACTAATCCCAGGTGAGGGGAAATAGCAAGAGTCGAGAGAGAGAGCCTTCACAAAATAATTTTTGCAAAGGTTCAGGTAGTGATAAAGAATGGGGGGGGGGGGGGGGATGGTTTGCATTAATCTAACATCCTAGCATTAAATTCAGTCCAAGTGGGCTTTTGTCAAAAATCATACCAAATGCTGGGAAATGATAATCAACTGAAAGCAAAGTGGTCCTTCCTTACAGAAAGGTTTCAAATTCACCATCTTTGTAATAGGAGAGGAGGATCTGGAGATAGGGAAGTGGGTTTCTGAAAGACACTGCAGATCACAAATGTGCTGATCTAACACTATCAATGACATCTCATCCCAGATGGCAAGTGAAGGAGATACTGGGATTTAAGGCACCTAGACACTTGCCAACAGAATATGAAGACATTAGAGAAAAAAAAAAAAACCAAAAAACTAAACAAGAATCCTTAAATTGCATTGTTTAAAAGGCAAAGAGGTCTAAAATTAATCTAAGGAACAAGTTCAAGAATAATAAGCATCTAAACCTCAGAATAATGTGAACTTCCACATGCAGAGAATGGGGATACTGACTAAATTCAAATCTGTTCAGAGACTTTATTCCAGGGCACGAGGCTGAGCTGCTGTCATGTACACAAGTGGGGTGTAAAGTCAATGGGATTACATTTTCCTAATTATTTTCTGCTTGAGCTTTACAGCACACACACAAAATGAGATCAGCCGGGACTTGCCTCTCTAACAAATCACTCCGATTTAAACATTGCTCACATAAACAAAGGGGGTGGGGTGGGGGAGAGAGGCACAAGGCTGGGAAAAGACAGAGAAGGGCTTCTTCAATCACAGTTGCAAGGAACAAAAACCTGGAGGGGGAAAAGAGTTGTTGGACCGCCACCAAATCTCTCCCACTGGAGACAAGAGCCCATCTGCTGAGCTCGGCAACTTCGCTTTAACTACCATTCAGCTCGCGTCTCTGTAGAGATCTGTCTGCAGAACTGGCAGATGGACCCCTGCTTCCCTGAGTCGCTGTGTTATTTGTTTAATAAATTTAATTAATATCCATACTGCATTGGATTTCTCCCAGAAAGGAGGCCGAAGTGCTCCCTTTCCCAATAGCTACATGATGAGTGATTTCCCGGAAAAGAGCAGATAACGGTGCCCCAGGGCACACTGAAAAATTAAAAGTACTGTGTGCTTACGTTTCTTTACATGTATTAATTTTTTGCTATGCACTAATATAGTTTTGATGGGTATTTTAACTTCATGAAAGTACGCAGTTCTAAAAAAGGCAGATTATCGCTTTTTTCAGATCAGTTATATTTGTTGGAATGTTTTTTAAAGAATCCAATTCAACCACATATTTAACATTTTTATCTATTTCCCCCCAAACGGTGGGTCATGAATGTTAAGGAGGTTCCCTTTGGCAAACAGCTAGCTCCACGACCGTTGTTAACAAACTGAAGAATCTCCCTGGTCATGTTGAACTTGTATGATTTCCTAAACTGAAAAATGTGGCCATTGCAAAATGGAGAATAGAAAAGGTCTTAACAAAATCAAGGCAGTAGCGCGTTCCCTCGTCACTAACTGCAGTGCCAAGCTTCTTGGTGACAGAGTCCCTGCAATCAACAAGTATGAATTAAAAGTGTTTTACTTGCCTTGTTATTCAATGTCATCCTGTCTTTCTTGGCAGCATATTTCATCTTAATCTAGATTTCCCAGA
This sequence comes from Balaenoptera musculus, assembly GCF_009873245.2. Lineage (NCBI taxonomy): Eukaryota > Metazoa > Chordata > Mammalia > Artiodactyla > Balaenopteridae > Balaenoptera > Balaenoptera musculus. The sequence goes on from NC_045792.1 coordinate 83,210,711, forward strand.
GTATGTTCCAAGAAAGAATAGACCCTTGAGGATGAAAAAGTCTAGGAAACATTATGTCAAAGAAGGTTAAACAGGCTTCTTCACTGCAGGACTTCTCAGAGCCTTTAATGTGCTAACAGGTATTGTGAATATTCCTGTAGAGGAGGGTGGGGTTCAATATAAAAGGCAGCATTTCCCAAAACCCAGGCCTGTTTGGTTCATCACTATATCCCAGGGCTTAATATAGGGCTTAGCAAATAGTAGGTACTCATTAGTATTTGTTGAATGAATGAATCAAAGGAACAAATGAATGAACAAAGAAGTAGCTCCCCCAGTGGTTTTGCTTAGGGATAACCCTTGGGCACCTGAACCTGACCACTGATAAGATTTTATTAAAGAACAAATGAACAAAATCACCTCCATCCTAAGGAAGAAATGAAGGAACTTGAATCAAATATTGAATTTGGAGGGTTTCACTTTCAAGGTGCTATTTTCTTATATTAGGTTTATTCTGCATTTAAACTCTTCTCCACTGTTCAATATCCTAAACAATCCCCCTTTCTTTTACATATCAAGAAAACCTGATCTTGTAGAATTTTGTAAACTTCTCAACTCCTTGGCAGTACCCTAATTTACTTGTGTTTGATATGCATAATCTCTTCCTAGGAACTGAATAATGAATTCAGTTCAATCGCAGGCATTGAGCTGGTGATAAAGATAAAAAATTACTCCTTTCAACAGAATTATTTTAAATGCAAAAGCTAACAAAGGCAGAATTATTTTGAGACTTTATTGATAATCTCAATGTTGAACTTGTCAAATTGAAATTAAAGTTTTATTTAATAGGAAAAAATAACAATTATTTTAATGTAGGTTACCCCTTCTTGCATTTTGTCTAAAACAATCCCCTATTGCTCATTTTCCTTCCATAATTTTCCTACAATATTCCATCCTGTTGATACAGCACTGAATTCACTCATCTTTCTCCAATTTCAGACAACTACAGCCCTTCCTGCTAATTAGATATACGCATAGAGAATGCAAAGAACTGGCACTGGATCCTACATGTCCAGAATAACCAGATGATAGAAATCTCTCCTCTAATTCTGCTGGCTACTAATTTTTAAACTTAAAGAAAAAACCTTCTGTTACCTAGCGATTTCAAGCTGCTGATTGCAGTTTTACACTGAAAGATCTCAGAAGGCTTCGCTAACATTAAAACCTTTAGAAGTAAAAGGAGAAATGAAGCCTTAAATAAGCATAAATTTTTAAAATTTCCTGCATCAAAATATTTCTTGAATTGGGAGAATAAATAATCAATAGATAGAATTCAGAAAATATTATGGGCTAGATTTTAGGAAGTAGGGGGGAAAGAAGGGGCAGGAAACTTGATATTAATTGGATGCCTACTTACATGCCAGCCACAGGGTACAGTACTTGTAATAAAAATAATCAATGAGAGCTAACATTTAGTTATGTGACAGATACTGTGATAAATCTTTACATGGAAATCTATTCCTGCCAATAGGTACTATTATTATGATTTTAAGTTGAGGAAACTGGGGCTCAGAGATGCTAAGCAATGTGCCACAGGTCATACGACTAGTAAGTGGAGTGCGGGAGCCCAGATTTGAACCCGGCCAATCTGACTCCAGGGCTTATGCTCCCAACCACTATGTGTTCCCACCTCTTGCATGTATTACCTTATCTCAGAGGCTATATACAACAATATCAGATCCTCTCGGCCCCTCCAGAATGGAAAAAGACATGATGAAAATATTTTGCATTAATACTCCAAATATATGGTAATGGCAGAAATTTGTTATAACTGATATTTATAAAGACAATCCCTGAACTAAAATTTGTTAACTTTATCAAAAGCCGAGGTCCCTCTGCGCTGACTTAGCTGTCTTTTCCTCTACCAGATTTTCTAGCCTATATTTCAATGTGATTTTCTCTTGCAGGTATCATTTTTAATAGTCTATCTAATGTGATGTGCTGTAATTGATTATATCCCCCCCAACCCCCTCCTCATTTTAGGAGCAGCAATCAATACACCTCTATTCAACAATAAACTCAGACGAAAGACAAGTAAGTACCTCTCTACAGTTGTCTGCCTTCTGCCCAAAAGACCTCATTTTCCTTTAAGGCAACATGAAATCTTTTGTTTTGTATGTGTGTGTGTGTGTGTGTGTGTGTGTTTTATAAATTTATTTATTTATTTTTGGCTGTGTTGGGTCTTTGTTGCTGCATGAGGGCTTTCTCTAGTTGTGGCGAGCGGGGGCTACTCTTCGTTGCGGTGCGCAGGCTTCTCATCGTGGTGGCTTCTCTTGTTGTGGAGCATGGGCTCTAGGCGTGTCGGCTTCAGTGGTTGTGGCATGTGGGCTCAGTAGTTGTGGCTCGCGGGCACTAGAGCTCAGGCTCAGTAGTTGTGACACACGGGCTTAGTTGCTCCGCGGCATGTGGGATCTTCCCGGACCAGGGCTCGAACCCGTGTCCCCTGAATTGGCAGGCAGATTATTCTTAACCACTGCACCACCAGGGAAGTCCCTACTTTTTTTTTTTAATTGGAGTATAGGTGATTTACAATGTTGTATTAGTTTCAGGTGTACAGCAAAGTGAATCAGTTATACATATATCATATATCCACTCTTTTTTTAGATTCTTTTCCCATATAGGCCATTACAGAGTATTGAGTAGAGCTCTCTGTGCTATACAGTAGGTTCCTATTAGTTATCTATTTTATATATAGTAGTGGGTATATGTTAATCCCAGAAAAATTTAACAAATATTTTGGTTGGTAGACAAAATAAATACTAATAAGCATACATTGGGCACCATCTGAGTGCCCTCTCTCTGCTACTACGTGCCAGATTGGGTACATCCTGTTATCCTTAATTCACATAGATACTGTATTAGTTATTTATTGTGGTATAACAAATGACCCCCAAACTTTGCAGCTTAAAACAATAAACATTTATTATCTCACCGTTTCTGTGGGTAAGGAATTTGGGCACAGCTTAGTTGGGTGTCTCTGGCTCAAGGTCTCTCATGAAATTGCAGCCAAACTGTCAGGTGGGGCTGCAACCTCACCTGAAAGCTCTAGCCAAGTGGGGAAGGATGTACTTTCAAGCTCATTCACATGGTTGTCAGCAAGATCTATTTCCTCAAAAGGAGTTAGATTGAAGGCATCAGTTCCTTTTTGGCTGTTAGCCAAAGCCCACCCTCGGTTCCTTGCCACATGGCTCCTCTCTGTAGGGCAGCTCCCACTGTAGCAGTTGGCTTCCCTCAGAGAGAGAGAGAGAGAGAAAGAGAGGGAGAGAGAGAGAGGTCAAGATAGAAACCATGGTATTTATGTCACTTAATCTCTGAAGTGACATCACACCACTTTTGCCATATTCTATTTGTTATAAGTGAATGTAGGTCCAGCCTACATTCAATGATAAGGGATTACATAGGGTTTAAAAACCAGGAGTCAGGGACCAGTGGGGGCCATCTTAAAGGTTGCCTACCTACTTCCAATGTTGCATTTTTGTGCCCCTAAAAGGACAAACACACACACACACACACACACACACACACACACATGAAAATCTGTAAAATACTTCTTATTTCCCAATACTTCTGTTTCAAAACGAAATGAACACATTTAGGAAACGTCATTCGACAAGTATTTAGAGTGGCTAACAGGACCAGACACTGTTATAGAACGTTTTCTAAAAGAAATAACTAAAATGGTGTTGTAAAAATTCACCAGGACCACTTCTTTCCCCCCAGGCAGAGACATAGGAGAATAAAGATTAAGACAACCATTGTTCTTTTCTAATTAAAACCACCTCAGCATTTACTGTTATAGACTATTTTAAGAATGTCTTCTGAAGCTAGAGCAGTGACAAGCAAATCCACTTGCCCACAGATATAAAACACTTTCTCTAACACCAGCTTTAATAATGATAGCAGTGCTGTTTTGATCCCCATATGCCTTCCTCTTCTGTCTTATAGCTCAATTGATCAGAACTGAGCTATAAGGAAGAGGGGTATTATTTACTGATTCCCTTCACAATTCAATATATTGATACATTAGGTAGGGACCATCCACAGTAAATAGTACAAACTAGACACCTTGTCCCTGATGCTAAGAAAACACTTAAGCGTCTCCAGAATTTTAAGTGCCTCAAGGGAGAATAAAATGAGAAGGGTGAGAGGAACACATTTTTTTTAAGGTGTGTATTTATTTATCTATCTATTTTTGGCCACACCCCCTGCAGTGGAAGTGCAGAGTCCTAGCCACTGGACTGCCAGGAATTCCCAGGAACACATTCTTAACTGAAAGAGCATTTACCAAAAAGAAACTGAGAAATAACCTATATGGGAAAACAATCTGAAAAAGAATGGATATATGTATCTGTATAACTGAATCACCTTGCTGTACACCTGAAACTAACACAACATTGTAAATCAAATACACTCCAATATAAAATTAAAAATTTTTTAAAAAGAAACTGAGAAAATACATAATTACCTGAATTTACCTTGAGTTGGCAAGACCCCCCCTCACACCCCCACTGCCAGCAATCAAAACGGGGACTCACGAGATGGCTTAGGTTCAACTATAGAGAAATAATATTCCATTTTGCACATTTTGTAGGTCTTTGAAAAAGACCTATTACACAAGCAAATAAATACTTTACAACCTGTAATAAGTGCCAAAAAGGAAAAAGGGGAAAATGATAGAGGGAGAGTGATAGAGAATTGCTTTGTTGAGAAAGATCCCTCTAGAGAGGTGATATTTAAGCTGAGACATGATGGAGGAGAGAAGTTTCCAGACATGTAAAAAGTAGGACAAGGAGTTTTCCAGGTTGAGAGTGAAACCGAGCAAGACCCTGTGGGGCTCCCAGGCATGGAAGCCTCTCTGTCCCCCGTTTCTTGTAGGCAATACTCCAGCCTCCATGACCTTCCCTGAGTTCCAAAGGGCAGATTCGAACAGTTGCTAATCAAGGGAGAAGCAGCCAAGAAACCACCTGAGGCAAGATTAAAAGGACCAGAGAAGCTCATCAAGATTAGGAGACCACCTGAGACGAGAGTAAAGGCATGCAGACCCTGCACACACCCTAATCTTATCAGCACCCCCACTCTTAAACCGTTGCTATAAAACTCCTCATCAAATCCTCCCAGGTTGGGACACATCATTTTTCAGGGTAGGAGCCCATTGTGTCCCCCTTTGCCTGGCAAAGCAATAAAGCTATCCTTTTCTACTTTACCCAAAACTCTGTCTCGGAGATCTGATTTGGCATCAAGAGGATAGCATGTTTCCTGATAAGAGCAAGAGGCTGGCATGCTGCAGGAATCAAAAGAAGGCCATCTCTGGATGAGGCAGAGAATGGAATAAAATGAGATCACACCAGCTACTGTGAGGGAAATGGATAGGGCATGACTGGCAGTGGAGAAATCAATTATGAGGCTGCTGCTGGAATTTAGGTTAAGAGATGATGGTGGCTCAATCTGGAGCATTGTTAGTGGAAACAGAAGTTAGAGGCAAGAAAGATTTAGGAAGTAAAAATAAGCAGTGAGACTGGATAGGAGGGTGAGAAAGAGGTGGAGAGAGAAAAGGAGAAAGCGAGAGAGAGAGGAAGAAAGATGACTTCTATGTGGACGATTTCCATGTGTCTGGATTAATAACGTGGCGAGCGGTACGCTTCAACGTGACCACCTCTAGGCTTTGAGAAAACAGCTTCCCATGTGCCTCAAGAAAAGTTCTGAAGAACCCGATCCTTACTTCTTTTTATCCTGTCAGCCACAGGCGAAATTTTCCATTCATTGGGAAATCAGACAGGAAACAAAATAAAATGCCTCCAGAAAGAGGGCTGAGAAGTTAAGAGTATGCACAGAATCCAGAAAGGGTCTTCACTGACCATGTATTCCAACCATTTTGTTTTAACAGATGAGAAAAGCTTGACTCAGAGAAGTTAAGGAGCAGGACCAAGTTAACAGCCAGTTAAAGGCAGAATGAAGGCTAGAATCCAGTTCTTCTGATTGGACCAAATACAAATGAAGCAATATGACAAATGAGGACAATGATTACATGTACTTAGTAGCCATGTATCCATAATTTCCTTTCCTCCCTCCTCCAATCCTTGGTGAAAGAGGTATGGCATTTGAATGCAAATTGCGGGGGGTGTGGGCAGGTCATATTTTGCATCGATTTTTGAAGACAGCCTGCTAAACATACTCTGTGGGACACTAAACTGTAGAGGTCTAAATGTTATTGAAAAAAAAGAAGAAAGGATGGAAGGGAAGGAGAGAAGGACAGAAGGACGGGGGTGGGGGGGGGAGAGAGAAAGAGAGAGAGAAAAAGCTGAAATTTTTAACCTCAAATTATGTTGTTGAAAATGAACAAATTTGGACCCTATATGAACCTTAATGTGATGCCTCCTTTGCTTTACTAGATTATAAATGATATGAAATTTGTGTGAAAACTTTTAATATTTCAATTCCTAAGTCTAAGAATCTAATTTTATAATCTTTTCTACATTTTTCTAGTCTTCCAATTCTAGTAATTTTCTAATATCAAGAAAGAAATGGATTATGAGTTCAGAAATAGGTAACCAACGAAAAGAGAGATGATAAATGCAAGCTATTATGATTTTAGCTCTAGTATTCCCTTCCCAAATGATATTTCAACCCTAGATGCTTCTCAACCCACTCCCCAATCCACTGACATTTACTTTTAACTCTTCTTTACAAACCCATTCTGATACAAATTTAGAGAAAAATCTATGTAAAAGGTTTCAAATTGTTATTCATCTCACAGTAACATGTTTGACTAAATTCAAGTTCTCAGGAAAAGACAACACTGAGTGAAGTCTTTCATGCAAACTTACATCTCCAAGCTTTCAAAAAAAAAAAAAAAAAAGCTTCTGTCAACAGATCCAATTTTACATGAGAAACAAATAGCTTTCATGCACATTTACACCCACCAACAGAGAAAACAATCTAGCCTAGAGTAACCTACTTTTCCTAAAATTATGGGCACCCTATGCAAGTTGAAAATGTCTGTTTGAAAGCTTTAAAGCCAGAATTAATTTTGTTTGCTTTAAGATAGCCACCAAGTATCTTTCCTCTTAACAGGAAAGTTAGTTCTTTGGATCTGGGCACATTGCAAATTTGAACTTTGGATAGATCAATCGCTTCTCTTTCTGTATTTCATGCTCTCACACTCAAAATGGCTGGCTCAATTTAGATAACACTTTCCTCCAAACACCCCTCATTGTAAAGCACAGTGTGACTGCTCAGAAAGTTATGAGTCATGGAAAAGAGGAGGTTATAAAGCCTTTCTCCTCTAAACTAAATAAAAGCATTTACTGCCAACCACAGGAGAGGAAAGTCAAATCAGTCTTCCTGCAAGCCAATGAATCAGTTCTAGATCCTCCCACAAGATTCTTCTCAAATAATTTGCAAAAGAATTAGCACAGCCTTCACCAAAGGAGTTGAAAAAACATCCCACTGTGTTTCTGTAATTCACTGATGAATTTATGAGAGTTGATAATTTTCTTGTCAACAGAAAGATCCAACTTCACTCTTGTCCAATTCAGTTTTGTATGTAAGTGATACCTTGCATTTTAAATAATAAACCTTAATCAAGTAATGAAATAAGGCAACCCCTGGCATTTTACTATGTCATAAACAAATTCAACCCCACCACATCCCCAGACTATCTCAGGACCTAGGTATAAAGACTCAGTCCACAGCCAAGGGATTCGTGGGCCTTTAATCCCATCAGGCTGGGGAGAAAAGACGAAGAGAGACAATGAAAGGTCCAAGCCTACTCTTTTTCCCATGCCTTTCTCCAGTGTTTTCTGCCAAGAAAGAAAAGGAGTTTTTAAAATATTTTCATGATAGTAATCTATTCACAGGGACCCGAAGGGTAAGAGTCCATGATTCTTCTTAATATAGAGAAATAAATATTACCACTAGCTACTGCTAAGTGAGTGCCTCTTCCACAGAGGTAAGCATTTATTTATTTATTTGGTTTTGCTAAGTTGCTCATTTTTTTAATATAAATTTATTTATTTATTTATTTTTGGCTGTGTTGGGTCTTCGTTGCTGCCCACACGCTTCCTCTAGTTGCAGCGAGCGGGGGCTACTTCTCATTGCAGTGGCTTTTCTTGTTGTGAAGCAGGGGCTCTAGGCGCGCGGGCTTCAGTAGTTGTGGCTTGCGGGCTCTTGAGTGCAGGCTCAGTAGTTGTGGCGCACGGGCTTAGTTGCTCCACGGCATGTGGGATCTTCCCGGACCAGGGCTCGAACCCGTGTCCCCTTCATTGGCAGGCGGATTCTTAACCACTGCGCCACCAGGGAAGTCCAGCATTTATTATTTACTTAGTTTTCCACTCAAGGGCTATCCCCACTCCCACCCCTGCCTCCATCCCAACCCCCATTCGCATCACCCAGTCCACTGCCAGGACAGAAGGCAGCACGCACTGATCTGACTTGTAACGTGGCTCCAGGAAAGTAGTGCGTCAGGTGGCCAATCACGGGCCGCCCTCTAGCGGTGCCTCGACAGTTGCTCTGAAGACCACAACTTGGGGTAAGTGGTAGAGGCACGTGGCTCAGGCATGTGCCAACTGACAGCACGCTAAATTCACCTGTGGGCTCTTCCATCAGTTCCACCTGTCACACACGTGGATGGGGGGTGGCGCATGTTTCACCTGAAAGACGGTGCCTGACGTTGACAAATCAAATTCCAGGAATCTCAGGCCCAGTTGGTGTCCACACCAAGAAGCACCCAATTTTTTAGAAACATCCTCAGATCACAGCAAAATATTAGGGGTGAATGAGTTGGTGGAAAAGAAGGGCCTAGACTTTCCCCTGCTTGGGCCCACTCCATCCTTCAAAGCTCTAAAGAGAATTTTATTATCCATTTTGTATTAATATTTATTTACACACCCAACACTGCAACACATGTTGTCTTCAAAAAAATCCTTAGGCAAATGGTAACTTTCCATAATATCACAGGGTTATGCAGATGTCACTGGTAACTGTGGCACCCTAGGATTTTGCACATATATATTCCTTTTATAAGTATTACATTCAATTTTGAAAAGTTTACCTATCTGAGTTCCAGATCTGGATTCCTCCCTCCAACTAGAAAAAGTAATAGAACTAGTAAATTTGTGTGTGTGTGTGTGCACGCATGTGTGTGTATATGTGTAGGAGAAGGCTGTTAAATGTTAGGAATGGAAAATGAAAATTCTGGGAAAGACTAGTGGTTCAATCAACATAGCCCCCCAGGCCTAGGTTAAGAAATATCTTAGGTCTGAATGGTGCTTTATAAGCACATCTTTATAGTTTATAAGCATATCTGTTTCTTCACAAGAAGCCTCATTTTGCCTAAAACTACCAAGATGTGCCGTGGTTTAGTACAAGTTGTAAACAGAATCCTATACCCAAGTACCGTGTTTCTTCTGGCAGTTTGTACTGTGAGTAGATCTTTATCCCCTGACATTCACAAATGTGGGCGAGAGCTGGGAGAAATCTTATGACCCTAAAGAGTCTTAAAGTCTCTAAGCCAAAGTAAACAGGCCAAATGTGCTAATCATCAGACAAATGTAGAAGGCTGAGACCTCCACTCAGAGCTTTATGAAGATATTCTAAAGTTCACTTTATCGCACGTAGGATTTTCAAGATATGAATTTCACTAAAGCACAAACGGAATAGAATCGTGCTGGTATAATCCTCACATATGTCTGCCAGCTGGGATCCTGGATGTTGAGATGTGACCGCCTCTCCATGGGCCTGAAACCACCAATCTGTTTCACCTGGGTCGCTGCACAGCCATCAGATGGGAGACACTATGTGGTCACTACCCTAACAAAAAGATCCAAAGCACCAACGTCCAGGGTAAAGGCTACAGCTCCCATTTCCAATCTCCCGAGCCACCCCAGTCCCTCTGCGATGGAGTATCAATAGAGAGACTAAATGAATTGTTTACTTAATTGTGCTGTGCAAGCTGAATAATTGCACGCTTTCCAGAAAGGCTTTGTAACCAGTGAGACGGCACTGGCTCTGCCAAAACCTTTACCTTGAAGCCAACATCCTTTCTTTCTACAGGCTCTCTCCTATCACAAATAATGGCAACCCTGGTATTATTTCCAGAGAAGGCAAAACCATGGCAGAAACATCAAAAATCATGTCTTTCAAAATGGAAAGATTTCCATTAAGCTGCTGCTGAGAACTGCTATCTCCATAGATGCCAATGTGAAACCTTTAGTCACGAACCCTGATTTAGTGCATTACACACTGAAACAGCCAACAAATGGCAACATTAATCTACCTTTAGGGTGAGCAAAATTGGTCCATTAAATATAATGACCACATTTGAAGAGGATACGAGAAATGTGATGAGGTAAGGCTTCAAAGACATGGTTCACAATTGAGAAGTCTGATCTCAGTTTTGGAGATCCATTGGAGACCCTGATCTCCAGCCATCCACCCCTCTTCCCAGAGGCAACCACTGTTTCTTGTTTCCTTCCAGACCAGAGATCTAAATATTTTTTATACTCTATTTTATAATAATTTTCCTTCAATACGTTCTTGCCTATTTACTACCTTGTTTTTATCTCTTGCAACAGTTTTTCATTAATAATAATCAGGGTCTTTTCTCCTTGATAGGTCTATGTTTATACAGTGTGAGATTCTCCAATTGGCTGTTTCTTCTCAGATGCCACAATCCCCCATGATATAGTTTAATCAACATGTCTCACTAACAGGATTAGGACTTTAGAAAACCAGTATGCATCAGGATCTGACAAGAATGCAAAGATGCTATTTTTCTGCAAATATCCTCCAAAAAACCAAGAGATTTAAAACAAATAGAAAATACAATGTGGAGCAGCCACCAAACCAAAGTTCTAAGCGGGTTTAAGTTTTGACAGGACAGTGTTATCCTGATTCAAGCGCCAGCTGGCTTGGATGCTGAAACATCAACCGCTTCTGATTTTTCAGGTTTAGATTGGTCCAGAGCGATACAGTTCTGCTTTTCACTAGTTCGCTTTATACCACTTTGCTTTTACAAAAGACCTACATTTGTACCCGTTTGCGCTAATCAAAAGAAATCTGAAGAGGATTTTCGTTTTTATGAAAAAGAGAAAACAGCGTTCAGCATTTGTTCCGCAGGCAGCTGTTACAGAGGCAGCTCGAACCCTAAGCAGGGAGAGTGGCACCTCCAAGCTCCTTCCCCAGGAAATACACTGGGCATCTCAGCATCAAGCTGCCGCAGCTTTGAACTGTCTATTTTGTGCATCCACTAGCAACACGTATCCTAAGTTAATTACTCCTTCACGTTCAGCCATTTCGGCTCACGAAAGGTTTCATGGGAACGCTCTACTTTCTGATAGCGGGGGAAACCTGTATTGGCCTGAGTGTTTAGAAGTGGGAAAGAGATGATGGATGCTGGGAGGGAAGCTAAGCAGGGTACCACCCACAGTCGGAGAGGCCTTCCAAAGGGTCCTTGCTATGAGAATTCCCAAAAGGAAGGGAACATGCACATTTCAAACACTCTAGGTCAATTTTTTTTCCTTCCCAAATCCAACTGAGGCTACGGATAGTTAGGGAGGAAAAAAAAAAAGACCTAGGTTCTAGTTCTGGTTTTGTCATGAATTCAATGTACCCTTGGCCTAATTACCTTCAATCCACTCTCCTCATTTATAAAATGAGGACCTTGGCCGTGATGAGCTCTGAAGCCCTTTTTACCTTTAACCTTCTCAATCCAAGATGCAATTTCTCTCCATATATTGACTTATATGCCTGTTATATGGGCATAATTTTTTCTTTATTTCCCACAAATTTATTTGCCATGAAACAACAAATTTTGCATAAATATTTTAAAATCCTCATCAGGGAAAAGAAGTGACAGTAGTGGAGAGCTGTCACTTTGAAGATGTCCATCATCCATTCCCCCTCCTTGGCAGCACCTAGGTTTCTTTAGGGGGAAGTATTTGTGTACAACTGGGGGGAGATAAGTCCAAGTGTCTATCGCCTCCCCCAGTACAAAAGCTTAAGAGGAAACTGGAAGTTCCTTCTGCCAGATTCTCCTCTCATAAATCAATACATCCACAGGATGGACATGTGACCCATCAAATTTTCTCCCTCAGGACTCTGAATCTTTAGAACAGCACAAGAACAAGAGAAACAGCTGGAGTTCATTCACTCCAGAATTGATACCCAGGCAAGACTGTTGAGTAATTCCTGCTACAAGGCTTTCCATTGTTTCATTCTGAAGTTTTCCCTTCAATTCTACAAACGACCCTGTATCCTCCCAATAAATTCTTTTTTCTATCTAAGTTGGTGGTTTGCTGCATAACAATCCACTCCAAAACTTAATGGCTTAAAATAGGAACAATTTATTTACTCACAATTCTATAGATTGGCCATTTGGGTAGGGCTCAGCTGGGATGGTGTATCTGTGCTCCATGTGGTACCAGCTGGATTCATTTAAACATGTGCAGTCAGTGGGTAGATCTGCTGGGGGCTGACTGACCCTGGATTGCCTCAATCACTCACTTGTTCGGAAGCTGGCTGCAGTTATCAACTAGATCACCTCAGTTCTCCATGTGGCATCTCACCTTCCAGCAGGCTAAACTGGAGAAATGTTCAGAGAGAACAAAAGCAGAAGCTGCAACTTCCCTTACATCACATTCTATTGGTCAGATACTTTTTTTTTTTTAGTTTTTATTGGAGTATAGTTGCTTTGCAACGTTGTGTTAGTTTCTACTGTACAGCAAAGTGAATCAGCTATACGTATACATATAGCCCCTCTTTTTTGCATTTCCTTCCCATTTAGGTCACCACAGAGCACTGAGTAGAGTTCCCTGAGCTATGCAGTAGGCTGTCATTAGTTACCTATTTTATACATAGTATCAATAGTGTATATATGTCAATCCCAACCTCCCGATTCATCCCATCTGCGCTCCCCCATCAGATAGTTTAAAACCAGCCTAGATTTAAGGGGTGGGAGAAGAGACTTCATCTGTTAATGGGAGGAGTGACCAAGAAACCTTCCCAAGTAAACGGGCTACAGGGAGACATGATTCACTGGGAACCATTACTGTATGAATCTACCATGTTAGAGTTAGTTTCTGTGGCTTGCAACCTAACAATGATAACTAATCCCCCAATCAGTGGAATGTGACATTGGAACACATTAGATTTGGGGGACTTCAACCTTTAGGATATTTTCCCTGATTCTACATCACATATTAATGAGATTATTTGGAAAGAATGTGGTGTCATGGTAGTGGGGCTATAAGAAGAATGAATTTAAAGTGAAATTATCATGGTTCAAGTCCTGCCAGTTATTTAGCTGTGTAATTTTGAACCTACATAATCTCTGTGACTTCATTGACATATATGAATGAATAAATGAATGAAATGGGGGTGATAAGATTTGCTTGAGTTGCAAATATTGTTGGGGATATGAAACAGTGTAACTCTGTGAACCACAGGCAATCCTCACTTTGCACTGTAGTACAGGACCATAAAATGATCATGCAAGTTGAGACTGTGCAAAACTGTCTTAACGGGAAACATTACAATTGTTTCGTGACCTTTAAAAATTTTTGTCAAAACATTAAAAACTCTCTCACTATTGGTTATAAATGTATAAGGAAATGATAAAAAAGAATAAAACTGATGTTTGCTTAGTACACTATTATTTAAAGTATTATACTAAAAACACTAAAAATAAAGTGTCATTTATTTGTACAAAAATTATCAAGATTAGCTTGGGTGGTGCTTGCCTTCTTGTCATCATATAACTGACAAGCCAGCACCTTTTCTATGCCTTGGCAAATCGTCACACTGCTTTTTAAGTTGGAAGCATCTGCTTCTTTTTTGTTTTTTAATTTTATTTATTTTTTTATACAGCAGGTTCTTATCAGTTATCTATTTTATACATATCAGTGTATACATGTCAATCCCAATCTCCCAATTCATCCCCCCCCAACCCCACCCCCGCTTTCCCCCCTTGGTGTCCATACGTTTGTTCTCTACATCTGTGTCTCTATTTCTGCCTTAGAAGCATCTGCTTCTAACATTTTATCCCTTGTATTTTTAATGTCATGAAATATCTCCAAGAGTTCCTTTTATGTGAATTTTTTGCTGGTGTCACTCCCTCTAGGACATTTTTATCCTTTCATACAACCACCTTCCTCATTTATGTCAAAAAATTTGCCTGCACTAAGTTCCTTCAGATGCATGTCTTTCAAAAGGCAGTAGTATCAACATTCCCACAATCAGCTATTTCTTCTACTCTCCATTTATGTTTGATTCTAACTTCACTTTCAGCATTATTACTTTTGTTTCTTTGTTGCACTTTCATTTTTGTTGGATAATTCTCTTTTAATTTTCCATATTTGTAAAATGTCACATGAGTTTATCACTGGGAAACCAGGATGCAACACAAGTATACACTTTGCTGTCTGTTTGTGAACTCAGTTACAGTGCATAGTACCAATCACTGAAAGAAGTGACAAGATTGGTCACTGATCATGATGTGCATCTGTCACTTATGTAGTGACTTGTGGACTAAAGAGCTAGCAGCAAAGTTTGTACTTTATGCAACTTCTCAGTGAATACATTGGTAGCTAAAATTTGAACTGTGTTGTTGGCAGACTGGCGTTATTTAAATTGCAGTAACTGAAATTTGTGCATATCAGAACTATGCAGAGTGAGACCTTATTAAAGATTATGTTGAGTTTAATTATTGTCACAGTTGTTATTAAAGATAGAAAGACAGACCTCGGAGGCTTCCCTGGTGGCGCAGTGGTTAAGAATCCACCTGCCAGTGCAGGGGACACAGGTTCAAGCCCTGATCCGGGAAGATCCCACGTGCCGCGGAGCAACTAAGCCTGTGCGCCACAACTACTGAGCCTGCGCTCTAGAGCCTGCGAGCCACAACGACTGAGCCCATGTGCCACAACTACTTAAGCCTGCTCGCCTAGAGCCTGTGCTCCGCAACAAGAGAAGCCACCGCAATGAGAAGCCAGTGCACCACAACGAAGAGTAGCCCCTGCTCGCCACAACTAGAGAAAGCCCGCGTGCAGCAACGAAGACCCAACACAGGCAAAAAATAAACAAATAAATTTATAAAAATAAATTAATTAAAAAGAAAGACAGACCTCGTTCGTACTGTATTAAAGAAGGAGTTCAATTTAACTCAAACGCTATTAGGCTCCAACAATTTTCATCTTTGCCACTGCAAGGTCAGCAGATTAGTACTAAATGCAAGCAAACAAGAGGGGAGGAGGGAGGACTGAAGAAACAACTGCGTTTTAACCTTTGCACGTAGGCCTAGAGGAAAATAGAGCACACCAAACCCAAAGGTCATACAAAAGTGAGGAAAGATATTGTCCAAATTAAGTAGCTCTTTTTACTACTCTTTACTTCCAAGGCCAGAAGGAAAATGTTTCCATACAGCTTTCCAGGAATGTGGCTGGTAGTCTCCCAATATCCACCTTCTTTTCTTTCTTAGTAACAGAATGCCAATTTTTGGCTGGTTATGCTGCTACCCAGAATATTTCCCAGCTTCCCTTGCAGCTAGTTGTGTCCACATGATTTAATACTGCCCAGTGAAGTGTAAGTGAAAGGATTGAGGGGACTGGGGGGAACTCCTTAAAAGGAGCTTGTTCTATTAGGAGAAGCAACCTTTTGTCCTTCCTACTGTCTAGAATGTGGACAAGATATTAGAAAGTCATGTTAGACTATGAGGCAATGTTGAGAATGGAAGCCAGGCGTTGGGATGGTGGAATATAAATACCGACGGAGCCTGAGTCCTACGTGGTTTTATGCAGACACCATACCCAGCTCTGGGCTGCCTCTCTCCACACGACTTTATGTGTATTTAAGCCACTCTTTCTTACCCACATCTGAATACAGTTCCTAACTGATAAGACAAATACTCTTATCTAGTCAATGGGCTATGTCCGTGACCCAAGCAACAGTGACTGACTTTTACACAACAAAGGTCCCAAATGAGTCAGAAACACATAGGCAAGACAGTACCCTCCACATGGTGTTGGATATTTAGGGGAACAAAAGCTTATGGTTGTTTTGTAAAGTCCTAAAACAGATTCAAATACTCAAAACTCAAACACAGACCTGGCTTAAGAACTGTTTGGACCAAAAAAAGGTGGGGGAGGGATGAGGGGGAGGGATGAGAGGGAGGGAAAGTACTAGCTCACAACAAGCTTGTTATGAATCAGAAAGTGTGGATGGGAACTAGAAGCCCCCAAATATAATTCGGTATAAGGCTGCCCTCATATGAGTGTCTAGAGGAAAACAAAGGAGGTCCTAGCTCAGTGCTGGTCTCACGTTAAAAGGGACATTTAACAAACAAAAGTAAATTGAGGTGACAGCAACCAAGGTGTCTGGTTTCCCCATTCTGTGAAGGATGGGAGAAGGAACTGCAGTTATGCACCTGGGGGCAAAGAAGACAGAGAAGAGATATGATTGGTGTTTCAAATACGTGAAGTGCTATCTTGTAGAAGAGGACTTTGCTTTAATCTGCATGGTTTCAAGCATTAGAACCAATGAGTGAAATAAAAATAAAACATATTTCAACTCAATAAAAGAAAAAACCTTCTGAGAATTAGAACTTTCGAAAACTGGAATGCACTACTTTGTAAGGTAGTGAGTTATTTGACACGGTAGTGGATTTTTTAAAAAGTAGGGACGATAATGGAATTCAGGACTTCTTCTGAAACTCAGGATAGGAGATAAAACACTGTTGTATCTTGAAATCCTTGAAAAAATGAAGTGATGTTGATTCTAAGGTGACTATCAATGAAGAATAAAGAGGAAGGGAGCTCTGCATTGGATGGGAAACTGGACCAGGTGCCCCTTCTATTCTTACTGTGCTATTAATAATTAGTATTTTCCTGTTACATGTGAAGTAGTTAATATGCAATGATTCAGGTGTTGAACAAATGTTTCCTGAGAAAAATGATAATGATTATAGTGGCCAGAACTCTTCCACCTGTAAGTGGATGAAACAAGCTCAGAACAGTCTGGGGGTAAAATAAGAAATTCAATGGCAGGGGTAAATCTCATTTCAGGCTCAAACAATATGGTCAGAATCTTTCTCCATCTCTTGGATCAATTTTCTCCAAGCTGGCTTCAATCTCAGGCAGACTCTTACCATGTAGAAGCCCAGACCACCTCTGTCAGCTTCATACTTCATTCCCTATAGAAATTTCAATGGACAGAGAACTCCTTTTACTCAAAAGTCTTACAGCTGACTTGGACTAACCTGGCTTCAAACACAGCCCATTGTTTACCCAATTACTGTGGGCTTTGACTGGCTAGGCTTGGGTCACATGAACTGAGAATAGGGCAGGGGTGGTTTCCACAAGGAAAAGAAGCTTCTGATGTAAGGATGCTGTGAAGTTAAAAATAATAAATGTCCACTACAATGACAACAATGAATGTGGTAGATTTTTTTAATGGCAACTTCAGTGGAATTCGGGGCCTATTCTGAACCTTAAAATAGGAAATAGAAACACTGTTTTATCTAAAAATCCATGAGAATACAAAGTGAATTTGATTCTACGCCTTAATCTAAAATTCTAATACTCAGGCAAATAATAATTTTAACATGTCTGTCTTTTCACCAATTCCCTCTTTTTTTCTTAAGATGCCTCTGTTCACAGACAGCTTCATCAGACAAAGTAATAGCAAACGAAGGGAAAAGCATAAAATGTTTATTGAAGTGGATGAAGTCACGGCATGTAAAGAAAAATTATTCATTAATAGCTGAAAAAATCTTTCTCTATATTTAATATTTAGATGACATATTTCTATTTCAAGTGAAGTAGACATTATAGTCATGAATAGCAAACAGAAACACAAACTCCATTTATTTGTAAAATAAACTCATTTTCTTTTCATATCAATGCAAAAAATGACCCAATGCCATATGTTCCATTTGCCATGATTCTAAGACAGCAAAGCTATACAATTTCTAGATCATTAACTTGTCTTCCTATTTTTCCATGTCTTACGGTCCTGCTAGGTAAGTGTTCGTTCATTCACTTTGATAAGGCTACCTTTTATAGGTTTGGTATTTCATTTGCTCAATTACTCCATGCAAAACTGCAGCAGCCAGTGAGTGCGTGTGTGGGAAAGAAAAGGACCCACCCCACAGTTTCTCTAAAAGAACAAGAACTCAAGACTACGCTTCCAATGGTTTCAAACAAAAGGGGTTTTTGTCTTTTGCTAGTCTCAAGTTTGAAAAAGGCATCCATACCCCCTCATTTTATATCATTGGAGCCAGGCTGAATGCCACAGTATTCAGGGTAGCACAATGGTACAACATAGCAGCATGTCAGCTCTGTAAGTAGTGGGTGGCAAGATGGGGAACAGGAAAGTGTCCCTATAGTCACATGGGAATCATGGAAGGGTCAATGGAAGGGAAAAGGAGCAATCATGGGTCCATAGGTTATCTGCATAAAATCAGAGAAGTAGAATTCTGCAAATAAATCCCAAAATTACACCTGAAAAATATAATTCAGGGTCATTGCAATGATACAAGAGAGAGATATCCTGAGGTTAAAGCAGCCGTGTATCATCCCTGAGTTTTCCATTTTTATTACATTGCTTAGCTAGCCACAGAGTTTTCTTTGGGCCAGCTTAATCCATTCAAAATGGCTGCATGAGACTGAGACCATTATGAAAAAACTGTGCTCAACTTCTGAGACAAGCTGTAGAATTCACACTAAATAGCCCAGTCTATGTGACTTAGAATATAAAGTCATCAGTAGATGCTTAGCCAAGAAATCAAACAGGAACTAGTATACAGGCTGCATACGAAACATGTTAACAGGATGAAGGAGCAAAGCAGTAACAAGAGGTTTAAGAGAATGCAGCAATTCATGACACAATTAAATTTACTACTTCTTTTTTGGAGATAAACTCAGGAGTTTATAAAATGAACAGACATAATAATAACTACAAAAACGCCATCATGATTTATTGAGCATGAATAAATCATTTAAAAAATCCAGCATTGGGGGACCTCATTGAATTCTTTCTATAGGTAGGCACTAATAGCATCTCCATTTTATAGAAGAAGAAAGTGGATCTCTGAGAATTTTGTGTAATTTCTTTAAGATCACACAACTAGCAAAGGCAGAGCCAGGATTTTAACTCTGCCAGTCTGATTCCCAATTCTGTGCTTTCAACCACCAGTGCTTTTTTCTTAAGCACTTCGCATGAACTCACTCATTCGAGTCTCATAACAATCCCAATAAAGTAGAAATTATTATTTCCATTTTTCTAATGAGAAAATCAAGACGATAAATCATTTGTTCTAGGTCACACGGCTGGCCAGTGGCAGAGCCAAGACTGGAACTCATGTCGGTCTGACTCTAGAGCCCACGTTCATAGATAATATGTCACAGGCTGCTACTTGCCCATCAAAATCTATTCTCCTCTTCTTCCTGGGTACGAGTCTGCTTAGCCAAAAACTACACTTCTACGCTTCCTCTGCAGTCATGTATGACCATTTGACTAAGTTCTTACCAAAGGAACATGAGTGGAAGGGACGTGTGCAACTTCTGAGTCAAAAGGAACTCCATGGTCACAGACCTCCTCTTTCTCTTTCTCATGAACTGGACCTCAGAATAGCAGGGGCAAAGCTTCAATCATACAGACAAGGACTATATCCTAAGGGATGACAAAGTTCAAAAGTTGGAGGAGGGACTTCCCTGGCAGTCCAGTGGTTAAGACTTCGCCTTCCAATGCAGGGGGTGCAGGTTGGATCCCTGGTCGGGGAGCTAAGATCCCACATGCCTCAAGGCCAAAAAACCAAAACATAAAACAGAAGCAATATTGTAACAAATTCAATAAAAGACTTTAAAAGTGGTCCACACCTCGAGAGTGTCTTACTGAGTGAAGTAAGTCAGACAGAGAGAGAGAAATATCGTATGATATCGCTTATAGCAGAATCTAAAAAGAAATGATACAAATGAACATATTTACAAAACAGAAACAGACTCACAGACTTAGAGAATGAACTTATGGTTACCGGCAGGGGGGCGGGGGGTGGGTGCACAGGGAGGCTGGAGGGAAGGGATAGTTAGGGAGTCTGGGATTGACATGTACACACTGCTATAATTAAAAAGGATAACCAACAAGGACCTACTGTATAGCACAGGGAACTCTGCTCAATGTTACATGGCAGCCTGGATGGGAGGGGAGTCCGGGGGAGAAAGGATATATGTATATGTATGGCTGAGTCGCTTTGCTATGCACCTGAAACTATCACAACATTGTTAATCAGATATACTCCAATATAAAATAAAAAGTTAAAATAAAATAAAATAAAATGGATTAATAATTTGTGGTTAAAAAAAAAAAGTGGTCCACATCAAAAAAAAAAAAAAAAAGACTTTCAGAAAAAAAAAAAGTTGGAGGAGCCCAAGTTCCTGAATGACTGTATAAAGCAGAGCTGCCCCATATATCTGGACCACCTTGGAACCGTTATATGAGAGAGAAACAAATTTCTACGTTGCTAAACCACTGTACTTTTAGAGTGTCTTGTTACAGCAGCTTAGCTGAACTCTAATATAGCCAACAAGTACTATCACATGAGCAAGGAAAAGATGCTACAGACTTAGATAAGAAGGCAGGCATGAGGGTGGGAGGGAATCAGTGAGACTAATATTCTAATTACTTATCCTTTCTATGAAATCTCCATTGTAATATATTCTTCATTCCTAACGACAAAAAAGTATTCTGAAAAAAGATACCTGTAAAACATCATCTAATGAAAAAAGCAAAACGGGACAAAAACAACCACCTGGAATGTAACAGCAAGTACTGGGAAAGTGGTAAGATTTTCATTTCTCGTTTTTACATTGCTTTATGACACTTCAGCTGACTAGGAATCTTTTTGAAATGATATCTAAATTGGCTCTCTGTAGAATTCATTAGAACAACCAAGCTAGAATCCATTAGAACATAAGAAAACAAAATCCCCTTTAAAACAGGTGCACTGAAATCAGCCCAAATCATAATACAAAGCCCCAATCATATACTCAGTATATCTGGACATCACTTCAATTATCTTCATTTCATCTCTACACTGTGTGTTGCCTCTCTTGGACGTGTTGTTCTGGGTCATACAATGCAATCTCCTTTCTCATCTCTTTGAAAGATATTGGGAAATATTGTAGGGGCCAATCTTCAATTATACACCCACCCTTGAGTCTGTGGTTACCCAAAGAACCCACGGGATCTTCCAACTGAATATGAGAAACCTTAAGCTTTAAGTAAAAAAAAAAGCATTCCTGTGGAAAGTAGTTTTCATATATTTAAAGATCCACTAAACTGATCATAACTTTTAACTCCACATG
Source organism: Balaenoptera musculus (assembly GCF_009873245.2). Classification (NCBI taxonomy): domain Eukaryota; kingdom Metazoa; phylum Chordata; class Mammalia; order Artiodactyla; family Balaenopteridae; genus Balaenoptera; species Balaenoptera musculus. The sequence goes on from NC_045792.1 coordinate 83,232,097, forward strand.
TGTGCTTATTTTAAAGAAATGATAAAAAGTATTATATTTGTGAAGATGTTCACTGAAGCATATTTTAAAAGGGGGAGAAAACTGTAAACAAAATATAAAACAGCAGTGAAGAAATAGTTAAATAAATGATGGTTCATCCCCAGGGGAAATACGAGGCTGATATTTAAAAACAAATCCAAAAATCCAAAGCAAAGGTACTGAGAAATAAATCAAACCTTTCCTGTTATCTTTCAAAGAGATAACAAATATTTGCTTTGGATGATCCAGAACAACATGTCCAAAGGAGGCAACATACAGTGTAGGGATTACAGATTCTGCAAGTTAAATGATATCATGGAGAAGCAAACAGAGAAATTCAAACTGGGTACTTTTACAGGACAGTTGACCAGGTTTTTCAACAAGTTAATGGCATTTTTTAAAAAGTGAGTCTGCTGTAGATTAAAATAATATTGAGATGTAACAACCATTGCAATGTATAGATCATTATTTGCATCCTGATGTGTATGAATCAAGATTAAAGAAAGACATTTCTGAAATAAAGAGGGAAATTTGAATATGACTGGATTATATGTAGTATCAAGGAATTACTGCTAATTTTGTTAGGTATCATAATGGTACTATAGTTGCATAAGAAAATATCTAGAAAATATTTTCTAGAAATGCATAACGATGTAGGAGTGAAAAGACATAAGGACTGGAACTTGCTTTAAAATACTTCAGTCACAATAACAGCCATAACAACAAAACACAAAACACACAAGAGTACAAGTTCTGCAGTAGGCTGCCTGAGTAGTTCCAATTTGGATCCAACACTTACTAGTTATATGACCTAAGGCAAGTAACTTAACTTCCCAATGCCTTGGGTTCCTCTTCTGTTTACTAGTGATATCAATCACATCTCTTGTCTTAGGTTATTGTGAAGATCGTATGAGATGAGCTCCGTAAAGAACTCAGCACGACATGTTAGCTATTATTATCATCATTATTAACCAGTATGCTCTTCACTCATGTAGGACCCCAAACCCCACTCACCAAAAACACTTAATCCCTTGAAATCTCTCCTCTGTCTTTCTCTCCAGGTCTTGGCTCCTTTTTATTCCCTCCCTCCCTAGCCTGTTTCCTTCTTCAGGATATAGAGCCTCTGCTTTCATTGTTAACAATGAACTAACATTTCATTAATTTTTAAAGCAATTTTCTTTTTAAAAACTAAATTAGGAAAGCTATGGAACAACATGGAAACCAAGAGAATACAAAATTAACTGGTAAAATTACACCCAGCTATAAACATGGAAAAGGATCAAAGGAAAAGTAGAATGTATAAATGGAGACAGTCTAGTAAATCACTTACACTTAGGGATTTCTGTCATTAGGTTCAAGCAAGAAATTTTTTAAAAAAAATGCAAACTCCACAGAAACTCCATCTAAGAGACCCTAAGAACAACTGACTAATACGTGTGTGTGTGTGTGTGTGTGTGTGTGTGTGTGTGTTTTGATGGAGGCATGTTTGGCTGTTATTGGCAAATCTAGAGTACAAAGAGGAAGTGGAAGGCATGAAATAATAAGAGCAATGGTAATACTTCTGATCTCATTGATTCCATGGCGTCATGGGTGTGTGATCTGTGCAGTCACACAGCGTCTTGTGCTGAGAAGCTCCCCGCACTTGGTTTAATACCCTGCTATCACCATTTTGAAATTCTTAATAATTTTTAAACAAGGGGCCCCACAAATCATGTAACCAGCCCTGACTCCACCTTATGAGATTGGCACTATTATAATTCCAATTTAAAGATGAGAAAGCTGAGGCTTGAAGATGTTAAAGGACCTACCTAAAGTCAAACAGCCAGGAAGTGATAGGATTTGAACACAAGCTCTCTCCACATGAGAATATGGAAAGAATTCAGAGAGAAAGATAGAGAATGGGATAAAGGAGAACAAAAAGAAAGCCAAGTAAGCCAGGAAACTAGGATATCATCATCTATCTGGGGGCCAGTTCCTGACTGATTATGCAAGCAAGGTCATGGGTTTAGGCTGAGAGTTAATGCCACCCCAAGAAGGAGTCTATTCTATAGTCCATGCCAGGCTCTATTATCACAAGACTGTCTGAGTAGAACATGGAAAGGGTGCAGGCACTCATCAGCCCTTCTGGAAACATCATGTACAGGAAGGAAAGGCCAGAAGTGCTTTCCCATAAAAACTGGCCAACTCTTTGGAGGCTCCTGTGTTCCTTGGAAAACTAAAGTAGTCAAGGATTAGAATGATCCTGTCACTTTGTTTAAATGAAACGTTTAAAAAAATTTTCAACACAATGCTTTCTTAGTTTAGGCAGCACAGAAAATTGCTGGTCCATGCATGTCCTAACAATCACTCCAGAAAGTTGCACAGCTCTTGCAGGCATCAAGGGCACTCATGTTCTCCTTCATACCCACCCTTGGGCTCCCTGTTGCCTGGCTCTGGAACAAGCCAGGATCGGGAGGATCATCTTGATAACAACAACAAAACGGCAGAGTCACGCAAAGCCTTAAGGGTTCTTTCCAAGAGGTTTAGTGGCTATGATTGTTCCTTTAAATGGGTCATGAGACTTAGAGCGCATCTCTAAAGAAAAAAAAAAAAATCTTAGACCTCAGGGAAACAGTTCCCAGATTAGTGAACTTTGGGGGAGGTTAAATGAATTGTGTTCTGTTGTGCTTCTTCCATTAAAGCCAGAGGGTGAGGCCACAGCCCTGTGTGGAGAAGGTTGTGAAGACTCCTAATGGCAATTAATGGGAGTGAGACAGATTTTCCATAAGAAGTCAGTCTGTAGGGGCAAGCCTTAGGCAGGGAAGAAACTCCTGTCCCTCCCTGGGACCCTCTTCCCATACCTGGATGTGCTTCCTTCCCCGTGTTTGGGAGGGACACCCTCTGCCACAGGAGGAGACCAGTCAGGAGCTGAAGGCAGAGTGGTGTTCAGCTTTGCAAATTTCCTAATCCTCTGAGCAGCTTTTTAATATACAGATTCCATGACCTGCTCAAGGGCAACTGAATTGGAATTCTGAGGAATGCTCCCAGATTGTTTTGTTTTGTTTTAATTCATCTGTTTTATATCTCCCAGGTGATTCTTATGCAACCAGACCGCACTGATCCACAGAATAGTTTTCAGAACCACTAGTTTTCCTTTTTTTTTTTTCCCCCCTGTTGCTGCGTTTATTCCCTTCTGGGAATAACTTGTTATCCCTTCTGGTCTTAGGGACTTGACCAGAGTTGTGTATCCACCCCTTCCCCTTGCAATACAGCAGTAAAGGTGGACAGCGCCCCCTCAAGAGATAATGCGTGATGGCAGCAGTGATTAACTAGTTACGTCAACCCAAAAGGAAAGTGAATTTCAGGGACCAAGACTTAGCGACAGTGAGGCTGAATCCTGCTTCAACCACAGTAGTTCTGTATTTATCTGTTATATATACTGCACTTCCTTGTACATTCGTCTGAAGGAAAGGTTCCACTGCAGGGGGAAAAACGTTTGAAAAATATTGCCTTTTATAGAACCATAACATAACCAAAACACATTTCTTCTTCAGTTACATTTTAGGCAAAGAGAATTTTTTTCTATTTTGGGCTACCCTGAAAATTTTAAGTATCATCTGTAACATGGATCCTGTGGAAAAATATGAATCTGAATTCAAGATGGCAAAAATACATCTCCCTCACCACCAGCAACTTCCCACTGACTGAGCAGCAAGATGGGATTTGTTGTTGCCTCCCTGAATACCCCCAACCCCATCCCCAAGACTAAAGTGACCCCTAGCTTGGAATAAAGGAAACTCTCCCTGAAGCCAGAAGGGAATCCCTAGTCCCTCCCGTCTCCCCTTAACCACCCCCTGCAGTGGCCACAAGGACTGGTGGTCGTCCAGTGGAAAGAGACACCAGGCACATTGATTCCCTGGGGCTCAGGAAACTCCCTGCACCAGACCCCTGGCTATGCCAATAAGTGCCCCAATAAATATTTTACAGGCAAAGAGGAAGCTACTGACCCACTCTGCCATTACAGTATGTTAGAGTTTGTGCTTTGAATTGCCTTGAGGGTCTAGCTATGAATCATCCACATGCTCCCTGGGGAAGAACAACGTTTGTGGAGTTAGCCCTGGACATATAGATTAAAGCAGATCCACGTGGTGACCTTGTTCCTAGCCTCATGACTACAATATCCCAACCAGGCAAGGCCAAAAACCCACCGTGGTAAGAATTAAGGCATTGCTTACTACTTCATTTGCCAGACTTGTGTTTCTCCTCTCCTTAACCTCTGCCTAACAAAACCACACTCTAGTGACTGCTGAGTCAGCACAGGAGCCAAAAGTCCTGTCTGTTCCTGGTGCTAACTAATGAGTTGAATCAATGAAAAAAAAATTAATTCATACCTGAAAACAAACCAATCCCAAGCATAAATAACCCACATTACACCACATGTGTCTTCAAGGGAATACATTTATTTAACTCAAATTTCTCAACCAGCCACATCAACAGCTCCAATAATGACCTATAGGTAATGACCTAGTAATAGGTAATGACCTAGTAATAGGTAATGACCTAGTAATAGGTAATGACCAGTAATCGGTAATGACCTATTTCCTCATATATACAGGAACAAAGTTTGAAACCAAAGAGGTGTGGAGAACAGTCCTCCTAATTATTAAGGACAATGCCTTGGGCATTCCAGTTATTAAGAGATTGCCTCATGATTGCACTTGTAACAAGAAAACCTTTTATTCATTCATATATTAAATAATAATGGCAGCCAAATATCAGGCACTGTGCCTGGCCTCTTTTCTAATCACACATCCCTAAATTCCACCTTCCAAATACACTGGGTTGCTCACAATGCCCAGAATATGCTCTGCTCTCTCCAGGGCTCTACACATGCTGTTCCCCCTGCCTGGAATGTCCTTCCCCACCCTCCATAGGGACACACACATACACACACACATTCACCATTGCTTTCATCAACTTCCAGCACAAATATCTCAATCTCATTCACTCAGCTCAAAGGCCATTCCTTCCAGGAAGTCCTCTCCTCTCCTATGGTAACTTGTGCTGCCCCAAGTTTGTCTCACTGCAAAATGGAGCCTGTTTACGTGTGTCTCTCTTCCAGTGAGCTCTGGAGAGCAGGAACTTGGCATTGAGAAGCAGTTCCTTTTAGTGGTTACACAAGCCCGGGAACTAACTCCCTGGATTCTAATCCCAGGTCTATCTCTTAATCACTGCATAATTTGGGGCAATAACTTAATCTCTCTGGGCCTCAGTTTGCTCATCTTTAAAATGGGGATAACAACTGTGCCCATCTCCTTGTGTTATTAAAAGGATTGCTCAATACATGTAAAGTGCTTAGGATAATGCATTGCTCATAGTAAGAGCTCAATAAATGGTTTTCTAAAAATTTCTCCTGTAGTAAGGCAGGGAAAACTTACCTGTGTACACCTCCATTACATTGTGAAAGGGTACTATAATTAAATGACTTATCTCTTTTAAAATGTTCAAGGATAAAAGTGGCAAAGACCTACAGAAACAAGCAGAACCAAATTAAAAGAAAAGCAAGTACTAGGAGAAGGTACTTGCAATGCAATTAACTAACAAAGGATCTGTTTCCAGAAAAGATTTTCAGAAAAGAAGAAACAGAAACCCTCCTATGAATCAATAAGAAAATCCGAGACTATCTAGTAGAAAAATAGGCAAAGGGTATTAATTATAAATAAGCACTTCACAGCAGAAGAAACCTGAATGACCTATATAACTATGCAATGATTCTCAGGGAACTAGAGGTACCATTTGATAGCCGCTAGATAATGCCACGTGTTGCTGAGGATATGGAAAAACAGAAACTCTTGTATACGGCTGGTGTGGGTAAATAGGCACAACCACTTTGGAGAGTATTTTAAAAAGAAAAATTGAAGATGTGCATTCCATTTCTGGGTGTCTACCCTCCAGAAGCTCGTGCATGTGTGAACAAGGAGACACGTTCCAAGATGTTCACTACAGCATTGGTTGTAATAGCAAAAGAAGTAAAAGCAACTTAACTGCCCATCAGTTAGATGCGTATATGTCAAAATGAATAAATCTGAAAAATATAGTGTTGAAGGACAAAAGCAAGGTACAAAATCATATTGATAGTAAATGCAAACTGTAAAACTCAAAACAACACTAAAGGTTATTTAAGAATACGTACAGATGTAGTAAATGTAAAAAAAACCATGCATGGGAATGTGACATGGATATGACATGCCATCTTTAGGCTAGAGAAAGAGGTGAAAGAGAGGGAGTAGGTTTTGACTTTCATTGTTCTATTTTCTTTCTTTAAAAAAGAGAGGCAAAGGAAATTTGAAGTAAATATAGCACAATATGAAATCTGAATTGTGAACCCACTGGGTACATGGGTTTCTAGACAATTATTTGCTTTTCTAATTGTTTTAGATATTCAATAATTAAAAATTTTATGCCAAGTGAACTTATAAATAAGAAAAGGTATTATAAAATTAGTGTTTCTAGGTATATTTCAAGAAACTGAATACTCAGACCTTTAATAGATACTCCATACCTTCACTGATTCCACTAAATGGATGACTGCGTGAGGGGATGGGCAGATGGAGGCATGGATAGATGGATGGATAGATAGACAGATGAATAGGTGGCTGGACAGATGGACATTCAAATATATAAATATACAGAGACAGAAGAAATAAAGTAGCTTAGTGAAGTGAAAAGTTTTAATAAAGTTGTATAAAATGAAGTACTCAGGCTTCGGAACTGAAATCCCAGCTCTGCCAACCCTTAGACTGCTGCCTGGGACAGGGCCACCATGTGAACTGCACAACACCAAAGGGCACCATCTCCATAGACGACAAGGTGAATGGCGCCCCCTGGAGTTGTGCGATGCCCCAGCCCTGATGGATAAATGCTGTCACCTCTCTGAGTCCTCCTTTCTTTATCTGTAAAATAAGTCCAATCATACCTCCCTCACAGGGCCTTTAGGAAGACTAATGAGACAATGCATGTGAAGTGCTTAGCACAGAATGCAGCACATGGTAAGGAGTGAGAACATGGTAACCATTATATTATCCAGGTGGTACTAGGAGAACGGACACTAAGTCTAGTGTTCAAGAATAGGTTAATGTGCAACAGCAGCCCTAGGAGCTGTCTCCTTAGGATTTAAAAAAGTCATCCACTTTCAGTAGGAAAGTAACATATGCACCTAACGGCATACCTAGTCAGTTCGGGATCTTGGTGACTGTAAGTTTTCCAGCAGGCACTGGAGTGTGTTAAAGCAGCGGCCTCCCAATCCACAGTTCTGGGGTTCACTGGAGCGCCTCAAGTTCAAGGGAGTAGGGTTAGGGTGGGCTGTTGAGGGCCCAGATCCTCCCCCTGCTGTCATCAGAGCAAATGGGGCTTTCTGTGCCCTTAGATGCAGGCATCTCTTGGCTGATGTGAGCGATGTAAGACTGAACAAACATAAATCCGATTCTATGTAACACTTTCCACAAAGCATCTATAAAATGTTCACGGTGCATAAACATACACAGCAAGCTCAGCCGTGACGTGTATGGTGCACAGAGAGAAGGGGGCGGGGAGTGGGCAGGAGGGAGCAGCAACATGGGGCAGCTGGAAGCCATCTCTTCCCCTACACTGGCATCATGCAGAAACCAGTTTCACAACTTAAAATAAGCCGGCTTGCGCGCGCGCGCGCACACACACACACACACACACACACACACCAGACTTAACATAAGGTCTCCCTGAAGGGCACCTCTTTCCGTTCTATGTCTACATAACAAACCACTCCAGAATTTAGTAGCTGAAAATAACAAGGACTGACCAGCTGTCCTGACTGTGCACTTTGCTGGGTGATTCCTCTGCTTTACTGGAGGGCTTGCGCATCCTGCTGCAATCAGCTGGCGGGCACCTGAGCTGGAGGGTCCAAGATGCCTCCTGGCACTCAGGGCCGGGTGTTGGCTGGGGAGCCTCACGTCTCCACGTCTCCTCCGTGTCTCCTCCCATCCTCTGGTGACTAGAGCAGCTTCTTCACCTGGTGGTCTTGGCAGTCTCAGGGCAAGGACCCAAGAGGAGGAGTGGGAGCTGCAAGGCATCTAGAAGCTGGGGCTGGGCTTGCAGTGTCACTTCCACACATGCTGTTGGTCAAAGCAAGTCAAAAGGCCACCAGACACAAGCGGAGGAGAAGCAGATTCCACCCCTTGATGCTCTGGAGAAGCAGCAAAGTCCTCTTGCGGAGGGGTCTGCAGGGACTGTGGGAGGCATCTCAAGAAACCACCTGCTACAGGGCCCTTGGAAGTCAGGCATGGACTGGGCTGGGCTTCTGCCTATGATTTGTTTCCTAAGACAAAAAAGTCCATGGTTACAAACCACTCCATTAGAGCAAAAAGGCCAGAAAATACTATGAAAATAGGAGTGAGGAGCATTTTTTTTTCTCCTGAAGAAAAGTCTTCCTGGCAGGAGCAACAGGGTTCCTGAGGAAGGCGAGATTTCTCCTTCACTGAGCAGACAGTGGAAGTCATATCGATGTGGCCAATGAAGATGGTGAACAAGTGACTGGGGGAGGGGAAGACTGGTCCTCACTGGAGCAGGTACCTAAGACTTGTCCTCATAGGACAATGACAATGCAGTGTGATGCTCGTGTGTTGACAGGCCGGGCTGTCAGGTGAGAGAGAGGTGGGGCAAGGTGAGGGGAGCCCACTGGCAGGGGAGGGAATGGCACTGAGGGAAGCAAATGCAGAGAGAGGCAGAGCTGCTCAGGTACAGGGACACCCCTCACCAAAGGGACAAAAGGCTGAAAAGTGACCCTCCAGAACTCTTCCTTTCCTCTTCTGGAAAGAGAGCAGGAAAAATAAGAAAGAGGCTTTGTCAAAATAGCAAAGCCTTATTAATACAATAATTGGACACTAAGTAAATGAGAAGAGAGTTCATAATGCCCTGACAACTCAAAAGAAGAGGACGAAGGAGAAGAGAGCAGAATAAGACTGAGATTCAGACAATAACCAAGCCATCCCCTCCCCCCCCCCCACCCCCGCTAAGAAACAATCCAGCTCCCTCTGTGGGGACAGGTGGACACGTAGAGTCACATTTGTATACGTGGGTTTATAATTGGTTTCATTTTATTCCACAGTAAAGTGGGTTAATGGTACATCCATATTGTGACAACATTCTCTAGCAAATGTCCTAATTAGGAACCCTAACTAGCTTCCCATTATTTCAAAACTGTCCAAATCTGGGTAGACCCCAAAGGCCATCTGGAACCTGGACTTCTGCCCAGGGAAGCGAGGGATTGTCCTTCATTAGACCTCTCCATGCCCCACCTCTCTGAGAGAGAGACAGAGCGATGGTGAACACACTGAAAAACAGCATTCCCTGCTCAAACATTTGGTTTTATGATTTTATCTTCCTTGTAAGTGACTATGTTCATGAAACTTCAAAGGAGATTTTTATGGTGCTTTGGCTATTTAAAATTAACTGGGACATGCATTTGTTTAAGTATGCATTGATGTCTGCATACAGATGCAAAACACTCATCCAAGAAACAGCAGAAAGTACTGCTATCCTTTACTTTATCTTTAAACTATTTGAGTTTGAAGGGGAAGCTTTTTAAAAATCAAGAATAACTTCAAAATCCAGAGGGAGGAATTGCCCATAAAGTAAAACCATTCCCGTTGATCTACCATTGTATTTCTGCAACCATTGCTTGCTTCAGTAGCTTGTCACTGTAGTGGGTGTGTGTGGGGGGCGGGTAGTCATCTGGATTTCACATCGCAGATAAAAGCTGATATAGATTTTAAAAGTCAATCATAAAGCTCCCCCAAGTGGATATTTTTTTAACTACATCAAGAAACCAGCCACTGTATCTAGGATTGTGATCAACTCTGAGGCCCCATATAGGCTTTTGATGAGCAGCAGTGACCTGGCTTATCCATTATTTTGTACATAATTTAATAAGATCTGCATCTTGGGGAAAGAATTCTATAAATGTTAAAGAGCATCTGCAAAAACACTCCCCCTGGCTTCCTGGGAACTTAACTCAGCCTAGAAGCTGCCTGTGGCTACTCTTGATCTTACCTGGACTCAAAGGATCCAGGGATACAGTGATTTACAGCCACTCAGGGGTGGAAAATCTCCCTGTGGCTCCTCTGGAAAAGCTCCCTGTCCATTCAGTTGTGTTCCTTATTCCACTAGCTGGGGTGATTATACCGAATTTCTTGGCACCCCTGTTAAACCTGTCACTTAGATTCCAGAACGAATTAAGTTTGTTGAAGGCTTTGCTCTTTCTCTCTATTAAAATATTCATATCTACTCTAACAACCTGATAAAAACTGGCTAAAAGCCTTGCGGTATCCCCTACAGGGAGTGCCATTTTTAATGAACCTGCAAGCATCATAAATAAAAAATAGCTGGTCTTAATAAAGAATTGATAGAGCAGCTCTGGCCCCAGATGGGTGTCAATGGGGAAGCTACTCACAGTCTTGGGAGACCCCGTGCAGCAAATGAGTCTCCCAGTTAGATAGGGAAGGCCCCCATCCACCAGCAAACTCCAAACAAGGGCAGCATCAATGAATAACCTTCCATAAAGTGGTTAAATCTAATGGGTCTCAGTGGGGGTGGATGGTAGAAGGGTGACATGAAGGTCCTTCCAGGGGTGTAAAAGAAAGTGGGGGGAGGAGAACAGGGCATGGGTGGTGATAAGAGTAATAGCTAACATTTCTTGAGCACTTACCATGTACCAATCATTATCTTCCCAGCAAACCTACCAAATGGGCAGTATTATCCCCTCCTCACAAATGAAGGCTAACAGAATTTATATAAGCAGCCCAAGACCTGAATTCCAACCTAGGTCTGACCCTAAACCCAAGTCCCTGCGCTAAAGACTTGATAAAAGCTTCAGAAACACTGCTTAAAACTCTTAATTCACTCCAGTTATTTTTTGGCAAAAGATGGGACATGAGGTCAGCAATCACGGCCTTCACGTGCCCCTGGGGCCAAGGACCCTGGCTGGAATCCTGGCCCCCTTCCTACCAGGCCAGAAGGCTGCTCACTCTGACCCCATGCCAAGGCCCCACAAGGTAGCACGGGACCCAGAATCCTAAGCTCCAGAAAATAAACTAAATATATACTCTCACCGCCTCCGGAATCAAGGCAGAACCGCAGCCTTGCCTCTGTCATTTGGGGATTGTGTTACACTAAACAAGTTATCTCATCTGTCTGAGCCTGCAAACTCGTCCATCAAACAGGGATGACAGCCTTAACTGTTCACACCCAGCCTTGTTCCAAAAGGATTTAAGGCAGCTAATAACACCTACTTCACTGGGAGGTGGTCAGAATAAAACATGATTTTACTACCTATTTATGACAACAGCACTTGTTTTGAGAGAGTCTCCATAAAGAGCCCAGCACGGAGCCTGGTTCACAGTGGGCTTGCAGTAAATATGTCCCTGCCTCTTGCCCTGGACCACTCACGATCCTCCCAGCCCTCCCGCAATGCCTTCCCAAGGGCTCCCCCCGCAGTGTCACACCCCCCCCACAACTCGCGTAAGCCTCCCACTGCACTGCTGTGCCTCCTCCTCCCAGCTCCTCATTCCTTTCATGACCTTGGGACGGCGGGGAGGAAGATCAAGAAAAAGGAGCTGAAACTACCCTGGCTTCCCTCTCGCTCCTCAAGTGCGTGCACAGGACAAGTGCTTAACGGGACAAAGGCTACTGTTGCAGTGATGTGCCCTGCAGGAGAGGGTGCCCTCACTTAATTCTAAACCTCTTTCCCACATAACAAGGGCAGGAGGACAGAGGGAGGCCACACCTGAGGTAGCCCAGAGGGTGACATCCACACAGAGAGGGGCGCTGGCACAGGCAGTCCAGATTCGCAATTTCTTTCTTCTTCAATCGTACTGTTGTGTTTAGTTACAAGTTTCGGACGAGTACCATTTTCGAGACTGCTAGCACTCCAGACTCCACAGCCAGACCGCGTTGTGGGACCTCAGTTTTCTCCCCCATAATACTGGGATAGTGATAAATCGTACCTCGTAAGGTGGTTGTGAGGCCTGCGTGAAATAGTCCATGTGAAAGCGTGGCACATAGTAAGTGCTCCATAATATTTAGTTTTTATTTTCGGAGCTAAAATAATCTTGTGCTAGCCTGAGAATCTGGCTGCCAGTTAGAATGCCACCGTTGATAAGGAAGAAAACATTCGAAGATGCAGATCACAGGTTTACCACGAACTTCTGACAATTTGAGTTGTTATGAAAACAAGGAAGTTACCGTTCAACTTTTAAGCAGTTAGCTATATTAGAAAAAGACTGCCTGTTCAAAATCAATGCAAAAATGTGGGATTGATTACCAAAGATGGTGTTGCAACAAGCAGTATCCTTTTCTTCATCCAATGAGTCTAGAGTAATCAATTTTTTTTTTTTTTTTTAATGTACGCCTCTCGTAGCATCATGTCAAAAGTTTCTTAGGTTCAGGGTGTGAGAGAACCTAGCCACCCTCAACCCTCACCCCAGGGCCATCTTTAAGGTCTAAGTGGCATCAGGGATCTTCATTCAGTGACAGCTAACAGCTACATGACTGAAAGTTAAAAACATTTTTCAATGGACTGTTGGGGTCAGAGAGAAGAGTATTCCTTCCACCCACTACCCAGGTCAGAACCTACGCAGGGGTAAAGCCGGGAGGCCCAACCCTGGTCTTGTCTTAGGTGGGAAGGAGAAAGGTCAGGATTCTTCTTGCTCAAAAATAGCTCCCTCACAATCCCACCAATTGGTTTCACTGAGTCTACAGAGTTCTCCTTTTAAAGCAAATATTACATAGTAAAGGACTCTAAAGAGATGCTCCACAGTTTGAAACTGGTTTTCTCTAGGTCGTAGGATTGTGGGTGATTTGGGGTTTCTACATTTTTGTTTGCCTGTATTTTCTAGTCTTTTTACAGTGAGAAATTAAAAGTTAATTTTGATTTTGAAAAGGCCTTTCCTGGAAGGATTGAATAAATTATATTTGGTAGGAATTACCTTAAAAATGGCAGAAAGCAAATCACAATGAGATACCACTCCACACTTATTAGGATGACTATCTTTTTTTTTTTTTTTTTTTTTTTTTAACGAAAAATAATGAGTGTTGACAAGGACACGGAGAAACTGGAACCCTTCTGCACTGCTGGTGGGAATGTAAAATGGTGGAAAGCAGCCTGGCAGCTCCTCAAAAAGCTTGACTTAAGGTACCATATCACCCACAACTCCCCATCTAGGTATGTATTTAAGAGAAATGAAAACATATAGCCACGCAAAATGTGCACACAAGTGTGTACGCGGCATCATTCAGAATAGCCAAAGAGTAGAAACAACCCAAATGTCCATCAATGGACAAACATAAATAAGATGTGGGATATCTATATAATGGAATGTTATTTGACCATAAGAAACAATGAAGTACTGTTACATGCTACTACGTGTGTAAACCTTGGCAACATTATGCTAAGGGAAAGAAGCAGTCACCAGAAAACACATGTTATATGATTACATTTATATGAGATGTCTAGAATAGGCAGATCTATAGGAACAGAAAGTAGATCAGCGGTTGCCTAGTGCTGGGGAATGGGGAGATGGGGGAATGGCAGCATAAGGGTACAGGTTTCTCTGTGGGTGATAAAAATGTCCTTAGATTGACTGTGGAGATAGATGACTGTACTTATTTGTGAACATACTAAAAACCTCTGAATTATTCACGTCAAATGGTAAATCATATGGTATGTCAATTATATCTCAATAAAGCCGTTCCCCCCAAAAAGGGAAGAAAGCAATCTGAGTAGGGTGGGACTGCTGACTTGTATGAGGAGGGAGCGACTTTGGGTCGGGAGCACATTGTGGGAGATCAGAAGTCCCTGGAGAGGAAGAGCACGGCAAAGAGACTGCAGGGCACCAAAGACAGGGTGTGATCTGCAGCCAAAGGATCAACCTGCACAGACTGGAAAAGTCGTCCCTGGTCCTTGGCACAGGCCTGGGCTGCTTCTCCTACACACGTCCAAGCATTTTACAGTTAATGAATCAACATTACTCCCCATGGCTCACCTTAGGCAGTAGGAAACTACTGGAAAGAGAAAGGCAGAGCCAGGAATCAGACACTGACTCCACCAAAATCACACAACTCAGGCTAACTCAGCAGTGATTTCCCAAAGCTGGCTGTCCCTCAGAATCGCCCAGAGGGTTTGTTGGACTCTCTGCTTGTTTTGAAACGTAGACTGTTGGGCTCCACAACCCAGATATTCTGATTCCACAGGTCTGGGAGATAGCCAGGAATCCTCTACCCTTTAGAAGTTTCCTCCATGTTTCTGACCATAAACAAGGCATAGGAACTTCTGAAATGAATGACAGCCCCTCTTAAAATATTTTTTAAAGGAAAGAAGAATAAACACATTTTTTAATTTAAAGAAAATCTTTAGCTTTCATACAAAGAGAATATATAGAAACTGCTCAATGATGTTTTTGTGATCCCTGGTAAAGCTGCAAAACTAACTTTTAGAAGAATAAAAATACTCATGTCTCCACAACTTACCAATTCTCAGTTTTACCCAGGTATCACAACCAATTCTTCTAAACTGTTCCTAAACCACTGCTTAAATATCATAGAACTTAAAAGCTGAAGAGCCTTGGATACTCCTTCAGCAATCTCGTGGTAGACAAGAAGCAACGTCAGGGCTTCCCTGGTGGCGCAGTGGTTGAGAATCTGCCTGCCAATGCAGGGGACACGGGTTCGAGCCCTGGTCTGGGAAGATCCCACATGCCGCGGAGCAACTGGGCCCGTGAGCCGCAACTACTGAGCCTGCGCGTCTGGAGCCTGTGCTCCGCAACAAGGGAGGCCGCGATAGTGAGAGGCCCGCGCACCGCGATGAAGAGTGGCCCCCGCTCGCCGCAACTAGAGAAAGCCCTCGCACAGAAACGAAGACCCAACACAGCCATAAATAAATAAATAAACCCAAAAAGTTAAATAAAAAAAAAAAAATGTTAAAAAAAAAGAAGTAACGTCAGCCACAGAGACGAAGTGTGGTGCTCAGCCAGGGAGCCGACCCGGATCAGAACCCGGTGTGTGTGCTCGGAGCCCAGGCCTCGCTCTGCTACATCCTAGGACAGTCTGCAAGAACAGCCTACACTGGGTCTGCAGTTGCAGTAACCTCAATCTCTGCGGATACAAAGAAACGGCATTTAAGCTATACCTCAAACTACAGAATGTTAGGCCCAGTCTAACAAGAAGGAATCTACAGGTTGCAAGACCAAAATCTACAAAGAACAGGTGACCCAGTTCCATAAACCATAGCGAACCAACAAAAAATGATACTGGAGGATAAGGGCTTGAACGGAAGTCTTCTGAGAGAGATGACTTACTAACCCTCCCAGGCCCCAACCTCCCACGCCTTGTGAATTACGCAGGCGGCAGCTGCTGCTGCCCCTGCAAACATGCGGCCACCCTCACTCTCCAGGCTGTACTCGCCTGTCACCTTTCCAAGGCCGCCTGGCAACCTCAAGGAGATTTGCCCTGAACTCAAATGGAATGGAATATTGGGTTTGTGATTTTTGAGGTCTGTCCCAGGCATGATCAGTAACAAGCCCTGCCAGTTTCCCCCTGGCTGGGTCCCCAGCAACTCCTCTGCCTGCCTAACTGGCCCTGAAACTAGGAAACCAGATGTGTCCCGGTGACTGCTCGCGTCAGGACACAGGTGGCTGGTGGTGTTTTGATTCATAGGAATGAGGACAGTTCACTTACAGGAAGTGGGTGGAGTTTATATGGAAATGTCACTAAAAGACATCATTGGTGTAAGAGTGACACTGGTGCAATGGAAGCACAAGGTTCCCATCAAATAACTGAAGTCTGGGTGACAATTCTCCTCTATCCGCCCTGGGAACTCGGTCACATTAGTTAAGGGCTCTGATTCCCGTTTACTCCTCTGTAAAATGGGAGGGACAGTTAAGATGTCTTACCTCCCAGTTTCAGTTGAGTTCACATTTGTTAAAAAAAAAAAAAAATATATATATATATATATGACCTTTGCCAAACTCTGTAGTCTACGCATGTAAATTGTTATTGTTACTACACTGTGTAGGGCTAGGAGAAGGGTGATAGTTATCAAAAAAAAAAAAAAAAAAGTCCACCAGATAATAACAAGAGCTACTATTCATTGAACACTTACCAAGACCTTTGGCAAGTTCTTTCAATTTACTCCTCCCTAAAATCCTATAAGGAAGCTATATTATCATTCCCTCTTCAGAGGGGAAAGGAAACAAAGCAACATTCGACCACTTGCACAAAGCCCCACAGCGAGGAAGCAGCAGAGCTTGATTTTGAACTTAGGCGTCCATCAAGTTACCAGACAAGCAGTCATCCTTTCTTTTTTGACTCTTCTAATGATGGATAGCAGATGCAAAGCTTAAAATGAGTAGCAGTGGCAGAACTCTTTTTTTTTTATGATTTTGGGCTTAAGGTCGGAGGGGCGCTCCTTTTTACTGCAGTTTTAAATAGCTGTGTGCATCATGGCACGGGGCTGCGTTCCCAGGTTCTCTTACCCTCTCTCCATAATGTAGCTACTCTTTCTGAAAAGCCCTGCCCACCTCTGGCCGCCTGGCTCAGCAGTTCTCTCACGCGCTCCAATGTTGCACTTTCATCAAATTGGCAAGGGCTTATCCAGATCTGCTTGATGGGAAGGAACGGGCTGCTTGTGTCTAAAATCATCAGAAGGAACAAGCCGCTTGTCACTAGAGCAATACCTTACATGGTCTGGGCAAATTAGCTACAAGGTGAAGAATTTTGCAAGAGGAAACAAGCCCATGTTTTTTAATCCACAGAAATATCTCTAAGCAGAGAAGCTCAAAGAAAAGAGTCAGCTTTCACCAAAAAAAAAAAAAATTGTTTTTTAAGTGATTTGTGAATCGGCATCTGAGGCCACAATGGAAACAGAGGCATTACTCTTCCCTGCTGCCCGCTGCCAGGGGGATAAGGGTGTTTATCATTTGAGGCTCAAGTGGGCCTTCCAATCACCAGAGCCAGAAAGATTCCCTCACAGGAAAGGCCCTCACAGGCACTGAGCTGTTGGAGGAGATCTAGACACCCATCCTTTAAACAAGGGCAAGCACATCCCAGAGCCTCCATCTCCCCCACGGTTCTCCTGATCACAAAGCTTTCTCACCCACTGCCTCCTCATGGGACAGGGGCGTGCTGGAAGTCCCAACGCTCAGCAAGGCCTCTGAGGCCCCTTCGTGAGGCTCCTTTACGAGCCAGCCCCCTCAAGCGTCTTCTCCCTCCCCACCGCCCGTACTGCAGCCTGACCAAACCACTGTCTAGCCTGACTCCCGCTCTAAGCCACAGTGCCTGGCACACAGGGGCACAGTGCAACCATCATTTGCTGTATTGGTGAATACCTGCATCTCCCTAAATGAGCCATGTTCTTTTTTTTAATCTCCAGGTCTTGGTTCAAGCTAACTTCTCTGATTGAACTGTCTTTCCTATTCCTCTAACTAACTCCCTCTCTGTTTAAAAGAATCAGCTTTTGGGCTTCCCTGGTGGCGCAGTGGTTGAGAGTCTGCCTGCCAATGCAGGGGACACGGGTTTGAGCCCTGGTCTGGGAAGATCCCACATGCCGCGGAGCAACTGGGCCCGTGAGCCACAACTACTGAGCCTGCGCGTCTGGAGCCTGTGCTCCGCAACAGGAGAGGCCGCAACAGTGAGAGGCCCGCGCACCGCAATGAAGAGTGGCCCCCGCTCGCCGCAACTAGAGAAAGCCCTCGCACAGAAATGAAGACCCAACACAGCCAAAAATAAATAAATAAATAAATTTTAAAAAGAAAAGAAAAGAATCAGCTTTAGAGTTCTCCTCACTTGGGAAATCATCTTTGACCCTCTCTCTGAGCTGGGTGAGGGACACCAATAACCACGAAGATCCTGGGTGTGATGGAGAAGAAATGGGACCTGGTTTTGCTTTAACGAGCACATCTGAATTTACATTCCAAATGAGTGGTGTCCCCTTTAAAGAAGTCATTAGTCCATTTTAAGAGATCTGGGTTTACGGTGTTAGTAACCCTCTTAGAAGGCTAAGAAATACATTAAACTTCCCGGAACATCACACCACTAAGGGTGGCATCACTCTTCTTGTCTCCCAGAATTCTGACTGAACCAAAAAGGCAGGGCTGGAAGTTAACTTGGAGATCATCTCAACCCCCGCCAAGTTTACAGATGTGGAAGCTGAGGTCAGGTTGAGGTCATCCCAGAGCTCAAGTAGGAAGTTGTTGGCAGCGTTCAGACAAGACGTCAGCTCACCTTTAAGCCAATCACACATTCAAGACCTTAATCTTTTCATCCCACACTCAGGATAAAAATCCAGTAAATTTCCCCCAATACCTGCTTTGAATCACATTCACAAGTTTTTGGGTTTTTTTACTTGTTTGTTTATTGCTTCACAAGTTACAGAATAATACTACAATGCTGAAAATTTAAAGCAAAGGTGGAAAGTTGTAAGAGCTCCAGACAGAGTCATCATAGAAGACATATTATTTCAAGACACAGGGTCACCCCCAGTGAACAAAGGCAAATCCCAAGGTTCCAAGGCAACCAGTCTTTAGTCCAATGTTCCTTAAACATCAGTGCTTCGCATATCCTTACCTCAATTTTTGTCATATTTGAATACCACCTTTACTACTATTTATTTACGTATTTACTTTAACTCACTTTTCAAAACATAAATATCTAGTTTAACCTCAGCCTAAGCAAAATAAATAATAAATAATCCAAGAAATCACAGGTTTGGTATGCTTTCATGTCTTCCTAGCACATTTAAGATGAATACACAACTATCAAGACAAAAAATATTTATGTGCCCCTTAAAATCACCCTGCATACTTCCAGTAGTACTCATGTAACATTATAGGAAATTGTGCTTTTACTCCAGAGCACAGCTGATTCCATCCAAAGCGAAACTATTCTCCATAGTTTCTGTTCAGTCTTCTGTGTGCACCTATTTTATCTGAAATGCCAATCAGTGGTAGCACGTGCAGATCCCAAACTAAAGCTTATCTCTGCACTAATAGCTTTACTTATCAACCTCTGGATCACTGTGCCTTCCACACATTTGATCTGTCACTTTGTTTGAAATAATCCTTTACCCTAACGTTCTTCACTGACTATTAATATATTACGAACAAACGGCAAAAATAATTACCCTTTCACCTAGGAAAACACTGGTGACTATGACTTAATGGTCTACCAGTGACATACGGCTTTTACCCAGCATAATGGATGCAAATGTGTAACAGGATATGGGTAAGTTATTTTCACACAAGCTGTCACTTGTCACACAAATTACATGGGCTTCTATTAGCTGTTAAATTCACAGATTTAAAAACAAAAACAACGAACTCCTTTCACAATACCTGCATCAACCCTGGATCTCCTGGGGAAGACAGAACCAACCCACAAAGCCACTGAAGAATAAAGGCTGCGGGAAGAACATTTTCTGCATGTACGAAATTCTGCTGTGTGTGGATGGCACGGTTAGTCAGAGTTGTCCAAGGATTCCGAAGTGTTCAGAGGAGAAGAGGGAGGCCTGAGATTACGAGAGAGGCCCAAACCTGGATGCCAGGTCAGAGCAAGGGACTCAGCGGTTGATGGGTCGGCCAAGCCTGAGCCAGTTAGGCTGGCGGGGCGCCGCTGACGCCATACAAAGGCGATGCTAAAAGGTCGGCTGCCTTACATCATCAATCTAGACTGGACAGAGCCCTCAGAGAGGTGCCTTTCAGGCACATTCCTGAGGAGCCATGTCCGGGGACCGAAGGCCGAGGAGCCTGTGTTGCCGGGGGCCCTGGGGCCTGAGGCTGCAGCTGTGGGACCAGCTTCAGCCCTGGGCTCTGTTACCATTTTAGGAAACTGGCAGATGCTTTTGCACACTGATCTGGTTTTATTCATAACCCTTACATCTTAGAGTTGGTATATTTTACATTTTCCCTCCTTACAGTAATCATAATAATAATAGCTAATATTGATCCAGTACTTAGCATGTACCCGGCACTGTTCCAAGCAGCTGCAGGTACGAACACATGTAGCATTACTGAAAGCTGGACCTGGAAGGAGCCTCAGCTATTGTGGTAGAAGGCACCCTGGACCTACATCAGGAGACGAGTACCTTGCCCCCTATTAGGTGTGAGATCTTGAGTGAGTCCTGCCTCTCCCTGGGCCTCAGTTTTCTCAACTGGTAAGACGGTGAGAGAATGAGAGGATGAACAGGCTTCTATCTGAATGCCAACCCTGAGCCCATCGAGCTGTCCGGGGCACAATGTTGGAGTGGGATTCCGTTCCCCAATCCATTAGCCATGGCTGCCACCATGGGCATGGCAGCAGGGAGTAGGCGTGTCACCTGTTCATCATATCTAAGGTCCCTTCCTGCTCAAATTACTTGAATGCATGGTTCCAGCAGACCTGCCTCACTAAGTGTAGTCTCTTTATAAATTAAAAAAGAGAAACAGGGTAAGAATTAGCTTTGGAACCTTGGATACCTCATTTCTGTCATAGGGTATGTAGCCTTTGACAAGTAGTTGAATCTCCTTAAGTCTCAGTTTATTCATCTACAAAGTAAGGATAAAAATATTTAACCTGTACAGTAGTCTTAAGGATTAAATAAATGTGTAAAGCAAGTAGCACGGTGCCTGGCACAGTGCTAATGTTCAATTAAGTAGAAGCTATCATTGGTATTTTCATCACCATCATCATTATTAGTCTATCAACCCCAAAATGGATTTATAAAACTTACTGAGCCATGGTTTGTAACTTAAAGAACACATGCTTAAAAAAAAAACAAAAACAAAAACAAAAAAAAAAACCACATGCTTACAATGAAAACTGACTATACCGTCATTCTTGGGGAATAAACTCGAGCCCCTTGCCAAGGAAATATAATTTAGATTTTTTATTATAGAATATTACAAAATATACAAAAATAGAGGATATTAGAATGAACTTCCATGGACCCATCACTGGGCTTCAAGAACTGTCAATTCATGGCTACTCCTGTTTCATTTATTTCCCCAAACACTCACCCCTCCCTCTTCCAGACAACCTGGATCTTCTTTTAAAGCAGATCCCAGGTTTCATACCATTTCATCTGTAAATATTTCAGTATCTATCTCTAAATAATAGAAAAGATTCATTCTTTGTAATTTAAAAAATACTTGTTTTTAATTAAATGAAATGGCAGCAAGGCATAATTAGGAAATTATTTTCTCACACCTCTAATAACACACCATAAAAAGTCACTACAAGTGTATGTATTTAAAAAAATAATAAGGGGATGGCTCAGGAGGCCACGTGGGGACTGTGGTATGCATGATTTATTATAGCTACACAAAGTGAGTTATTTCATTCTTTCAGATATTTATGACACCGCTAAAACGCTGAATACATCAACATCAGAATTAATCATGAATAATATTTAATTAGTGCTTGACAAGGATCAATTTGGCAACTCTTTTTGTTCTTTCTCCTTCCCCCCAAATAGAAAAATAGTCATAAACTAAAGTGTTTTATTTTTTCCATCTGCTTCTGGTAAAGCGCATCCCTGAATTGCTAACTTAGTTGAGATCTCCTGAACTTTCATATACCCAGGTAATTAGACTCAGATGCTGTCCGGACTGGGATTATAAATCAAGTCTGTGTATGTAAGCAGAAAACAGACCGCTCACACCAAGAGCGGGGGTTCTGGCAGGTCCGTTTCTCACAGACCTGCCCGCAGAGCAGACGGGGCCCACGTTTCAGCAGAGCAGAAAGAAGCTTTTATATAGTTCCCGTGTCATTGAACCCCTTCTCTCACTGCTTCAACCCTCAGAAAGCACTGATTATCGGCTGAATTCTTTATTTACAAAAGAAAAAAAGGCTTTTTGGGCACTCAAGCAAAAATTCTGCCCAGAGGTGCGCTAGCAGGTACGAGCCAGGAGACTAAGGCTCGCGGGAGGTATGCGGTGATGGCATCTTTCCAGCCAGACTGTTAATGCCCAAAGCGCTTGATGCCCAAAAGACTTGTGTACCACTTCCCAATCAGGAAGCTTCGTTCTACAGCAGAATGATTAGAACTTTCAATCCATCGTTTTGTACCAAGATATGCATTCATTGAATTTTAACAGAACAGCAATATTTGTTTCAGTTAAGTTAGTATTTTAAACTGTGGAGCCAAAGGCTCCTGGGTTTTTGAAGATGTCAGAAAGGAAGTGTTAAATAGTTGTTTTTAACTTAGAGGGGGGTATCATTCTAAGGGGTTGCCTTTTCTTTATCTCTGACTTATATCAAGTAAAATGAAGTTGAAATGCCTATTGCAAACAGTACATATGACCTTAGGAGACTTGGGGATTTGGAGATAAGCTAACATTTGCTAAATTCTATCTGCCAAGCCTGGTACATCCTGCAGCTCACAGAAGCCTCACAACACCCCTGGGGTTGAGGGATATGGTCATTAACTTACGGATGAGAACACAAAGGTTCAGGTGGCTATAAGAGGTGTCCAGAGTCACTGAGCTGACATGGATGAGGTAGGAGTCCAGATTCAGGCCTTTCGGATCCCCCAGTCCAAGTTCATCCCACACAAGCTGATCCTATAATGGATCTTCCATCTTCAAATATAATAACTAATATTTATTGAGCACTATGTACTAGGAGCTTTATATGCACCCCGTTTAATCCTCACCCAATGTTGTCCTTATTCCCATTTTACAGATTAAAAAAATAAGGCTTAGAAAGGATAAGTGACATGCCCAGGGTCACAGAGAAAGTTCATCTGACTGAAGGGCCCTTCCTCTTAACACTCTGCTACACCTCTCTGAAAGGCAAATTGGGCCACAATCGTAATACAATAATGTAAATACACTATACTTCAATTTTTAAAACACTGGGCCACATTCATGATTTTATGAGAGGTACAATACTCTGAAGTCCTGAGTTCCCATAGATTTGTAAATACTGCTCACTGCCTGAGGAGGCGCACAATGATTTCACACTGTGTAAGGGCACAAATAATTAGAATTCTAAGTCCTCCAACAGAGAACATTCAACACACACACAGCTCATAAGGACACAGGCAAAAACGGGGACAACTGAATGATTTTTTCACAAGGGGGAGGAATAGTACGAAAGGAATTGGCCAGAGTTTATCGTAAAAAGCTAAGCTCCTAGAAGATACGATTGAAATAAAAATTCTATCTGCTTTTATCCTCCCTCTACCAAATGCTGAATTTCCCTCCTCCATGACTGGGGAGATGAGGTCAGTGGATCTTGTTTCTGCTCCACTGACTTTTCCACATGCAATCTGATAACTTCTGGAAACAAACCAATGATTACAAGATCATTAAAGTATGTTATTTTAATTAAAGGAGGGTCCTACATGGAGCGGGGGGAGGGGCAGTAAGCCTGTTAGCAGCAACCCAAGTATCAGGTGAGAATCCACTCGACATGGTTGGGCTCACCAATCCCTTCTTCTGGTTCTGCCTCCACATCACAGGCTGATTGGGCCCAATTTTGCTTTGAACCCACATCAAACTGGGTCAGCCCACCTAGATCCTCACATGTGACATTTTCCAGATACACCTTGAGCAGAGAAAAGTTAGTGCATTAAAGCAGTAATCACTGCAAGTGCTAAAAGAGAGGCTTGAAATTTAATAGGGCTTTGAAAAAGAAAAGAATGAAAGTCTAGACTGCCAAAAAATAAATTGGCATTGTTGTAAAATTGTGTTGCACAGCGAGAATACAAATATTATTCATGTTAAGGAAAGGGTTGACCTACGATGTGATTTATAGGCACTTCAAATGCAGTACAGGAAGTAAACAGAAAAATTAGGGTGTGAGGTCACCGGGTAGGCAAGAGTCAACTTAAGGGTAAAGTTAAAAACTTTAGGAAGGGAGCACACAGTTCAGCTTGCCATATAAATTAAGATCTGTCCTCACTTTGAAAAAGAAATGGAAAAAATTAAATATTAAGGTACACATGTTACTAAAGGGATTTTCTTCTCTACACACAAGAAAATAGAAAATTTGTTATAGGGTGAGAAATGCCAAAGGGATATTTCATAAAGAAAACAGAGAGGAGGTTGATGCAATCCAAGAATCAACTGTGTTATCAGTCAGTCATGTAAATGAACCACAGTTACAAGTTAACAGGCTGTGGAGGAACCCTCCTGAGCAAGAACAAGGAATCCAAACCGAGTTTCGTTTTTAGGGATGTGTCATTTCATTTTTTATTAAAATAGTCTAAACTGGTTTGGACAGTTCCCAAACATGTCAAGGGCCAGGAAAGAGTGACTGAAGCAGAAAGAGGTGTGCAACAAAGTGAAGTTCCAGGTGCTCCGCTCTCTGGCCATTCTATTTAAAATACCATTAGCATGTTAGCATTAAATGTTGTCTTTCTTCCTTTCTTTTTCCCCAGAGAATATGAATGTTTCCCAAAGACCCACTAGAGGGCAGAGCTTTGTGATGTTCTGAAATTAATAATTGCTCAACCAGCCCAGCTTCCTGGCTACTACATGGGGTAATCACAAGAATGGCTGAGACCGCAATCCTGGAAAGCTTGTGACTGTCTCCCCTGGGCCAAAGTCCACATAAAACAAGACAGTCCCAATCAAACAAAACAAAACAGGGCAAGACCCTTGAAGGGCCCTGTATCCCTCCTGGTAAAAGGAAACCAGGGCTGTGGCTGTGAGGGGCTCAGTTACTGCCTAATGCAGGGCCGCCCAGAAGGGGGCACTCCACGCCGAAGGGGTCAAGACACAGCCAAGGCTCAGACATCCAGGGCACACCAGCATCCTTCACTGCCTGGAAAACAAAGGCGGGTGGGCAGGGGCTTCCCCCACCCAGCACTCCACTCACGTGCCTGAGACTACTTTTCACTGCGGTCCTTCCCCCCTAGAGCAAGGCCTTGATGTTCATTTTACTGTCATTTCATCTGCATATAAAAATATTGGGTGAGAAAAGCCAGGATATCAGGAAAATACAATCCGGGCCTAACGCAGCTCTTACTTTCAGCCCTCATTGAAAGCTCTCACTGGCCTCTGTTGTGCTGTTAGCCTGGAGCTGCCAAAGTTGGAGACAGTATCCTGAGGGCCGCTGTGATGCAGAGAAAACAGTGCCTGGGAGAAATCTGAGTGGGCAGCTCTGAATCACTCCTAGGCTGCCACGGATGGCTCCTACAAAACCCCACAAAACCCAGAGGTCACTCTGGCCTCTAAGAGGCATTCTCATGCTGGAAGACAAGGAAGTATGTTCCTGGGGCCCCGAGTCCCTTCACTGCTCGGGGGACCTGAACTCAGGGGTTAGAGCTAATTCCCAGCCATCATCACCCACCCCTGCAGTAAGGGTCCTCATTAAGCCATGTCCTCCTAGCGTGTCTATCAGAGAGAAATCCGATCTCAGCTAAGAGTGTGGGAAGGGGCAATGGGAATTTTCTCTTTCTTTCAAACTTGGCGTTAGAGTCCCACACCAGGTATAATTAAAATTTTCATACAGGCAGCCTCTGCCAAACTGCTCCAAGCCTCAGTTTCCTAACCTGTTAAAAAGTAAGAATAAGATTAACTATGTCATGGGATCACCAAGAGGCCGGAATGTGGTAATGAGGTAATCCGTGCAAAGCCGTGAGTGCCGGTTACTTTTTGGTCAGCCTCTATTCGCAGACCTCCGTCTGCCCACCACCTCATGGGATGGTCTGCTTTTCCACCAGAAACTGTGAGGTGAAGGTGGGTGACCTTAATCTAAGCAAGTCTACTTCTGCGCATCACCTGGAAATGACTCCAAATTCACCTTGTGATCTCATAAATAGATGCCTGGTTTCTTCACCTGTAAAATAATACATACTTTTCTCTTAGTTTCCTTAGGGATCCCAGGACAATCCATGGTTCAAAACTATTTCTAGGATTGCATCTGCTGCTTCAGTAGCCATGCCCCATACATAGCTGGTTCATCTTAAGCTTGTGGACATTTAGCCCCATACATAGCTGGTTCATCTTAAGCTTGTGGACACTTAGCCCCATATCTTTTTCACATGGGCTACCCCTAAAGCAGGCCTCCATCGTCTCCAACTCAACATTTGCCCTTAATATAGAATTGCATATTTTTATTCTTGCAGGTTTCAGTGCATGTTTCAGCCTGTTAAGATCATTCTGAATCTCCAGTGGGATTCTCTCCCAGCTTTAAGTCATCTCTAGCTTGCAGGGGGAGGCGGCGTGTCAAGGGCAAACTGTATGCATTTAACATATGATTTTTTTCATGGTCAAATCACAGAACAAGAGAGGGATTTTAATACCTAAAGCTAAGTACCAAGGGATGAAGGGGTAGAGGGCATTGATATGCGATGGGAGTCTCTACCTGTAGGGTGCACTGTCAAAGTGAATGAGACAATGTGGGTGAAATATTAGCATAAGGGCTAGCACATATGGTAACTATTGTTATTATTGTTTTTATTATTATTAATGTGTAGTTTGGTCAATTTAGGGCCTCTTTTTCTCCTGTTGTTCAGCTTTGACCACGTGTTCACACCCAAACCCAAACATGGTGTGGTGCAGTGGGACAAGCACAGGTTCAGAAGCTTCATGACCTTGGGCAAGTTACTTAATGTCTCTCAGCCTTAGTTTCCTCATGTAGAACATGAGAGTACTAAGAGCACCTCTAGAACTGGTGTGAAAGGTAAAGGTATGATTACGTGTTTGCATAAGTGCCTAGTACAATGGGCACTTGCTATGTAATCGTTATTACCATTATAAAAGCAGGTACTTGGGCAACTTGTTAATTGTCTCAGTAGAGGAAAGATACTTCAGAGAAAATAGCCTCGTGTGTAAGGCTACACTAGGGTTCCGTGGATTTCAATAAGTAATTCAGGCAGGCTCTTCTTTCTAGCCACTACCCCCCATACCCCACCCCCCCAAGACGCACACACACACACATGCACACGCACACACAGAAAACTCTAAGAGCTTTCCATCAGACTGGAATAAAACTTGAAATCCATCCAGGGCTGGGTCTGATGCTACCTGGATGAACCTGGGCAAATCAGTGAAACTATCGAAAATCTACTTCAGTAGAGAAGTTGTAAAGATCCAGTTAGAAAATACATGAAATGCATGTAGAAAATGACTTAAAAATTCAAAAGTATAATTATAATGAACCCTCCCCCACTGCACATATAAAAGCAGCCCCCCATGAAAGGACGTCATATAGGGTGTTTTGCTAAGTGACACAGCCTGGTGAGGGAACTGAAATAAACTTTTTTTTAAAACTAATACGTGTCACCATAGTTTAAATGACATCTAGATTTAACGACTCACGACCAAATCATGTCAGAGCTCAAAATTACACACCAGTTTCCTCTTTGCTGCTTCCAACAGGCTTTAGCACCAAACCTAGTCTAACCCTGACTGTTTTAGGTGTTGTTGTTGTTAATTGCTTTTGTTTTAGGCCTAGTTCTCCAGGGGGCTCTGCTAAGAGGCAGCAAGCGGCGGCAGCTCTGTGTGTAATGCTCGCCAGTCACAGGCTTGGTTCTGCAGGCTGAGCGCGCGCCCCAGGGAGAGCACAGCAGCAGGCTGGGTCACCCCATGGCAGGGAAGGTGGAGGAGTATATGACCCAGGTTGCTAGAACTGGGTAAACAAACCATCAGCACTCAGATCCGATGGCTCAATCAGAGCAAAGAGGGTCTTCAGAAAGAGCCCAGGGTGATGCTAGGTTTATTTAAAATTTCCTCCCAGAGCTATTCTTATAATAACCCAGGCAGTGGTTTCTGTAAAAGCCAGATTAGATCGTCCTGCCCTGCCTTTTAGAAGTTTCCACAACAGATGGAGGGACACAGCTTTAGAGGAAACCCCAACTCACATCCGTCTGCGTTCATTATTGGCCCTCTTCTCAAAACGCTATATGTTATCTTGAGCCTGTTTGTTTTTATCTGTCAGAGTGGTTTATTGTTAGGGAAATGTGGTGTCAGCTGTCTCTTCCCCACCATCAAAGCCGCTTCATTAAAGTTAATAGTGTTTGACTTGCAGAGATCTCTTACCGTGGTAACCCAAGAAAGCTCCTGCTGGCTGTTATTTTTCCGGCAGTAAAGGCACCAAATGGATGCAATAACTGCATTAATCTTTTAGGAAGAAGACGAAGAAAACCATACAGCATGACTCTATCTAGTAGCTGCTTAATAAATGCACCTTGAATTCACGAGACTAACTCTACCCTTCAGTTTGGGACAGGGTGTCAGACTATATGACCTGCGTCTTGACTTTGCCACTCAAGGCTCTGTGGCCTGTAGCTTGTCATTTCCCCAGTCTGAGCTTCAGTTTCTTTATCTCAGAAATGAGGGGGATGGATTTGAAGGGAGGCTTTTTTTCTTCTAACCGGGTAATTCTTTGCACAAAAGTAATCTTACAATGAAAACTGACGTATAAAGCAGATAAAAGCAAAAGTTTTCTAGCTACAGGTGAGGAGAGAGATCAGAAGACCTACCTTCTCGGCATCTTTACCCTCCTCCATACCCACCCCCCCACCTAAACCCATCCTCCCCCCTCCCCCAGGGGGTCCTGAGCAACCTCTGTGGGCTGCCACCACCACTCAGGACGTCCTGGAACATCATTTGAAACCTACTGGCCTAGGAGGAATTATCTTTAAGGTCTTTTCTGCTCAGGCTCTGGATTCTGTGATTAAGTAACTGGAGTCAAACCACATGAGGACAGTTTCTAATTAGGGTAAGAACTTTATGGAAGAGTCTCTGCTCAGTGCCAGACAAACATGAAACAGTTTGGGTTTTGCTTTGTCTTCTCTTAATCACTGCTGTCAAATCTCCCTTCCCATTTGGAGTAGTGGATCTCAAGCAAGTTCCATTACCTCTGGGTTCCTGTCACTGAGTGCTAGTTAGTTCCGTTTGAAATGTCAAACTAACTCGATTGAAATCTCATCACCTCCCTCTCCTGCAGGGCAGGCTGGGGCTGGACATGTGATTCTTCAGAATGCTTCCTCACCGAGTGGGCCGCCCTCACAGGTGGGAAAACCAGCAAGAGAGTCAAACGCTACAGCCCTCATCACAGTGCACGCCTGACCAAGATAAACTCAGGCATCCTCGCCACCTCAGCCAGCCCCCCTCAGCATCCTGCCATCCCTCTCCAGCCCTCTTCTCTGCTCCAGCAGGCCAGGGGACAGATCTGCAAGCCCAAGCAGTAGGGAAACCTAAAGCCAATTTTCCCTTCTTGCAAGCAAGAAGGAATTTCCACCATTTAATTTGTTGAAGGAATTACCCCCTAGCTTCTGTCTCTCCCTCGCTGAAAGAGGAGAAAATCATCAACACTGCCTTTCCAAAAGGCTGTGGCCAAAAAGGCTCTCTCCCTCTCTCCCTTCCTCCAAAACCTCCATAAAAGGCCTTCAGGATGAGAGAGGAGACTGGGTCAGTGAGTGGAGGTAGAGGACCAAGGAGGCTGCCCCAAAGTAGGGGGTGAAGGGGAGGCAGGGGATGGAGAAGGGAAAGGGAGGGGCCACAACTGTCATTGGCTTTCTTTAAAATGTTGCATTTTCTACCAGGGCTCTAGTTGCCAAATCCAGTACTGCAGGTAAAAAAAAAAATCCCACCAAACATCCTGTACACATGTAATACTAGGATGTCTACCAGACTATGTTTGTGTTTACACATGTGGCTCAGACTTGGATGGGTACCAGCACGTGCACCTGTGTAAAACTCTAAAGAATTCCAAATCACACATTTAGTTTCATTTTTTTGACCCGAGTCTCTGACAGAGAAAAATAAAACTAGAGCGAAAGGAACCATTCATTCATGCTTCCACGCATTCAGCACTGTCTGTGGAATCTTTCCTTAACACCAGGCACTTGAGCGAGGCAATGACAAATAAAGCATGTTCTCTGTCTGGCCATGGTTATTCAAAACCACATAAATAATTCCATTTGTATAACACTTTAGCATTACTTTTCAAGAAGGTTTTATACACAATAGTTCATTAGGATCCTCACAACCATAAGATGGTTACGGTAGATATAACCATTATTTTACAACCAAAAAAACAGACACATGGGAAGGCTAAATGACTTGTCTAGTCCCACAGATAGTTAAGTGCATGGCAGGGATTAAAATTTAAGTCATCTGACTTCTGGTCCCAGGCTCTTTCTGTTTGATCAAACTGTAACCAAACGTATCCTGTGATTTCCTTACAGCTGCCATTACAATGACTGTATACTCCGGACTTTCAAGGATCTTTTCAATTTCAAATGTTCTGTTCCCTTGTCTTCCAATCTTCCAAATTTTGCTTGTCAGATCACTTGAACTAGTTCTGAAAATATAGTCATTTGTACCAGCTTTAGGTTTGAAAAATGCAGCTTTTTTTAGTTCAAATGGACTGAAGTTAGATTTAGCCTTTATAATATTAAGACTAGGCAAGAGTCACAGTTTTTCAATCAAACCATCCTTTGGTGTAGAAAACTGTTTTGCTACACACATTATTTAAACTGTTCTGAAACCTACTCTGACATTCTTTTTATTAATCTTTTTCCTGTTTCAAATCCTTCCATCAGGCATTTCTGTCAGGCTTCTGAAGGGTCCCATATGCACACTTCCAGTGCAGAAATTGTGTTCTTTTTTGGTTCATTGGAATCCTTCAGAATGTCTGGCACTGAAACATACTGGCTTTAATTAAAAGGCTATGATTTCTGTGAATTCCCATTAAGCTAGTGAAAAAAATCTGCATTTGAAAAATACAGTTAACACATTAAGATACAGTTGTACTGAAAAATGGTTCATGTTTAAAAAACTACTTAAGCAGATGAAACTAAGCTGCCTGTAATAAAAATATGCTCATTTTTAGTAAAATCCTTCACTTCTAAATAGAGGGGTTAGCTTAGTACATATGTGGCCAATTAGCCATAAAAACTCAACTAGACATGAAACATGCAATCCACCAATTCGCCCGCTGACGTTAAAACACAGATCCTATTAACAGGAATGTAATTTAAATGGTTAAAAAGTGATAAAGTACAAAACTATAATCTGATAGGGTTTCGAATATGATACTGCTGTATACCAATGACAGATCAGTTTTGAATTATGACTCCAGCAAAGTTTGAAATAGCTCAAGCATGATAATTAGTGATCCACAAATTCAAGAACTGCATTATATTATGTTATATATTATGTTCAGTCACACCTCTTTGCCCATGAACAGAAGCATATTCTTTAACATTCAGATAAAAAGGCCATGTGAATCTTTCAAAATTCTAGGTCCTGGATGCCCTAGAAACCCCTGACTTAGTATCCCTATTCAACTTACTTATCTTTAAAATGTGATATAACTCAAGATAGTTGCTCAAGAAACAATATGTAAGAGGGCCCATGACGTGCAGAAACGTTCACTGGTTCCTGGGGAAATGCACAAAGAGTGATCAAAATAATCACTTCTCTCCACATCAGGGACCCTCATACTCCATAGGGACATGCCTACACGGGCACAGGAGAGCCAGTGATAAGGAAGACCTGGGAGGAAGATGTCTGATCCACTTATTATTAGCTTCATAAGAGATAAATGTGAGCTGATGTGTCTTACTCTTTATTATAAAATAACACCCTTTACATTTATGGGATAGGCTTGAGCCCATCGAGAAGATCCTGATGGCTTGCCAATGAATTGGTGACCTCGCTCTGAGAATCACTGCTCTAGTGATCCTCTGCTTATAATATTAAAGGTAGGATTTCTTTTATAAGTGTTCATAAATGTAATTTAAATGAATTATTTTGGAAGACACACTAAATTCCAATCATCTCAATTAATTGTCTCATCTTTTTAAGTGGCCACAAAATAGTGTGCTGCAGCCCCCTTGATCGTGCAATTCTAGGTAGCTCCCATCCTTAGAATCAGCTCCTCAGGTCTAATCCAAATCCCATTTGCTTAGGATCAGCAAATTCCCTCTGGTTTTATATTCATTGGAAAAAGAGACATCTTGTGACACCATTCTCCAAATACTATGCCACCATCGCAAATTTAGAGGATGGCTAGGCATCATGTGCCCTACCAGAGGACCTGGGCCCTGCCAAAATGACCAGATTATGTGGTCAGCTAATGTGGTCTAGCTGGTGTCCTTAAGAGAACTAGTTTCTTGGAGGAGAGGGAGGAAATCAGCAATGTGAACACTGGCAAATCATTCTATTTAGTTCGTGTAGAATAAACCCACTGGGTATGAAGACCTCCATTCAAAGTTCACGAAATGTTACTGTAGTGTTTTACATTAACAATAAAAATGTAAAAACTCAAGAAAGAGATCCTGTCATTGCTGGCTTTCTAACCAAGCTCAGATTCATTCCCTCCTCTCCATTTTCTGCTGCACCTCTTCAGAGTGGCATTATATCTTGCCTGGACCATTGCAGTAGCCTCCTAACTGGCCCCTCTGCCCTGAGTCTCTCATTTTTCACACTGCTGAAAAGTTAATCTTCCCAAGTCCAGCTCTGATAAAATTACTCCCCTGATCAAAAAACTTGAATCATTGCTTCCCATTGCCTGTCAACAGAATTAAGATCACATCCCTTAGGCTGGGATTCAAGGCACTTGCCTCTTTCTAATGTCGTTTTCCACGTCACTCCAAGTAATCTGCAAGGGCCACTCCTCTCTGTACAAACTCCCAGCGTCTGCTCTTGCAGTTCCCCCACCTGGAGTACTGTCCCCTGCCCTCATTCCATCTCCTCTTCACCCCTCTAAGACAAGATTCTACCCATGTTTAAAGGTCTAGAGGAGGGAAATTCCATCTTTTCTATAAAAAAGTGCAAAGAGCAGTTTCTGGTTCATAAGCACTCAGTAAACCTTATCTGTTATCACTGCTGTTGCTGCCATGAAGTCTTTAATCTTCAAAGATGAACTAACCCCTTCCTCGTATGGGAAGCTCTCTTCAGATATGCCTAATTACATGTTATTCCCTTTCATAGTTATTTAACTATATATTTCATCTCCTCTTACAGACTGTAAGCTCCTTAAAAAGATCTTATTTCATTCACTTTTGTATCCTCCATGTCAGACTACCAGGCCTTACACACAGATTTGAAGAAAAATGTTAAATATTGCCCTAAGCCACAAGGGGGCATGGTTGAGCTACTCTAACAGTGGAATCATCCTACAGTCAGTAATAAGGCCTTTAGAATTGAAAGGCTTTTCTCCCTTGAAAGTATATTTGTAAATCTGTTTAAAGTAAATATATATACATTATGTGTGATTACAACTCTACTCATGTTAACATGGAAAGATAGCCGCAATATAGTGAATTTTAAAAAGGAATAAGCAAAATAGAATTTATATGGTCCAATTTTTATAAACATCTATTCTTAAATATACACAGGAAAAATCAAAGTCTGGAAGAATATCCACCAAAATGTTAGCAGCTGTTATCTCTAGTGGGGGAGAGGGAAAAAGAGGGTGGTAACATGGAGGTTTTTATTTTCTATTTTGTTCCTTTCTGGATTTTTAAAATAATCAATACATAATAATTTTATAATAGAAAAATAAAGCTATTTAATTCAGAAAAATCTCAAAGCAGAGTGTTTATTTCTCTTGTCATCTCATCTCCAGTCCCATATTTGATGTATTTAAAAGTAAATACACAACTTTGAGAATCTTCTGATAGACTGAAGCAAAGATTTTCAAAATCTCTTGGTACACTGTGCCGGTGGTGTGTCAGTAATTTTTTATGGCACCCCTGGGGTGAAAGAAATACCTACCAGTTCCACTTGTTAAGTAGTTAAGTCCAAACAACTTACTATTTATGTCCTAGTAATTTAGTAGCCATTTAAAAGAATAATACAGATAAACTGAAAAAACATTTTAATTTTATTCTTAAATGATAACAGTGACTTATTCATGTACTGCGTACACCTATTGGGCACTGTACAACTCCTTAAACTTTGGGATCAGATGGGACACTGCTCCCCTCATTTCCTACTCCACACTGGTTCCATCCCCATACTCGATTTTATCACAGCAGCCACCAAAAACCCAACTCCGCAAAGATGTGACATCATTAAAGGAATGTAGCACGATCTAATGTTGAAACTATGAACACTTCAAGCTAGTGGTTCTTGAGCATCCCACAGATGTTGAGTATAGCTCTGTTTTCCTTAAAAATTTAAACTATCTCACAGCACCCTGTGAGTTTACTGCAGCACCCCCAGGCACCACAGGACACAATTTGAGAATCGGTAGATTCACATGATAAAGCTGATTGTTCTCTGTGAGGCTGGCAAAGGGGGAAAAAACCTCATTAAATTTCCCTGAAATTATTCCAACCTAATAGCTCAGTCAAAATTATTTTGTTTTCTCCGAACAAAAGTCTTCTGGGAAGGAGAAAAGGATGGTGTGGGAAGCTGAGCTGACCGCTGGGCTCATAGTTTCCACGTCCCCCCGTTCCACCAAAGTCCTCTTCTAATCCGTTCTCTCCAGCTCAAAACTAAGCACCAACAGCAGCCTCCAAAGCAGCATGTCCCCGGGAAACTCCCAAATTCTTCTCCATGGTGTCTGAGCCTGGATCTCCAAACATCGTACTGACTTTTCCACCTTTCTACCCAACTGTTTTGAGGCCATGCAAAGAGGTAGGAAAGCACAGCAGGCCCTAACACTGAACTGCTACCAGTGAGCTAGCCCTGTTCCCTTCCCAAATCAAGAGGGATTTTCTCCTGCCAGGAATCACCAGTTGGCTCCTGGGACCAAGCCCTCCAATCAAGTCCAGAACTGCTATCCAAATCCACTTGAAATAGGGATTAAGAAGCATTTTTTTCTCTAAAATTTAATGAATCCAATTTCACATCTTGATTTAATGAGATGATTTGTGATTTTCTATTATCAACTCAAATATAATTAAAACAAACCCAAAAGTCATCACCAACTTGTGCGGAAGGTAGCTCCATGCAGGGACCACTTAAAAAACTTAATCAAGATCACAGGTAGGTGGAAACAACCCAA
Source organism: Balaenoptera musculus (assembly GCF_009873245.2). NCBI lineage: Eukaryota > Metazoa > Chordata > Mammalia > Artiodactyla > Balaenopteridae > Balaenoptera > Balaenoptera musculus. The sequence continues at coordinate 83,267,074 of NC_045792.1, forward strand.
ATGTCCACAGATATCAACAAATGTGGCATATACATATGATGGAGTACTATTCAGTCTAAAAAGGAAGGAAATTCTGACCCATGCTACAACATGGATTGCTAAGTGAAATAAGCTAAACACAAAAGGACAAATACTGTATGATTCCACTTATATGATGTCCCTTGAGATCTAATTCATAGAAAATAGAATGATGGTTGCCAGGGACTGGGGGTTGGGAATGGGAAATGAGTGGGCATGGAGTTTCACTTTGGGAAGATGAAAAAGTTCTGGAGATGTATAATGGTGATGGTTGTACAACAATGTGAATGTACTTAATGCCACTGAATTATACATTTTAAAGTAGTTAAAATAAATTTGTGTTTAAAATAGTTTTTTAAAAATCATGGAGATGACTTTGTGGTAAGGGGAGCCTTTGATTTAACTGGAATCATGTCCCTAAATGTCACTTGGAGAGCTTGCAGCAAACCTAGAGATGAGTCCATTTGGATGATTTCGTTTTAAATACATACATGAGGTTTCAAAACCCAAGGACCCTGTTCTAAAGGAAATGATGTCTAAACAAGAACAGTAGCAGCACACCAATAATAGAAACAAGGCTTCCATGTCTTCTAGCCCTTCGGAAGGAAGAGTAAAGTATTCCTAAGAAAATTCAAAATCTCCCCCAAATTTCCCAACCCTTCAGGAAAGAGTGTGAAATTCTCACTCATCTTCCATTCAAAGTTGATACTGCACTTTCCCTTTGCTATGAATCCAAGACATGATGAAGTGGTACCTAGAACAGCAGCCTGAAGAGAGGGGCAAATACTAACTGACCTGGGTCCCAGAACCCAGCGTCCTGGGCGTGAGGTGTCCTATGAGATGTGTCCTGGCAGTACTGTGGTACTGATGTTGTTAAAGGTCCAAAGTACTCGGCTTGCTCTTTCCTTGCAGGCCTGGTCTGCTGATACATTTCCAAACAGCGTTCTGAAAAATGTTTGGGGAGGAGGAAAGGGGCTTTCTGTGGTCAGCTGGGGAAATGGTGTATGATACTTTCTCTAAAGGCTCAGAGAAGTCCTGCAGGATAGAAATTTCACCTCTAGCTTTCTCACGTCCTCATGCACTAATTACTTAAAAATATCCCTAGCTCCTCCTCTTGACTTCTCTGCTTTGTCAATGGCATCCAATCTCAAATCTTTAGAGTCTTTTTTAATTTCTCCTTTTGTCAACACATTCCATCAGTCATCAAACTATAAAGTCAGCTCCAGCCATACCTCTTCCGTCAAAACTATTTTTTTCTGTGTCCCCTGCCATCATGCTAGTTGAAGTCCTTATGATCGTCCCTCTTAACTATCCCCCAAACCTCCTCACTGGTCTCCACATCTTGTTTTCTTCCCTAACAACCACCATCAGAAGAATGCTTCTAGGGCTTCCCTGGTGGTGCAGTGGTTGAGAATCTGCCTGCCAATGCAGGGGACACGGGTTCGAGCCCTGGTCCGGGAAGATCCCACATGCCGCAGAGCAACTGGGCCCGTGAGCCACAACTACTGGGCCTGCGCGTCTGGAGCCTGTGCTCCGCAACAGGAGAGGCCGCGATAGTGAGAGGCCCGTGTACCGCGATGAAGAGTGACCCCCGCTCGCCGCAACTAGAGAAAGCCCTCGCACAGAAACAAAGACCCAACACAGCCAAAAATAAATAAATAAATTTATTTTTTAAAAAAAAAAGGATAAAAAAAATAAAGAAAGAAGAATGCTTCTAGGCTTAAGTGCTGAGCATGTCACAGCTACGCTTAGGAACCTTCAGTGGCTCCCCACTGCCAACTGGATAAGGAAGGCCAGAGACCTCAGTCTGGCAAGTGACGTTCTTCGTGGTTCCCACTCCAACCTGCCCTCCTGGCCTCATCTCCCACCTAACGTTCTACTCAACTGAACTATTTACAGGCCTCAAGATTTCCTAATCCCTCCCCGCATTTGCTCTCCTCAATGAACCTTCTCATTTTCCCCTTGTCTTTATCCAACTTTGAAGTCCATCTCAAATACTGGAATTGCTGTGAAATCATTGATCTTTTCTTTGCATTCTCCCAAACACTTCAATTGTTGGAATCTCATAATTCATAATACAATCAGTTTTGATTAGTATGACGTTTCAAAACAATCAATAGTATATTAATGTTACACATTGAAGGACTACAAACAACTTTGAATATCAAACTATCCTATTCATCTCTGTATTCTCCCTAAGTGCCTAACACGATGCTTTATACAAAAAAACATTTAATAAATGTCTGTTGAATGACGTTTAGCTGTTTCATACTATCAAATTTTTAAACCTCAATTATATTCTTTTTTTTTTAAGATTTTTTTGATGTGGACCATTTTTAAAGTCTTTCTTTATTGAATTTGTTACAATATTGCTTCTGTTTTATGTTTTGGTTTTTTGGCTGCGAGGCATGGGGGATCTTAGCTCCATGACCAGGGATCGAACCCACACCCCCTGCATTGGAAGGCCAAATCTTAACCACTGGACCACCAGGGAAGTCCCCTCAATTATATTCTTAAACCAGCAATAGTCAATTTTCTTTTTCTTGCATCCTGGACCTTTCTTCTGTTGAACTCTTAGATGGAATCCCAATACATATTTTATAGAGAGATTTCATATATGTTTTAGATAAAAAGTAAATAAAACACATATAAGTGGCATCCCATTTTATATGCATTTATTTTAAATTAAAATATATAGCATTTTAGCTTTTTTCATTATTAAGTGAACTACTGAGAATAGTAGGCAGTTTTGATGAATATAAAATTTCAAGTAGAGGGTTAGAAGTGGCAATTTGCAGTCAGCCATTTCTGGATCCAGCTTATTTCTATATTTTGTCTTAGTTTCACACAATTGAGAATATACTGATTCACACAGATAAGTCATAATGTGCAATTTTATGTCAGTGGACCATTGGTAGGGTAATGAATTTTGTTATTTCTAAAGCGTAGATACAACCTGCTATATCAGCAACACATAAGAAAGCCATACAGAGCAGTCAAGAATACAGACTGATTTAAATCCGGGATCTCTTATTTACCTGTGCATAACTTAAGCAAGTTATTTAGCCTAAGTTCCCACATCTGTAAACTGGAAATAATAATAATTCCTCCCTCATAAGCCTGTGCAAGAAGACAGGTCACATAAATAGGAGACATCAGAGTGTGCAGTCTTAATGTTTTATCATATATGGAGCAGTTACTAAAACATTTATAAGACGTAAAGTATAAAGAATAGCAATATCACAAAACCCACATACCCACCCAGTTTAAGAAAGAAAACGACGGTTACTTTTGAAGTTCGCAGTGTGCCCCTTCCTGACTCCATTCCCGTTTCTCCTCCATGAGGTAACTGCTACCTTTCCCATGTTGTATTTTTTTTTAATGTGTTAGCACCTACTCTATTAGTATGTGCCAGGCTCTGAGTATACTACTCTCTAGTATTTACTCCATCTAACCCTCATAAGCACCCCATGACGTGGATAACATTCTTCGCATCTTACAGTGAGGAGTGTGGGCCATGGGGATGCTGAGGGACAGTTTGCAAGCGGAGCCACCAGGATCTGAGCCCAGGCAGTGGACCTTGAGAGTCCCTGACCACCGACACAGCCAGGCTTGAAACACAGTTTGAAGCGCACTCTCAACGCTTCATACTTGAATGAACATTTATTAAACACATACCATGTGCCAAACACCACGCTGGGCACTGCAGAGCTTAAGGAAAAGCTTCTTCCTTGCTGGCAACTGGCAGTTTCCAGAACCTCGGGGTTCCTCCCCCTGCTGCAGTCTCTAACTCCGCCCCCAGGACGTGCAGGGCAGCCTGTAAGGCCCTGGGAGCCCAGAGTGGCCTTGAGGAAAGGCAGGCGGACCCAGACACTCTACCTCGGTGTTGCCCAAGGTGGTTCTCAACCACAATCAATCCCCGAGGAACCACGGGAAATTCCAAACTTTTCTGCCCCCACTCCCAGCCTCTTCCTCATCCAGGCTTCCTCCGAAAAGTGAACCACGTAGGAATCCACAGCCTTTGCCAGCAAGAGGCCAGTCACAGCTTCGTGAATGACCCAGCCCACAAGGAAAGACCTCGACTTTAGCGCATGTCACTCCCCTAATTGTTCCTGTGCTGGGAGTCCAACAATAACAGTGCATCTTTCATAAGCGGCTCCCACCATGAACTTTGGAACCTTGTGCATGCAGCCAAGCACTAGGAAGTGCTAAAGGGTCAGGGGGTTTGTGTGGCCAGCAGTCCCAGGCCTCTGGGGGAGAATCCCACTCACTCTCTAGTCCAAGATCTGGACCCAGAAAAACTGCCTGAGCTGCCTCCAGGGCCTACTTCCTGGGGCTGGTGGGTCACCACGCGTGGGTCCTTAGAAGGGCCAGTGAGTCACACAGCAGCTGCACCCAAGCTACCCAGGGGAAAAAGGGGGGGTGGGGGGGGGCAGGAGACGTTTCCTTGAGGGTCACAATCACTTAGCAAATGCTCCCAAGGCTACACTCTAAACTGCAAACTTTTTTTTTTTTTTTAGTATTTACTAAATACGAGTCCTGGTAGACCCCGGGAGTTGGCCGGTATGGTTCTAGGACATTAACAGCAAGGTCCCTTAAATTATTGCGGTGGAGCTAGGCAATGATCAAATTAATAATTTCAGATCGTGGTAAGTGCCTTAAAGAAATAAAATATCTTTGGTGCATGACGGTGGGCAGGGAAATGGATATTGGAGCAGAGATCTGAGTAAGGACGAGCAAGCGAAGCAAAGGCAAGAGATAATCATTCCAAGCAGAGGGGACATCAGTACAACCATGAGTTCTCTGGTTTAACGCTGATTCGGGGTTTAAGAAATGTTTGCTGAAAAATTAATGTTCTCAAAATTCTAGTACAAGGTAGAGTTGAGCTCTTAAGAGTGCAAAGATCAAAGTGCTATATTGGAAAATTTGTTCTTGGCTTTAACTGAAGAGCAAAAAAAATGTGTGTGAATATATATTTATATGTCTCACAAGGGTCTTTTAAAAAAGCCTTTCATGTCCTTTATTCTTTAAACTTTTATAACATAGGTTGAAAGCATGATACAATCTGTTAACTTCCAGCTCATGTACTGAGAGATCTTTTGCTCAGAACTAACGAAGACTTCCGTTCTGTTAGGAGGTAATTCACCTCCCTTGTTCCAGAATTTGAAATAAGAATGCAGTGTACCTCTAAATGCAACTATGTAAACATCTGTGTGCACACGGACTAGGCCGTGGGGAATATAGGACAGGGGCAAGGTTGTTTCCAATATTCCTTTTTTGTTACTAAAACTGGGTAGAAAAGAATACATTGTGCACAACTGTGCAATCTCCTTGTCCTCTGATGTGAATAGATGTGTTTTTAACTGCTGTTTATATCCCATTTCTAACATCACAACCATCTACATCCTCTCCAAGCCAAAGAAAGTTGAAAAGTGCACGAGGTCTTTACAATCTTGAACAGTGAGTGCGCCTGCTCAAGTACAAACCGTGTGCGCCCTTCTTTCTCTCTCTAGACAGAATTTCTTGGGGATCCTTCAGGCCCCCGGCCGTATTTCTCCCTAGGCTCTTATTAAAACCAGGTGCGCGGGAGGCGGGCCTTTTTGGACAGAAAAGCCTTCTCTAGGCCCAAAGCTCCCCCTTCCGGTGTGTTTTCTAGAGGGGATTCATGAGCTGAGCAAAGAGAAAGCAGGCAGCTGGTGCTGGCTGGCAAGCGGGGGTGAACTTGTCGAGACGGGCACGCGGCCTGGCTGGGCGAAGGCAATGTGTACAAGGGCAGAAAGTGAGGTTGGGCTGGGGGTAAACAGCCGGTGCCCAGGGACATTTCCGCCCAGTGCCACGCAGGAGCGTTGTCCGCGGGCAATGAAAGGCCCCCAGGTCCACCGCGCTCTGTAGGGCGGGGAGGAGCGGAGGGAAGCCGTACAGCCGCCGCGTATCTGAATTTGAAACCCGGGCGGGCTCCGGCCAGACGGCGGCCTGCGCCCGGGGCGCGCGGAGGAGCCGACGCAGACCCCGACTCCCTCCCGGGGCTCGCCCGCGGCCCCGCGCCGGCTTCCACAACGTCCACGGGATGCGCAGTGCTTACCCTCGGTGTCTTCCAGGGACCGGGGAGGCCCGGCGGGGACCGGTCGTGAGTGGTGCGGTGGCCCGGGCCGCGGAGCGCTCAGAGCGACCTCCCAGAACGCCGCAGCCCGGCGCCCGAGAGCCTGAGCTTCCGGGGACGCGGGGCGGCCCGACGCGAGGTCCCCGTGGGTTTCTCTGCCCGCGACCGTTGACCCGAGAGCCTAGGAGCCGAGCAAGGCTGCAGCCGGTGGCCGGAAGGGGCAACAGCTGGGGATGGGGAGGACAGTTGGGCCGCGAAGGCGGCACCCCCTTTTCGAGCTCGCAGTAAAATTCGAGCGAGCGCTTGAGAGCCTCACCCCGCAGCCTGAACCCCAAATCCGGCCCAGCGTCTGTGAGGGCGTTGGCTACTTATTAGGGTCAAGGATTGGAGTGCTGGCGCTTTGATCACACTCTAGAGTAGGAGACAGGCCTCAGATGAAAGAGGAACATGTTAGGGCACAAAAAGTTAAGGTGCAGAGAGGAACAAAGACCCCAAAAAATGTGCTTCCGAATTTTGAGTAACCATTTCCTATTCTTTGGACCAAACATCAGGCCAACCTGTTTTCTCATTTTCTCTAATTGCTGTTTAAAATTTTAAAGTCCTTTGCCAGGGTCTGTATAGCCTTTCAGCCTGACAGCCATGTTTTCTGAGGGGATTGCATGAATTTTAAGTGACCCCAGGAAATAGACAGCCAGCCAGACAAGAAGGTTAGAAAGCCCTACCATCGCAAACGTCTGCCTGACACACTGGGCTCTGTAAAAACCACTCCAAAGTGGGTCACTCCAGCACATCTTCTGGGCTTGGTGCCCTGTTTGATGGGAAAAAGTGTTCTCAGCCTTAACCCCAAGATCCTGTGACAACTAACAAGGAAACTCCAGAGAAGTTTCCAGATTCAAGCAACCCTAGTGATTTCTGGCAAAATACTGCCGATGCCAGTTTCTCAAATTTTGGTCCATGAAACACCTACAGCAGATTCCTGGGGGAATCCTTGTTGTAGGTTCAGGATTTAGGGCCTACACTATAGATGATGAGTTAGATTAAGAGCAATGAGCCCAGAAATCTGCATTTTTAACAAACTTGCCTTGTGAAATGTCTGCTCACTATAATTTGAGAATTACTAGACTTGGCCCTTTATTTGACATTGCTGAAATGGTGCTTGTTTTTCTATCTTGAGCCCCTCTCTCAAAATTCTCAACGGTATTAAACGTTCTTTTTTTCTGTTTTTTTTTCCAAGTGTAGACTATGAAGTTTGACTTCCAAACAAACTGTGCCTTATTTCATGAACTTTTTTAAACAAAATTATGCCAAAAGCATTACTTCCCACTGTATAGAGCTCTGAGCACATCCTGAGGATAAGTAGGTGGGCTATACTTTGTGCCTTCTGCCAAGGCACAAAGAGCTGTTTGGGCTGTTTGTCTTTTTTTTTTTAATTTATTTTTAGCTGCGTTGGGTCCTCGTTGTTGCACGCGGTCTTTCTTTTAGTTGCGGCGAGCGGGGGCTACTCTTCGTTGTGGTGCGCGGGCTTCTCATTGCGGTGGCTTCTCTTGTTGTGGAGCACGGGCTCTAGGCACGCAGGCTTCAGTAGTTGTGGCACTCGGGCTCAGTAGTTGTGGCTCGTGGGCTCTAGAGCACAGGCTCAGTAGTTGTGGCGCACGGGCTTAGTTGCTCCACGGCATGTGGGATCTTCCTGGACCAGGGCTTGAACCTGTGTCCCCTGCATTGGCAGGCGGATTCTTAACCACTGCACCACCAGGGAAGCCCCTGTTTGTCATTCTGAGCCACACATATTCCTGCCATGCTACAGGAGGCTGAATGTTTTATGCCCCCTACCCGCTCCCCCCGCACTGCCTGCCAGATTCACTTGTTGAGACCTAATCCCCAGGGTGGTGGTATTTGGAGGTAGGACCTTTGGGAGATGATAGGTCATGAAAGCAGAGGCCAGTGGGATTGGTGTCTTTGTAAAAGAGGCCCCAGAAAGCTTCTGCACCCATCCCGCTATGTGAGGACGCAGCTAGTAGATAGTGCCTATGAGCCAGGAAGTGGGCTCTCACAAGACACCGAATCTGCCTGTGCCTTAATCTTGGACTTCCAAGCCCCCAGAACTGTGAGACATAAATTTCTGTTGTTTATAAGCCACCCAGTCTATGGAGTTCTATTATAGCAGCCCAAAGGGACTAAGACACCTGCCAATTTTTTTCCTACTGCTTCACTCAGGCCTCAAACAGCACAGCTTTTCTTGGGTAAAATAGAAGCAGAGTCTGTGATCAAGATGGTTTCCAAACTGAACTGCACAACAAAAGCATCTATGGAACTTTTTAAACTACTGACCCACACAGAATCTCAGCAGTCCCAAACATATTTGTTTGCAGAACCTATTTCACAAAGCATCTCATGGGACTAATGAGCTGTCTAAAGTATTGACAGTGCTGACAGAAGTAGCACTGAATTGAATTTGAGGAAATAATTAATGGCATAAACAATATTTGCAACAAAAATGTTCAACACACAGTTGCTTATAATATAAAGAATTTGGAAATAACCCAAATTTATCCAGCAGTAGAAAGTGGGTTAAATAAATGATGGTGCATTTATATGAAGGAATACAAGGCAACTATTAACATAGTTTAGAGAATATTTATTGACTTGGAAAGATGTTCTTGATGAGTAAAGTGAAAAGTGCAACATGAACAATTGCTCTCTTCTTGTTAAAAAAAAAGCCTAGTGGTAACTGACAGAAGACCCAAGAAAGCAGACTCCTAAGCTGATGATAGTGAGCACTGAAAAGAATCCTAATTTGCACTGCAGAACTGGAAAACCGCAGAACACAGAGCTGTAGTTGGAAGGCTATTGAAGAAGCAATTCAATGTCCTCTCCAAGTCATTACAGCTGGGTGACTGTCCTCCACCCCAGCAAAACACTGGAGGCTTATTTCCCAGAGAGGCTACGTGCATTAAAAACAAGAGGATTAAATGATAATTTAAATACTGCCCAAGCCCTCTTCTCCAGCAGGCTGGAAGCCTGACATACATCTTCCAGAGAGGAGATTGCAGAATTCTTCTCTGGTGAATCTGGCCCGCCAAAGAGAAAAGAGAAAAGATACTGACATGACAGGCTCCTGATCAGATCCAAGCCCATAGCTGACAAACCCCATCCACACACGCACAACTTCCAATTAGCTGGGGTTTTTTTTTTGCCCCACTTGGCAGATACCAAGAATTACTTGCTGTTAGAAGAAAGATTCTAACGTTAAAGAGATGGTAAGAGCAGACAGCAAAAACCAAGGCTATTAACGGAAAAGAAAACCCGTTTTTTTTTTTTCATGAAAATTCTCAGAGAGATAAAAGAGTATATGCACCCATGAAACAAGAACAAGCTGTTTAAAAAAAAAAAAAGGAAATGAGAACAAGGCAGAGCTCTTGGACGTTACCTATACGAAAAAAAATGACTAGGGATAAACGATATAGGTGAAAATAAAGGACAGGCTAGATCAACTAAATGATAGGAGTTCCAGAAAGAGAGGACAGAAAAAAATAGAGGGGAGGCTGTCATTAAATAAATAAGTTAATTAATCAATAGGATTTCCCCAAATTGAAGGACATGAGTCTCCTGATTGAAAGGACCTCTTAAGTGCCCAGAATGGGTGAAAATAAACCTACATGAAGGAACATCCTTATAAAATTTCAGAATATTTGTACAAATAGATTTTAGCCACTTCTAAAGATAAAGAAATGAGTGACCTAGAAAGCATCAAGAATCAAAACAGCTTCAGACTTCTCAACAGCAGCACTAGAAGTTGCAAGGCAATAGTAGCTAATAGTTCAGGTAGACTCTAACTATATTGTACTGTATTAAGTACTTTACAATTCATCCTCACAACAACCCTATGACATAGGTGCTATTATTACCTTCATTTTACAGGTGAGAAATCTGAGGTACAAAGGAGCTGACGAACTTGCCCAAATGACAGAGGTAATAAATGCTAGGATTTGAATCAGGCAGACTGGCTCTAGAGCCCATGATCCTACTTGGTATATCATACTGAAGCAGTGCCTTCAAAATTAAAAGGGAAAAGTATATGCAACTCAGAATTATATATCTGGCCAAATTATCATTAAGTGATAAAGTAGATAACTTTTGGATATGCATATTCTCAAAAATTATACCTCTCATAACTCTTAAGGACAATTATTGTACAATTTCACTTATATAAGGTGCCTAGAACAGTCTAATACATAGAAACAAAAAGTAGAACATTGGTTACCAGGGGCTATGAGGAGGTAAGAATGAGGAGTTGTTGTTTAATGTGTACAGAGTTTCAGTCTGGGATGATGAAATGGAGATGGATAGTGGTTATGGTTGCACAATAATGTAAGTATAGTTAATGCCACTTAAAAATGGTTGAAATGGTAAATTTTATGTTATGTTTACCAAAAGGAAGAAAAAGCTCCTATAGGAAAAAGTACGCCACCCAAGTGAGGGAGTGAAGCAAGAAAGAGGAAAGTTAGGATTCAGGAAGCAAGAAATCCGACTCAAGAGTAAGGCAAAAGGAGTCCCCCGGATAATGAAGAAGGGAGATCCTGGGATAGCGGCTGTGCATTAGGCTCAGCAAACAACCACTTCAGAAGGTACAGGGAGTGATATTTCCAAAAAGATGAAATTGATAGAAGACATGATATTTTTCTGAACTTACTGAGAAGATATACAGCTAACTGGGAGAGAATTTGAAGCTAAATTAATAATTACATAAAAACTTAAGCAGGGACTTCCCTGGAGGCGCAGTGGTTAAGAATCCACCTGCCAATGCAGCGGACACGGGTTTGAGCCCTGGTCCGGGAAGATCCCACATGCCGCGGAGCAACTAAGCCCATGCACCACAATTGCTGAGCCAGTGCACCACAACTACTGCAGCCCGTGTGCCTAGAGCCCGTGCTCCACAACAAAAGAAGCCACTGAAATGAGAAGCCTGCTCGCCGCAACGAGAGAAAGCTCGCACACAGCAATGAAGACCCAACGCAGCCAAAAAAGAAAAAAATTTTTAATTAAAAATTTTTTTTAAACTTTTTAAAATTAAAAATGTTAAAAAACTTTTTTAATTTAAAAAATTTTTTAAATCTTTAATTAAAAATTTTTTAATTTAAAATTTTTTTTTAATTTTAAAACAACAACTTAAGCAAACAAACAAAAAATAAGATAATTATTAATCCCAGGAAAACTTAGTGTTGTGATACAAAAGAAAAGTAATCTTCATACTTTTTTGTACTACATGACTCAGCAGTGAATTGCGTGTTATCTAGTCGTGATAATGTGAACACTAAATATCGATCTAACCAAAGGTTTATGCTAGATCTGCATCAAGAAGTTGAGGGTATGAGTGCTGTGTACCAGGGTGGGCAGGTGAGGATGGAAACTGAACTCTTATATGCCTTAATGGAAATCAACAGATAATGCCTAAAAAAGAAAACTCAAGAAGTGACTTAGACATATGTGTTAAATACCAAAATAAACAACTATAAACAACTATAAGATTTAAAAGCAGTTGCCTCCAAAATGAAGCAGAAAATTGAGGAGATGGAGTGGTTTGGAAACTGCTAGTTTTTTGTGGTAAATCTTGGAGAACTGTTTGACTCTTTAAACCCTGTGAATATATGTTTGGTAAAAATCGAAACTAATTTTCAAAAAAGAAGACCAACACAACTCTAAAGCTTCTCCAGAAAGTCCAGAAAAGCCTGTTTCTACCTCCTTGTTTTCTCAAATCAAACCTACTTTTTTCCAAGCAGTAGTTTTCTGCACAATTCTTCTGTGATTCTCTGCCATTGTACACACATTTTCATAAAATAGGCTTTTGTGAGCTAGCCTGGGAATTTAACCATTGCTTATATTACTTCTCTGGAGACATGTATTTCAAGTTCTAACCAAACAACTTCCAAAAATCCTTTCAGAACTTCTCCTGTTTATTAACTGGGGACTGTATTATCCATTCCCATAAGACTTTACATACAATACAGCTAAAAAGACATTTGAAAAATCACAGAATATTATCATTGCATTTGACACTGTGCCAGCTGGTACAATCAGTGAGTGATGTGGCTACTGGAAAGAAGAAGGGTAGGAGGAGAGTCATCAGGGGAGACTGTGTCAAAGAGCCTCAGTTCAAACTGAACGTGCAAAGATGGATTGTAGATTGTTTAAATGGTGGCATCAATCAGGTCTTTCTATGAAAGTGACGGACACTCAACCCAAACTAGCTAAGCCAGAAATGGAATTTTTTGGCTCACCTAACTAGGACATCCCAAGGGGTCTGGCATCAGGCAAAGATTGATCCTAGGTCCAAAAGAGTTGCTAAGCTCTCTTCATCTCCATTATTCTCCTCTACAGCTCCAGTCTTACTTCCCAGCTTTGCAGCATGGGGTGCTGATGAGGTGGATGGGTAACTCTATTGGCTGTATGTCAGAATCCCAGGGGAAGACCCTGATTGGTCCTCCATGGGTTCAGGTGAATGGATACTATGATTGGCCAGGCCTGAGTCAGCTGCCAGAAAGGGAAGATGAGGAATAACCTGCTGGGCTGCCAAAAATAATACCTATTACATCCCAGTATAATTGTACATACCAAATATGCTCTGGTGGAGATTTATTAGAGCCTGGGCCAATTGGCAGCGTAAGTAAAAATGCCTCATAAATGCTAAAGCACCATGAAATGTTGGTTGTGAGTCAGTACTAAATGTAAGTCTACATTGGCCCTACCCAGCCAAACTGCAATTACTCCTGGATCCTCAGCTCTCTGAATGTTTTAAGTTTTTCTTTCCTCCTAGCAGATTCATTTGTCACAGTTTCCCCGCGTATTGGCCTCTTTCTTCTAACAGAATCTGCTTCCAACTGCAGTGAAAAATTTGTTCATGTCATTTTTCAAAGGAAGTTAGGAGGAAAAAAAATGTCCACAGTTGGAATAGTTCGAAACTGAAAACATAATGGATGTATGTGCGTGTAATCAGATTGTTCTCAGCATCTTTCACTCTACCGTTTCTCTAATCTATTGAGTCACTTTCTTGGCCTTGTTGAGCCAGTCCTCAAATAAGCCAAAAATATTTTGCTGATACTAGCTGCAATTTACTGAGTGATAGGATATTTGTAATGTACTTTGAGACTGAGCTTATAGCCCTGAAGATTAGGCAGTTAATTAGTAGAGAAATGTTTTCACCATCTCGAAAAAGCAAACTTCAGATTAATTAACAGTCTATACTGGAATTTCCAATTTTTATAGGCCTACTTTAGATGTCTGATTTTTAACTAGGTGTGAGGTGTTCCTTGACTGCTGACAATGTAAAGTAGGCTGATGGCTAAATGTGTTTCCGATAAACCTCTCATTGATGTCAACACTTGAATACCTAATGCTACACTGAACTTTGTATTCGAAGATAGTATGGATGAATGCTAACTACTTGTGAGTCTGAGTTTTGCTGAAAAGACCTTAAGCCAGATTTGGGTAATATTCTCTGTAATGGATACTAGTAAAATCTTAGGGCAGGCCTTCACTTCATTTGCACAAAATTACCAAAGCAAGACATTACTAGATGATTACCCAAGGCCATTCTCCGTCCATTTTTTCCTTGCCAGTCTCTTCCCATGACAGAGACTGAAAATGGCAGGTATTCACTTTCCCAGCCTCCTGTGCAGCTAGCGATGGCCGCATGATCCAGGTCAGGCCAGCTGGAATGAAGAGAGAGATGGCTGGGATATTTGGGGGAGAGATTTTTCTTACCTCAGTGAAAGACAAGATGCATGGGTAGACAGCCTTTTTATTTGCATCCTTCCCGCTTCTTCCTGTTTGGGTCACATTTGAGAAGGTAATGCCAGGAGCTCTAGCAGCCATTTGTGACCATTGCTGAAACACTGAGCATGAAACTGAGAAAAAGCCCAAGTCAGTGGGAATATCACTGAGCCACTACACCCACTGGAATGGCCTGCTTCCGCAGTTCATGCAAAGTGAGATTAATCATCTCCTACGTTTCAGTCATTGGGCATTCTATCACTTTCAGCCAAAGGCATGCTTTTATCTTTAAATGATTCAAAGATACGAATTATTTACCCAGTGCTCATTCTGTTGATATGCTCTCCCCTTCTTGACTGTACCCAGATTTTATTTGGGTATCCAACCTCTCTCTGTATCCCATGTGGCCAGTGGAAGCAGATTCTTCTCTTGTTTATAGGGGTGATCATTGGTTGGCTTAAGTCAGTCAATACATTCCACTCCCCTGGAACTGAATGGAGGATTCCATTCAAGGGTTAGCTACAACTTAAGTTGTCCGACCAGAGTGAATCTTTGGATTCTTGCTTGGAATGCTGGAAAAGAAGTGCTCTCTTACCTTCTCAACTACTCACATATGAAGCCAAGAATGCTATTTTGCCACCATGAAGTAAATTAGCCTTTGGAAGAAGTACATGCCTCAGAAGGCAGAACAGAAAGACAGAAAGAAACTAAGCCTATGCTACCATTATTGAGGTGTTGGATCACTGTAGTTTTGGACTTGCCATTACGTGAGGGCAAAAATCTCCTTTATTAAAGTCAGTTTGAGTTGCATTCTCTGTTCTTTGCAACTTCAGAATGCATTCTGATTTGATATACTTCCTGTCTAGGCTGTTAGGCGACAGGCAAAGAGGGAAACCAAATGGCAATCTTTTAAGAGGCAAAAGCGAAAACACCTCTCCATAAATGAACCATATTGGGTAGGTGCGTGGTCATCCATCATCCTTTTCTTCTCTCATCAAAGATAGAGAAGAAAACGACGTATTGAACTGCCACACGTAATGTGCTCTGCCACTTAACTCTGTTGGGCTTTGAGCAAGTTACTTAAACTGCTTGTGCCTTGGTTCCTGTATATGTAAAACGGAGACCATGATAGTATCTGCCTTGTAGGGAGGCTCTGAGATTAAATGAGATAATACATGTAACGTGCCTCTAATGGGGCCTGTTCATAGTAAACACGCAGTAGATGCTAATTATTATGATTATCAGGATCCTCAGTCAACTGGGGATTGTGCTGGAGAGGACCAGTGTCTCCTGCCAAATCTTCCAAATGATCTCTGTACAAGATACTATCTTGTTGCTGAGGAGCTCACACCTCTTCTTTTGGTCAAAAGAGAACAAAATAATATTCCTGCAGATTTCCAACTGCACAACTCCTTAGCTCATGCACAGACTCTCTTACTCAAAGCTCAGTCCTGCCTTTCAGAAGGGCCTGGAGCACTGATTCTCACTCTCCATGAAAGGAGGTGAAGGACACCCCCATCCTCTTACCCCAGGAATCCAGAACTAGCCCTGTTCATGGCAGCACACCAGCACACCAGCCCAGCATGAGGAGAAAGCCCACCCTGGGAGGGGGGAGGGGTGTTTGTACTTGGCAATTGCCCACCTCACCCCGCAGTCCCCTGGGACAGACCAGGATGGATTAGTAAACCCAGAGCGAAAGGGAGAAACCCAGAGACTGAGAAGCAGCCTTTGTAAACAGGGTTCATGGAACGGCTGCATCGGTGATTTCATCCCTGACCAAGGATGCCATAAAAAAGAGAAATATTCAGTGATCACCATTTCATGTCACTGTAAAAGACTTAGAATCGGGGCCCAGAAAGCTCAGGTTCCAGCAACATTCTGCTTTGACAGGACCTTAAAATGCCTTCTGGAGTCAAGTCAGGGAGAAAAATTCTTAAGGTAACTGAGTGCAGCACATAACTAAGTATGAAGAATCCACTCTAATTGCCAAAAAGGAATATGGCCAAGGCTTCTAAGGAAAGGGGGAAAAAAGTGAAAAAGAAAGCAGAAACATTATGATAAGACGAAAAGGGATGTTCATTTTCAAACAGGAGATAAGATATGGATTAAAGTTCATCCTCAGAATAATGTAGCAAGAAACTTCATAGCCAAACTGACTCCAACCGGAAAGGTCCCTGTTTCTCGGATCTCTTTGAATTATAGGGAAAACTAATTGGATCTTCATGTTTACCATGGAGGAAACCAAGTGTTACTCAGGATGTAAATCCTGGAGGTACTTTAAAAAAACAACACTGACCTTTACAAGCCTCTAAACTTATAGATCTGTAAGGAGAAAAGAAAAATTGATTTCCTGACCTTTGCCTGGTTTCTTGTCTTTTTTTTTTTTTTCTCTACACAGGGGCCTCCAATCCCCTCACTCTCTTCCTGGTGTTAATTTTCTGACTGTGCCCTCTGTCCCTGGTCAGAGCCAGGGGAAGGGGATGGGCCCATTCTCCATCTAGACTCTACAAAGGCCGGTCCAGGTTGAGGGATGACTCCACCACTCAAGGACCCTGGGTGAAGCCTGCTACCTCTCAGCTTCCTCCACTGTGTCTAGAAGGTGGCTCACCTCTTCAGCAGTCCCACGACAATGAGACTAGCCATCACGTTTGAGCACCTACTGTGTGCTAGGCATTGTGGTATGACATTTTTAGACATTGTCTTTTCAGGTTTTTTTTAATTTGAGCTTTTATTTTTTTTAAGACAATCTATTTATTTTTCTCTTTGGCCATGCCACGCAGCTTGTGGGATCTTAGTTCCCCAACCAGGGATAGAACTCGCATCCCCTGCATTGGAAGCTCAGAGTCTTAACCACTGGACCCACAGGAAAGTCCGACATTGTCTTAATTAATTAATCCTCACAACAACCCTATGAGTTTGGGCCTCTAACTGGCTACACATCTCTCTCCCATTTCACAGATCAGGAAAACCCCTGTTCCCTCACCATTTCCTCTCTCCTCCTCTCTTTAGCCCACCTTCCCTGTGAGCCAAGAGGTGAGATCAATGAAGGACAGAACCATTTGAACTCCCAGAGTCCGCCGGGTTGGCGGGGCAGTTGTTGTAGAGCTGAGGAAACTGAGGCCTAGAGACGGAGGCCCACCAAGTTCCCGAGAGGCAGGGTGAGGAGACCCCAGACCAGCATCGTTCCACTGCCCCACACAGCAGTTTTTCATTCACTGAAGTCTGGTCCGGGAGGCCACAGTGACTCACCATTCTTCCGTGTGAAGTAATTCCTTTGCGGTATCTGGCATATTTAGTGTCTGAGTCTACAGTGAGAAGAGAGGGGAACTTTAAGGTCATTGCAGGATTAGAGGGAAAGGTGGGTAGCGAGGGGGAAGAGGAACAAATGGGCACACCAGGGAGAAGCCAGACCATGGGAATGTTAGAATCCTGGGGCGGGCGATGGATGAGGCTAAGTGATTTGTCAACATGAATTTATCCCTAATCCTCACGCAAAGATGACCCTTCTCATAATAGGCAAGGAGCTAGGCAGTGTGATCTGAGATATGCCTGCCTCAGGGGCCTGTATAGGGGCCCAAATCATGACTCTTTGCCACTCAAATGGTTTACAGCAATGTCTCCTGCTTTTAAGTCATTTGCTCACCATTATGAAGATTTTTGTTGTATTTGTGAACCATCTGCAATATTATTTGCTTAAGAGTTTAGCAATTTGGGGGACTTCCCTGGTGGTCCAGTGGTAAAGAATCCGCCTTAACAATGCAGGGGATGCGGGTTCAATCCCTGGTCAGGGAACTAAGATCCCACATGCCATGGGGCAACTAAGCCCGCACGCCACAACTACTGAGCTCACGTGCCTCAACTAGAGAGCCTGCGTGCCACAAACTACAGAGCCCACGTGCCCTGCAGCCTGTGCGCCACAACTAGAGAGAAGCCCTCACACTGCAACAAAAGATCCCGCATGCCTCAACAAAGATCCCCCGTGCCAGCAACTAAGACCCAAAGCAGCCAAAAATAAATAATTTTTAATTTATTAATAATAAATAATAAATAAATCTTTTTTTAAAAGAGTCTAGCAACTTTTAAAAACATAAATAGATACATTTAGGAGAAATGTTGTACCAGTACTGTAAGGAGAAAGTCAGTATCATTAGCCATAAATAGCGGCATAGTAATAACTACAGTGAAAACAAAACAAGGTTATTAGACTCTTGCTGGCTAGTTGCCTGTCAGAGACTCTGAGCCTGAGCTTTGTTCTTTCTTTGTTATAGAGGTTACCAAGTGTTAGGTGTTAAACACAGGGCCAAGTGGAAATTATCTCCTTGACCTGAACCAGAAGGATTGACAGGAAGTGAAATGCTGTTGAACATCACCTAAATCATCTTGAGAACCGCCAGTGGTCTTGATCTCAGACATTAGGGGATTCTGTGGGCTCCTTTCATGTTTCTCCAAAAAGCAGCAATAGTTATACATAAGAAGGAACAATTCATCAAAGACATATTATCCAGCTGTGAGTTGGGGTGATTCACTTCTCTGGGCCTCAGTTTTCCTCATCTGCAAAATGGGAGGGTTAGAGCAGATAATGTCTTTCAGTCTTTTCCAGCTCTAGATCCTACTGCCTCTATAACCTCAGGAAACATATATCGGATCTGGGACACAGGACAGCTTGGGTGTAATGGGCAACCACAGGGTCATTTGAAAGGTGGTAGAGAACAGGCTAGCAGCCCTGAACACTGCAGAAAGGGAGGTGTTTAGAAGTACCACAGATAAAAGTCACCCTCTTCCCAGCCTTACCCAGGGCCACCAAAATAACATGTGCATCCCAAGAATGCTCAAATGGTGAAAGTGTTAAACTCTGATCTTTTCATATTCAACACTTGGATTTCAGAGCTAAATTGCCTAATTTGTAGTGAGAAAATTACACTTCATTTTCCTTTAAAAAAAAAAGTATTCTCTTATATGGAGCATCCTGAGTAGGCTGGTTTCTGTTTGACTGAGAGGTGGTTTCGAGCAGTGGTTAGGAACTGGCCTGAATTCCATCACTCACTAAGGGTATGACTTGGACAAGTAAGTCCCCATCTTAAAAGGGGGGTTAATAATGATACCTACTTGTGGTTCCACTTGTGGTGGGTACCATTATTCAATTGTGCTGGTTGGATGAAGAAATATGTGTAAAGTGTTTGGCATAGTATCTAGCAAACAGTAAATGTATAAACAAAAATAGTAGCTGTTAGTATTTCCTGCCTATCTCATCTCGGCCCTTCTACTTGCTATCCCAATACAGCCTCTCTCCCACTCTCTCTTTCTCTCTCCCCCTCCCCCCCCCCCCCCCCCCCCCCCCCCCGCCTCCACCCCACTCTAGTCCTTCCTTCCTGTCTTGGTGATCACCTTTCTCATGCTCCGGCTGGTACCTCTCTATATGTCTGTCTCCACGTCCTTTGCCAGACACAGTCAGCACTCAATAAATCTGTTGAATTGTGTAGAGGCCCCTTTGAAAATAGTGGAAGCAGCCTCTAGCTGAAAACAGGAAGGATTTTACAGGGACATTTTTACACTGCCTTCAGACTGGCTGCCGAAAAACCTAAGCCAAAAGTGTGTTATATACGAGGGATATTTGTGGGCATATGCCATCTTTATAGGACTTAGTTGAAACAATTCCTTGTTTGCTCAATTAAGATGAGGAAAAGAACATAATCTCCCACTTCTGTTTCATTTCACCCCAGGATAAGGAAGAAAAGAGGATGCAAGTTTCCTAACTGTCCTGGTTTTCTTCTTGGGTTCATCTAAGTGTGTTTACAAAATATACACAGTGGATTCCTTAGTAACACACACATGATTAGCCCCTTCTGATATCTGAAAGATATATGAATTGCTGAGCTGCTGATGAGAAAGATCCACGAATAGTTTTTTTAATTGGTTTAGTAAGATTATTTCCAGTCAACAATTCCCTAGTTTAGTGACAGAAGATAGATCTGTTTTCCATAAAAAGTGAAATGCCAGACTTTTGAATCACTCCAAATAAAAAACATTCCCTTAAAGAGTCACTTGCTATCATTTGTTTTATAGCAAAAAATGAAAGTCAAGATAGAAACTATTATCACAGAATGGCATGCTGAAGAGGCACTAGCAGTGATAAGAACACAAACAGTTCTCAGTCCTTCACTAAATTTCCAACTACTGCTGCAGGATATGCTGTGCTTCGTTGGAAACAAATAAACATAAGCCAACTTGCCCTCATTTGTTTCCATCAGCTCAATAAGAACTTGTGTCTCCTACTTGTACAGCACTTTAGAATAGAAAATGCTTTCCTAATTTTTATCTGGTCTTCAGAACATCCCTGGGAGGCAAATAGGGTGGGTAAGAGAGGTAACATCAGAAACAACCCACATGTCCACCAACTGACGAATGGATAAATAAAATGTGGTATATCCATACAATGGAATATTATGGGACAATAAAAAGGAATGAAGTACTGATATTGCTACACCCTAGATGAACCTTGACAACATTAGACTAACTGAAAGAAGTCAGTCACAGTGGACCATATATTATATGATTCCATTTATACAAAATGTCCAGAATAGGCAAATCTATAGAGACAGAAAGTAGATTGGTGATTGCCTAAGGCTGAGAGAGCATGGTGGGGTTGGCGTAGGAAGTAGCCAAAGGGTAAGGGGTTTCTTTTGGGGGGTAGTGAAAATGTTCTAAAATTGATTGTGATGACCATTGCACAACTCTGTGACTATACTAAAAGCCAGTGGATTTTAAATGTCAAATAGGCAAATTATGTGGTTTCTTGTATCACAATAGAGCTGTTTTAGAAAGAGAGAGAGGGCTTCCCTGGTGGCGCAGTGGTTGAGTATCTGCCTGCTAATGCAGGGGACACGGGTTCGAGCCCTGGTCTGGGAAGATCCCGCATGCCGCGGAGCAACTAGGTCCGTGAGCCACAACTACTGAGCCTGCGCGTCTGGAGCCTGTGCTCCGCAACAAGAGAGGCCACGACAGTGAGAGGCCCGCGCACCGCGATGAAGAGTGGCCCCCGCTTGCTGCAACTAGAGAAAGCCCTCGCACAGAAACGAAGACCCAACACAGCCAAAAATAAATAAATTTAAAAAAAAAAAAAAAAGAAAGAGAGAGAGATGACACTGTGGAGTCTGCGTTTGGCATTCATGTGGCTTCCATCTCAGGTTTGCCACTTAGGTACTACGTGACCTTAGCCACTTATTTCAACTTTCTGAATCCAGCTGACCTGTCTCAGAAGTAGTGATGCCTCCCTTGCAGGGCGGTGTGGGGACCCAGTCAAGGCCCACAGAGCGCCTGAAACAGTGCTGCATGTGCAATCTGCTCGATACACGGCGGCCGTAACCAGGACCACTCTGATGGTGAGTTAGCTGAGGCTCGGAGTATAAACAGCCTTGGCAATGGATACGAAATGGGCCCGACTGGCCTCCTGACACATGGCACTGACCTGCCTTCTTCATGGTTGAGACAGAACAGAAAATCAGAAAGAACGTCAGATTTGGAAACAGAAGAACTAGGCACTTACTCCCTGCTGCCTGCTAGCTCTGTGCTGGCAGTGAGGGCTCAGTAGAGGGTTAGGTAGATGTGGTCCCTGTCCTAATGGAGTTTACAGAGTGGCAACTAGGAGAACCAGACTTGCTTCACAATCCTGGGCAAGTTATTTAACTTTTCTAAGGTTCAGTAACTGCCAAGCGTCAGATGAGAGTAATAGTCATGCATCATCTATAAGATTGGTGTGACCATTTAATCAGATTATCTATAAAAAGTACTAAATACAGTGCCTGACACACGATAAACACTAAAGAAATAACTGTCATTACTATTTTATTTATTATTATCATCTGCAGTAGCATTGTATCTGTACTAGAGGACAATCTGTTCAACTTCCATCAGCTTATTTCTTTATTTATGAACTGGAGATATTAATGGTTATCTCTAGCTTTTTATGCAAGCCAGATAAGAAAATTTGTGTAAAAAGCATTTTTTTTAACTTTTTATTTTATATTGGAGTATAGTTGGTTGAAAATGTCGTGATAGTTTCAGGTGTACAGCAAAATGATTCAGTTATACATTTTCCTGTTTAGATTGTTGCATAATATTGAGCAGAGTTCCCTGTGTAAAAAGCATTTTTGATATGGGGTTATTATTTTCATTCCATGAAAGTAGCACCACTCAGAACCTTGAGTGAACCAAGGTATTGCTTTGTTTTGCCTCAGACAGCAAGCCCTTCTAAATTACAACCCTGGGAAATCAAGATGATAGTAAATTACTCAGGCCATCCCCTGGCCTGGGGGACTTAGGGTTAGGGTTCAGGTAGTAAGTCCTAGAGTAAGTGGACGTGTAGCCAGGCTGCAGATTGATGAGTGCCGAGAGGAGCCGGTTATTTGATCCCCAGGAAATGTTTCTGTGCTGGGGTCACTGTTGCCAGCTTTTGAATCAATAAGGCAGCACCTTTTAGACCAGAAAGTTCAGTTCTATTTATCAAGTCAAGAGAAGTGAGAGGAGCAACAAGCATGATGAAAGCCGGGCTCTAGCTAAGCCTACAGTCAGCTCCAGTGTGAGAGGGAGGGACCCAGGCAGAGCAGCTGCAGCTTTCCAGGGGCTTCCCAGGATTTCCGGGGTCTTCCTTCAAGAGCTCCACCACTTTCTCACCTCTCCAGACACTGATCAGCACACGCTGATTCATTCCATAACCCTTTACTGAACACGTAGCAAGGGCCAGGCACTGTTCTAGGCACAGGGACTCTTCATTCATGTGTTTGTTCAACAAATAAATATTGTGCACTTACTGTGTGCCAGACACTCTGATAAATGGAACAATGGCTGAGACACGGCCCCTCCCAGAGCTTCCAGTGTAGGAGGGAAGAGAAGTAAGTCAGCGATGACAGAGGATAAACAGCATAAGGGAGGACAGCCCAGGGTGCTATCAAAGCACAGAGGAGGGACACCCAACCCAGTTTGGAGGCTGCCTCCCCAGTTTGAAGGCCTGAGTTGGCCTTCAGGCCTCCAGGAAGTCTCTGTGCCCAACAGCCAGAGCAGGCACACATTGTCAACAGACACAAGAAGGAAACAACCACCCAAATACGGGTTCTCTCAGTGACCCTCTGTTCATAACTTGAAATCAAAACACCCCCTTCCACCCTCTTCCTACTCCCTCTCCAATATGTTGACTTGGCCTTTGAAGTCACTAAAAACTCCCCACAGGGAGGAGACCCCTAGAGGCGAGCTGGCCCCGTGTCAAGGAAATGAATCAAACTCACACTTTTATGTTATGGCATCACGTCCCTCGGGTACTTTTCCCAATTCGTGTGTTATCTGGCCTCCATGATTCTCCCGGGGTTCCCATCTAAAGTACTCCCTTGGGCAGTTTCCCATCAACCGTTACTGAGATTTTCGTGCAAGGAGGCACTTGTCACATGCCGGGTCTGGGGCAGAGGGGAAGGGTGCTCAGTAGAGCAGGGGACTTGGCTGCCCGGGTGGGGCGATGGGCAGAGGATGCTGGCTTTCCTTGCTGGAGTGAAAAAGGGCAAAAGAGGAAAGACACAAGATGAGCTAGATTAAAAGACTTTCCTTGGGAGATAGATATGTATTCATCTCTCTATTCTTGACTGTGAATGGAGTGGCTTAAAACAGTGCTTCTCAAACTTAAGGTGCGTGTGAATCATCTGGGGTGGGGTCTCGCTAAACTGCAGCTTCTGATGCAGCACCTCTGGGGTGACACTTGAGGTCTGCATTTCTCAAAGGCTCCCAGACAATACTATGTTAGTTACCTATGGCTGCATAACAAGTTACCCCGAAAGAGCAGTATGAAACAACAAGTACTTATTATCCCACACAATTTCTGAGGGTCAGGAATCTGGGAGCAGCTTAGCTGGATGACTGTGGCTTGGGCTTTCTTATGAAGTGAAGAGCCAGCTTGTGAAACGGCGGCAGGCTGCAGGCTCTGAAGGGACTGGATCCCCCGCTTCCAGGCTCAGGCACGTCAGTCCCTGATGGCAGGAGCCTTCAGATCCTCACCACGTGGCCTCTCCGTAGGGCAGCTCGCGGCATGGCTTCCCTGAAGACGGAAGCCACAGTCTCTTTACACGTAATCCCAGCAGTGACATACCATCACTCCTGCGTATTCTGTTCATCAGAAGTGAGTCATTAACTCCAGACCACACTGAAAGTGAGAGAAATTAAGCTCCACCCCTTGACAGGCAGAGACTCAAGACTCTGTGGATATTTTTTTTTTAAGACATCAATTGTACTTGAACATTTGTTATTATTATTTTTTTAATCTATTTATTTATTTTTGGCTGTGTTGGGTCTTCGTTTCTGTGCGAGGGCTTTCTCTAGTTGTGGCAAGCGGGGGCCACTCTTCATCGCAGTGCGCGGGCCTCTCACTATCGCGGCCTCTCTTGTTGCGGAGCACAGGCTCCAGATGCGCAGGCTCAGTAATTGTGGCTCACGGGCCCAGTTGCTCCGCGGCATGTGGGCTCTTCCCAGACCAGGGCTCGAACCCGTGTCCCCTGCATTAGCAGGCAGATTCTCAACCACTGCGCCACCAGGGAAGCCCGTCTGTGGACATATTTTAAAAGCCATCGCAAATACCATTGCTGCTGGTCCTCGGCCCATACCTGGAGAGACAGGGTTTAGAACAGCCTCCGTAGTCATAGAGCTGAGGTTGGAAAGTACCTCATCTGATAAATGGGCAGAACCATGGCACCTCTCACGTAGGGTGTTGCCTTATGAGATAACGCACAGAAACCACTCGGCATGGTACCTGGCATGTAGAAGTGCTCAGTTAATGGTAACCAATGTTATTACTGTCCATAATGTTATCGTTTGAGAAGCTGACCTGCTTCCTAGAGTCAGGCCCAGGTGGCTCCGGGCTTGGCCCTCTTTGCTCCTTGGTCCCAGTCCCATGCAGCGCAGGTGAGCTAAAGCAGGAGGCGTGGACTGCACTGGGCCAGAAGTCCAGAGAACCCTCCCTTCTCACTGTTCTGCAGCCTCCCACACAGGGCTTGGGTGGGTGGGCGGAGGGAGGGGAGCAATGCCTAGACAACATGAAACCAATGTTTGGGATGCAGCACAGACAGCCTTGAGGTGGTGATGGCAGATTTTAAGGGTCATCTTAGAAGAAGACCCACTGAATCAGAATCTCTGGAGATGGAGTCAGCCAATCTACATTTATAACACACTCTCTGGGGTAATTCCTATGCACACTAGTGTTTGAAAAGCACTGCCGACAGATGTGAGAGATTTATTTACTCACCTGCCTCCCCCCTCACCTCCCAAAGAACAGGAAGGCTTGACTTTGAGTTCCTGAGAACAATAATGAGCTGTCCTCTGGGGGCCCCGTCCGAGGCCAGAGCTGGACTGGCCCTGGGGTTGACCCGGTGCAGAAATTCTGTCCTGGTGACTAATGATCCAGCGCGGCCCAGCCTGGCTGCGGTTTGTCTACAGGCCCCATGACAGGCCCATCCACCCAGATAACTGCAATCTTGCCTTATGGGATCAAATACTGGCTTGGGATTTATGAGTCCAAGAAACGACATGGCTGTGTTAGCGAGGGGTGGTGGAGGGCGGGCGGCAGCCACTTCTCCCCCCGGGAGCCTTGGCTCCTTACCTGGCTTTGGGCTGCCTGGCAGGCCCAGAGGACAGGCTGCTGACTGTTTTGGGTCTGAACAGGGTCAGGGTGCCGGTGAAAAGCAAAGCAGCTGCTTCGCATCTCCACTCAACCCCTTCCACTTGTGTCGGAGGGAGAAATCATTGCATGGTACACGCTGGTGCACTGTGTCATCTTAGAACGAAGACGAGGTTAAAAATAAAAAAGCGGCATTCTCCCATTCCATAGCCAGGGAATGGAAAGGACGTTTGTCCTTCATACCCCCTCAAAGCTGGAGTTGAAGGCTTGCTGAGGGCTGAGCTGCTGCAGGCCTGAGTTGTGACTTGCAAACGGGCATCTTTCTCTTCATTATTCCTTGGGGAACGTGGGCCTGTGTCTTGACAATTAGGAAGGGTGAAGGACCCCAACCTCGCTTTCCAGGCGTTCAGTTCTCATTGATTGTAGCAGGGCAGCATTCATTCACTGATTTATTCATTCATTCAACTGACTTTGATTAAGTTCTGTTTGCCAGGCACTTTCCTAGGCAACTGAGGAAACAGAAACTACCAAGACAGATCACATTCTGGGGAGGTGCCAGTGGAGACAAATAATACACAAGGAAGCATAAATTAACGAGATAATTTCCAGCTGTGATGAAGCAGGGTTGGAGAGTTGCTAGGAGAATTTTTAACAAGCATTAACCTGTGCTACGTTTGGAGAAAACAAAGAATTAGAAAGTGATTTGCAACCTAGACTTCAAGTTCTTTCACCATTTCTTTTCTGAAATGGTTACCTGACTTAAGGACCGTCTTTCACTCGCCTTTCACTTTCCATTTTGTTTGGATGGAACATCACGCAGCCTCCCAGCACAGAGACCCCATTAATAGCACAGTTGTTACTACACAGATTTGTCCAGGTCAGATTTTATTGCCTTTGGCCCAAGGCTGCTGCAAAATTTACAGAGCAAAGAGAGGTACAGTGTGGTCTACTGAGCAAGTTACTGAGTTAGAGTGAGTTTCTGTGCTTGAAGATACTTAGCATTTAAAAGCAATTTCATAAAAGTCATCATTAGACTAATATATCACAATGGCAATTCAACAATGATGTCTAAAAGTTTTAACTGTGATTTTAGAGCAGCCAGTACCAAAAAAGCCTTGAATATGGGGTTGGGATGTTTTTGTTCATACGATTTGGGGGTGACTGAACGCTCTGAGACGTGTAAGATGCCGTGAACCGTGGAAAATGCATGTGCATTCACATAAAATTTCAGGGTGCATGAACTCCTGAAGTCCATTCGTGGATTCCCCTGGGGATCCACGGGCCCCTGTTTCCTGCTCTAAAATTTACACTCATGGAAAGATATCCAAGATATTTTTTAATGAAAAAATAAATAAATTGCAGACAGTATATACAGCATGATTCCGTTTTTCTCTTAAATGTTATATATATATGAACATTCCATACCTGAGGCGAGTGGGATCAAGGGAAAGGATTACTTTTACCGTTTATTCCATATACTTCATTTTGAATTATTTCAGATAGCAAACATTACTTTTGTAATAGTAATTTTCTTGAAAATTTAGCCTCCAAAAATAGGAATCATGGCCATGACTGAATCAGACAGTGCACACTTACCATTTCTGGGCAACTGATCTTGACTGAGAACCAATACTTACTGGAGACTGTGGTGTGGACCAGAATAGAAGGGGCTGAATACAAGGTCATGTGGAAGGTCTCTCTCAGGGCAATTTAGATATAAGGTTGCTGGATTTAAAAGAGTTCAGTTGGAAAGCCATGGAATAATTTGGAAGTACATTTCTGAATGCATTTGTTTAAATTGAGGAAAGAGTAAATTAAGCATGCAGAATGGTCTCCTCAGATGATTTTAGGTTACATTGCAGAGGTCTACAACACAAAGCATTTTGATCAAAGATCTCTGTTCTTAGAGACTGATGCCAGTAATAGCCCACGATGAGTCCTCATCAGAAAGAAGCAGAGCTGACACAGGCAAGGGAGCGATGAATCCAGCTTCCACAGTTCCAAACCTGGGCACCATTCGCAGGGAAGTCTTACATCTAGGGGGTATTTGACGATGCAGAGAAATTGGGTATCTCGTGTTTTAAATCATGACCTCCCTCCCATCTGACCTGGAGCTGCTCCCTGCTAAGGTGGTGAGTAGAACAGATAAAAGTATTCAGGGGTCTTTGGTGGTCCAGTTGTTAAGGCTCCGTGCTTCCAGTGCAAGGGGCGAGGGTCGATCCCTGGCCAGGGAAATAAGATCCCACATGCTGAGGCCAAACAAACAAACAAACAAACAAACAAAAAAGTACTGAAAAAGGCACTTTGCATTCAGGAACATTTATTGTTCTGAGCGTGGGTTTTTACAAAACCATTCAGCTTAGCAGATCACACGGTATGTAAAAGGGAGCTCAGCCGTGCAAAGAAGAGAGACCGGTCCCTCCTCTGAATTAAGTCCTGGTCTGCCTTTGCTGCTTTCCTCCCACCGCGAAACCACGAGCTGCCGAGAGCAGGCGTGGGTCAGCTTCTGCTCCGTTTCCCCTGGCCTTGGGGAATGGAGGCCAGTTACATTTACTGGAGCCACTCCATCTGCTGCGCACATGCCCAGGCCTCTTGAGCTTAAGCCGGACAGGGTTAATCACCACACTTCAGAATGGCTCTTCCAGGGGAGGCAGGAGAATGAGGTGATTAAGTTAGCTATTATCAATGTGATTTTAGTGATACAGCAGAGCTGCTGCAAGACAAGGCCTAGGTCTTGCAAAGGTCTACCTGGCATCTGGGGCGAGGGTGACACTTCTGTCCCACGTCCAGAAAGTGAAAGCATTTATGGAGTTAAGATCATTCTGACCCCTCCTATCTTCCATCCCCTGTCCCTCCTTGAGACCAAGCCCATCAGAGGGTATTGGGATGGCCCATGGCATCAATAGCCTATTATCCAATAGCTCATTCATTACTACCACCATCTTCCATCCCTAGAGTGCTTTCCAGCCTACACAGTACAGCCCCATGAATTAGTTATCTAATTTGAACTTCACAATATATCAGTGAGCACCAGATGAGTGTCCCCACTTGACAAATTAGGAAACTGAGGCTTGGAGAGACTAAGGAATTTTCACCAAGTGCGCTCATCTCATTAGTGGAAGAGAAGGCACTTGAAACCAAGTTTTCTGACCCCAAGTCCAACGTTCTTTCCCCTCCACTAGGTGAAATTAGGCAAGTCACCACAAACAAAGCACAGTCCAGCACTGAACCAGAAAGCATCCCTGGGCGTGATCTGTGTTTTTCCTGGACACAGCAAAGGAAGCAATCCTTTGCCCCCCAAACAAAGATAATAATAGCTAGCTACATAGTTTTTACTCTGTATCAGACACCTCATGAATATTACCTCTCCTGCTCCTCAAAACCACCCTAAATAGAAAGTACCATTACTCACTTTATTAAGGAAGAGACTGAGGCTCAGAGACATCAGATGACTTGTCCATAGTCACAGACTAAAAGTGGCGGCGTCAGGACTTCATCCAAGCTATGGGACTCTTAACCACACACTTGCCTCCCGTTCCCAGTGGGCTTGTTCCTCAGTTCATTTGTCAGGCCACCCACCCCAGGCCCGACGCCCTCAGGACCTTTGCTTGGTAGCAGTTTACTTGATTGAATCGAGCAGAATGCTTCCACCTCATCTGTTAACACCCCTTCAGCAGTGGCGCGTTAGGGCCCTTAAACCAGCAACACAAAATCCTCTCTTTCTGCCAAATTGATCTTTCAGATCAGTCCATGAGGACACACAGACAGATTCCTCAAACAGAGTCTCACTCGGCAGCATAATTAATAAATGTCCTGAAAAGGGTCAGGGGAAAAGATTTGCTGCCGTTTTGCTGGGCATCTGGGGAGTGAAACACAAGCAATTGAAATACATTTTTTATTTCCACTCATTGCCTTTGTCAAGAACCTCCATATTCCATAACGCCAGATGAATTAGGGTGGTTTTTTTTTAATAGTTCCATATTTAAGTGAAATAAGACACCTCCCACCTCCGCCTGATAAAAAGAAAAACCACATACAAAGAAAGAGGAAAGGCAACAACCTAAGCCTCTGCTGTTGACAAATGCCATGGAAGAAAACTTCCTTTTGTCCAGTACACTTGCCCTCGTGTTTCAGAAAAGAAAATTTTTTCTGAAGGAAATAAATGCAAAATTGATACAATTTTGGTGGAGAGAAGTAAACTTGCCATGGATTGCCCCCACAAAAATGTGCTGATAATGAAGGCGGGATTTAAGATTTTGGAGAGGGTTTATGCCAAAAAAGAGAAAGCAATGCCTTTGCCTGTGACCTGGAAGTCTCAGCCCTCCGAGTCCCGGAGTTCAGCTTCGGGTTTTGGTGTTCTCCTTGAAGACTCTGGATGATAGCTGGTGTCTCTGAGGATACAACTTGAATGAATTCCCAGGATAATGACCCGGCCTCCCGTGATTTACTAACCTCACCGCCGCACGGCCGCCCCATCAGGGCCAGTTAATCCTTTAATGGTCCCTGCAGTGTGTCCAGGGCTGCGCCGAAAATTCCACAGCCCTCCCTGGAACACTGAGGGGAATTGAATGCCCTCTCCCCTCCCCTCCACATCTCCCCAGCCTCACCCCCTTATCTTATCAGGTAGCTAATTCCCACAAATTATTGTGTGATTCAGGCAGAAAAATGAAACTGCTCTCAAATCATAAATTTGTCACTTTCCGGACAGCTGCTAAGTCAAGAAAATCTTGACCAAGTGGCGCTGAGTCATTGTTCTGGACAATTAAGACCCATCCGTGCATTTGGTGAACTCTCTCTCAAAGCAATGTTTATTGATGGGTCGGAAGAAAACCGTTTATATAGAGATTTAACACGGTATCCACTCTTAAGTGGAGTGTAATCCTTCATCACGGGTAATGGGACTCCAGCATATTGTCCCAGGCAAAAGGTCTCTGTGGCCCACAGCACCCCATCACTGTGGCCATCCTCGGGCCCAGGACTTGCCTTGAGATGAGCAATACCCAGGCTTCCTAGATCTAGTCCTGCTCAGTGTTGAGGGTAAATACCGGAACTCTCACAGACAAAGCCCGTGGGGGCCTCAGAGGGGACACCGAGGAACTCTCCTTTTAGGTTGTGTATACAAATCTGCCGACTTCTCACCACCTCCACCACTACCAGCCTGTCCAAGCCACCTCTCTTGGGCTGTGGCAGGAGCCTCCTTACAGATCTTCATCCTTACCCCACTTCGGTCTGTTCCCCATACAGAAGTCTGAGGGATCTTTAAAAAAATTTTTTTTATTGAGTTAAAATTCACATAAAATGAAATTAAACATGTAAAAGTGCACAATGCAGTGGCTTTTAGTGCATTTACCACGTTGTGCAACCATCACCTCTATCTAGTTCTAAAACATTTCATCATCCCCAAAGGAAACCCGTACCTAGTAGGCAGGCACTCCCCATTCTCTCCTTCCCCCGCCCCTGGCAGCTGTTAATCTGCTTTCTTTTTCTATGTATTTGCCCATGCTGGACATTTCGTTTAAATGGACTCATACAATATGTGACCTTTTTTGCCCGACTTCTTTCACTTAGCATGTTTTCACGTCTCACCCATGTTATACCGTGTGTTCTTTTTTATAGTTGAATAGTATTATATTTTCTGGATAGACCACATTTTGTTTATCCATTGATTAGTTGATGGACATTTGGTTGTTTCCACCCTTTGACTACCGTGAACAGTGCTGCTGTGAACATTCTCCTACCAGTTTTTGTTTGAACACCTGTTTCCAATATTTTTGGTATATACCTTGGATCGGAATTGCTGGGTCACGATCCTTTTAATTTTTAAGTCAGATCATGTTACTCTTCTGCTCAAAACTCTCCAATGGCTTCCTGGCCAGAATGCAAACAAAAATCTTTACAGTTCCCTGCAAGCTCCCTCCATGATCTGGCTCCTGAAACTTCTCATCCATTACTTGCCCACTTGGCCCCAACAAACTGGCCTCCTTACTGGTCCTCAAGCACATGATGATGCCCCATCCCAGGCCTCTGCACTTGGCTGTTTTGCCTGGAACACTCTCTTCCCTCACCTCCCTCAGATCTCTTTCCAAATAACGACCCTATTCAAAATGGAACACCTATCCCCTTTACCCTGATTTGCTGTTCTTCACCTGACCTAGTAAATATTCATTTGGGTTAGTTGTTAATGTTTTTTCTATTTCCCCCAATGCAATGTAAGCGCCATAAGAGCAGAATTTTTTGTTTTGTTCATTGACATTCCCGGTGTCTGGAACAGAGCCTGCACAGGCTAAAAACAACTAGCCTGACCCACCAGCAGAGTGCTTTTCATATCGAGCTATCGTCTCTCTTTATCTCCAATTACAGCACGCGACATTAGTTCAATCTTTATGCATATATCAGATTTTTTTTAAAGGTTCAACACAAGTAAATTAGGCAGCGCATGCAAACAGAAGTATTCTACATATATTAGCTCAAATAATCTTGACAAGAAGCCCGTGTGTTAGCCTAGTTCATAGGCTTCTTGTAAAGAGGTTAAGTGACTTGCTCAGGGTTACACAGCTAGCAAGAGAAAGAGCAACGATTTACACCCAGCAGAGTGTTTGGTCTTAAGCACTATACTATATAATCTTGCTATCTGAATGCATTGAACTAATGAATGAACACACAAAAAATATTAGGCTTAGAGATCCAAATTTTCATTTCGAAAATCAAAAAAATAGGCTTAAATCACTTGCTGTGGTATGGGATATTAAAATATATTTTCTTTGACAGCTAAGAAGGAGTTTTGCGTTGTGGCAGGATAGTTACTTAAGCCATAACAGAGTTGACTTTTGCAGATATGTGAAAGCAAGAAGCACAGACATCAAGCCATGGAGTGGTTCGTTCATCTGATGGATGCATGTGGTGGGTTCGAATTTCAACCCACACATTCAAGAGCATACGCAATATAACTTTATTTTCTTAGAATGGAACTTAATTCCTATACGTCAGACTCCCACATCACTGAGGTCTAATCTTGGTCAACTTTAAAAGTTCTAGCCTATGTTTCAGGGGGACTCATTGCCAAAGCATGGAAGGTAGTCTTTCTGCTGTTCCAGGAATCTGTGTGTGTAGGTACCCACTGAGACGCTTCTCCTGTCTGCCTGGCCCCTCCAGGCCGGGAGGGCACTAGATATTCAGCTGGGCTGCCTAGGGTCCTCCTCCACCCTGACTACCTAAGACACATCACTCAGCCACCCCCTCCTGGGGGCTTCCCTACTCCCTTCTCAAGCCGCATTTTCTTTTTCCACCTCCTCCTCCCTCAAGGAATGTTTTTCTGGTCTTCAAGAGAAATCCCTCCTTCTTTTAAATCTTGGTAATTTCTTCTTAGAGTCATTCCCTTTATGACTTTTTGGCAAATACAAATATAAAAATACATAAAAATTCAAAAGCAGGACCAGCTGGCCATTTCTTCTTGTCATACCTGTTTCCTGAGGAAAAGAACCCAGGGACTACCTGCTAGAGTAGGAAGAGGGAGAGCAGAAAGCTAGGAGAAAAATAAAGAGGATAATATTCCCAAAATAGCATCTGCCACATGTTATTGAGTACATACCATGAGCCAGTCACCGTTCTAGGTGCCAGTGATATAGAGGGAACAAAATCTGCACAGAGGATGTGTTTGTTTTCTATTGCTGTTACAGGAAATTACCGCAAACTTAGTGGCTTAAAACAACGTAAATATTTTTATAGTATACTTCTGAAGATCAGCAGTCCAAAATGGTCCTCACTAGGCTAAAATCAAGGCATCATCAGGGCTGCATTCCTTCTGGGAGCTCTAGGGGAAAATCTGTTTCTGTGCCATTTGCAGCTTCTAGAGGCTGCCCCTTGGCTCATGGCCCTACATCGCTCTGAGCTCTGCTTCCTTTATCGTATCTCCTTTTCTGATTCAGACTCTCCTGTCTCTTTTCCTATTTATATGTAAGGTCCACCTCAAAAATCCAAGATAATCTCCCCATTTAAAAATCCTTAACTTAATCACATCAGCAAAATGCATTTTGCCTTGTAAGGAAACATATTCATAGGTTCTAGGGATTGAGACATCTTTGGGGAGCCATTATTCTGCCTACCATAGGAGGTTTAAAGTCTAGCGTGGCATGGTAAGTGCAATAATAGGAGAAATGTGGGATTGTGTGAGGGGTCACAGGGGTAGAAGGCTTGGGGATCAGGAAATGCTTCTCTGTTTAGGCTGAGACCTGGAGGATGAATAAGAGGGGTTTGGGAAAAATGGGAAGAGGAAGCTATAGAGGGAGGGATTCAAACAAAGTTTAGAACAAAAGCTCAGAGATGAGAGAGAATAAAGTAGATTATTGGAGCTATGAGTTTTGGGGCAAGGTAAGGTTCAGGTGTTCAAAGCCCTGGTAAACCCCTGGGAAGTTTAGGCTTTATCCTAAGGGAACCAGGTGATGAGGTGAGATGACTTGCATTTTACCCAAGTCCCTCTTGGCTGCTGAGCCAGTATAGATTATAGGGAGCAAGACTGATGACGGAGAGGATAATTATGAGGTTGTTATGATAATCCAGAGACAGATGATGGGGTTGGGGGCTGGGGACAAGTGGAAGCAGTGGAGAGAGGTTTAGATTTGGACTTAGGGCATCATGAGTGATTGGATGTCGGATGGGGGCATAAGGAAGGAGGAGTCCAGGAGGATTCCCAGGTTTCTGGTTGGAGGCACTTTGGAGCCACTGAGGAGGAGAAGGAGGAGGGTTGGGGAGGAAGGTGATGGGTTCCATTGTGAACATGTTGATTTGCTGATACCTGTGGGAGATCCAAGTGGAGATGCCTCGGAAGCAGCTGTGTCATTGGATTGTGGGGATTAAACGATCTATGGAAAGCACTTAGCCCAGTGGCTGGCACATAGTTAAGTGCTTAATAAATATGAAGTGCTGTTATTATTTTTTAGTTTTATATTCCGGTGTGGGCTATGCTTCAATAAACCATGCTCTGAGAGCCATCGGAGGGCGGGGTGGGGGGGACAAAAAGAAGGCAAATAAATGAGAGGAGAGCAAGGAAAAGGGTTATTCCACAGCTGTATCCATGTCCATGCTCTTATTCTGAATCCCTTGGATTAACAGATAAAGGATGGCAGTTTGCCTGCTGAAGTGGGGTTATCAATTAGCATTAACCAAATACAGAGAAAGCAAAACTATCCTGAGTGCACTTTCAGGAATTTGCCAATATCCCCTGGAGGAGGCAGGAGGGAAACTTGGGTCCATTGCTAGGATTAACTCCAGGCTGGTTTGTTTTTGATGGGGAGCTGGGTGGGCGTCAGAGGTGGGGCGGCCCTTTCTCGGCAATATCATCAGCAGCGACAAAAGCGATGAGTTGATTCTTTTCTTCACTCTGATTTCAATCTCATGTTGTCATCAAAGAGAGTTCTCCGTCTACACATCTGGGCACACAAGTACTTGTAAGAAGACTGGGGCAAATTCTCCTAGGGTTTTAATATTAATACTTTCCCCTCAGAGAGAGGAATTAATTAGTACTTGCCCCTCAGAGAGAGGAATTAATTTTCCTGGGCGAAAGTACCATTTGGTACAAGGGAAAGTTTTGATTTATGAGGCACCAGAGGCAATTTATTTCCTTTAAATATTATCATTATGAACGTAGCAACTTCATAAGAGAAAAATGGAATTCAAGGGACATTTACCTCTAAATAGTTACAGCATTTCAAATTCCTGTCCTGTCTTCATTGTCCATAGGATAACTTTGAAAGTTGTGAGCACAAGGTCAGACAATGCAACGAGAAATATCCAGGATCCAGCTGGGTGTTGTTTCAGTATCTTTTATTTGTTGTTGGACTCCAACACTGGAAAAATATTAAAAGAATGCAGGATTCTACCAAGTTTAGAGGTCTTTAAAACTAGACCAGAGACATTTAAATATCTTAAGAATCAAAGAAATGCAAAATCCAGTCAAGTGAAGTAACAGATTGGGATGTATACAGACTTCTGAAAGTAGAGACAAGGGTTAGGCATTTGTGTGACCTGAATCCAGGGGAGCCTGAGATACAGGACCAAAAATAAAGCTCACTGGGTCCCATCAGTCTCATGGAAAGTTTTGTAGTCAGCATCCAGGCTCAAACATACCAAAGGTAACCCCAAAAGCGTTTGGGATAATGAAATTGTTTCCTTGGAGGGTAAAAGCTTCCTTAATTCAAACACTGGGGGGACTTTGAATACTTAAGTATAGACATGGCAAGAGAATCAGACAAAAAATACCAGTATTTTTGTGTTAAGACATCTGTATGTATTTGGTGTTTAAAGTGTAATGCTTAAGAGAATTTGTTCTATCAAAGTTGTATTTCACATACAAGGCACAAATAAAATCCATTCTAGTGAATTTTCTTATATTTTCAGCTGCTGGACTCATTTTCTCTCACTAATCTTTCTTGGGTGCTTTCCTGAGATCAACGAGCTATATAATTATGTAATCTACAAATAAGTGATATTTTGAATATATTTTCCTGTGCATCTTCCTCGATGAAGTATCTGTTCAAAACTTTTCTATTTTTGTATTTTGTATTATGCCATTATCTCTTGTCTCTATATATCCTTGAACAGTCATTGCCAGTGTTGCCAATTCCTGTTAAATAGCAGTGGTAACAAGGGACATCCTTGTCTGCTTCTATTATGAAAGAGAATTTCTTGGGTTCTTCTACTTTGGCTTTTGCATTTAATTTTTTAAAAATATTATGGAAATTTTCAGCATGTACAACGGTAGAGAGAGAAGTACACTAAACCGCCATGTACTCAACAACCAGCCTCAACAATCTTTACCGCATCTCCATTCTTATTTTATCTACTGACCTTACTCCAAACATTCTTTTCCCTTCCTCCTCCTCAAAGATGATGAGGCAAACTGGAGTATTTTTTTAACTGAGGTAAAATCAATGAAATGTCTTGATTTTAAGTGTACAATCTGATGACTTTTGATAAATGTATACACCCACGTAATCAAAACCTCAATAAAGATAGAGAACATTTCTATCACCCTAGAAATTCCCTTATGCCCTCTTCCCCACTCTCCATAGGCAACCACAGTTCTGGTTTCTATCTATGAGTAATTTTGCCTTTTCTTGAACTTCATATAAAAGGAATCATGCAGTACATTCTCTTTTATTTCTGGCTTCTTTCATTCAAAATTTTTTGAGATTCATCCATTTTGCTGCATTGATCATTCATTCATTCTTTTATTACCAAATAGCATTCCATTGTATGAATGTACCACAATTTATTTATTTATCCCTTCTCCTATTGGTGAATCAACAGGAATCAAGAGGACAGGTTCCATTTACTGAAAGTTATCAGGCATTGTGATAAAGACCCTCCATGGTCTCTTTCAATTAATCTCTCAAACAACTCTTTCAAGTCTTGTTCCAGTTAATCGGTTTATTGCCTCTCAGCTCCAAATTCACCCTTCAGTACCTGCTTTGCAATGATAGACGGGATTCTTGATGTATTTCTTCTTCACACTAAGCACAGTGTTAAGCTTTGTCAGTAGAGGGCAATGGAGAGACATTACAGGAGGAAGAAGTTTACCTGGTTTTGATGTGCTGTTTTGCCTTTGCTTGTTGCTACTGCTCTGTGCATCTGCCCATGCACGTGTGGAGACGTCTAGTGGTGTTCTATCCCACCCAGGGTGCCTAGTTCCGCAGCAACCTTGAGCCCTGTCCGGAGCCCAGTGACCACCTCGCTCTGGCCTTCCTGATGCAAACACTCCAAGTGTTCCCCAGGCTCCCTAATCCCCTGTACATCTGCCACCAGCCTCTGCTTGCCTGTGCCCTGGACAACTGTTTACCATGGCCTCCCAACATCAACACCATGAATGCCAGGCCAAGTGTCACCTGCCAGGAAGTAGACTCCCAACACCCTACTTCTCTTTGCCCACCCACCTTGGCTCACCTGTACGTGTGCTGTTTCCTACTGCCTCGCCACTGGAACAGCTCTGGGCCAAACAACCCAGCAGACCAGGTGGGCTCCACCCATACCTTCTCCAACGGAGTCTGAACCTCAGCCACAGGTAGTGTTGCCCTCAGCCCTGGCGTCCCCTTTAGGATTCTCTTTATAGCTTTGTAATTAAGCACCTATCTGAGTTTAATACTTCTTTAGATTAAACCACCCCTGTTCAAATCACTGTGTGGTTTCTGTCTCCTGATTGGACCCAGACTGATACAGGCCAGTTCTATTATTACTTCCTTTTGGAAGATAAGAGAATGAGATTGAGAGAAGCTGCATGATTGCTCAGGATCATATGAGGAGTATGGCGGCAGAGGTGGATACAAACTCGGGACTGTGGGCTCTAAAGCCTTGGATTTTCACCACTCTGCTCCACTAACTAGGAGTCAGTGTAAACATACCACATGAGACAGAGCGATGGGCTCACCTCCCCTCACCCCCTCCTTTCCCATGCTTATATGTCCTGGGTGTTTCAGATTAAAACAAGGGCAAAAAATGCAAAAATGAGACCAGCTCCTAGAGGAAGATTTTCAAGAGTCAAGAATGTCAGTAGTCATCTCGAGCTAATGGCCAAAATAAACACACAAGAATAGAAAAGGGAAAAAAATCTACTTAAAAATCACTTTTACACACTTTACATATGGTCAATATTCTTCTCCAGATACGTTTGTTTTGAGGCTATTTGATTTTTGCCAATTTCCCCAGCTTTGTCTTATCTGCTAAAATGCCTCATTTTGCTAAAGAGAGCTGAAACCTCAGTTTCGGGTCTCGTCTGTATTTGTATTTGGCTCAAGGCAGCCAGATTTCTGGATGATGTATGTCCCATAAGCTCTCAGGGACTCTGGTCCCCACTGGGGTTGTGCTCAGAGGCAACGTGTAACAGCTTCCATATTCCTGGAAATGAAGCCCCAGCCTTCTCGTACAGTTTCTCCCTTGGGGAACACAGCAATGTGAGTCCTAATTAGCCTCAAAATAACAAACCGCAGTACTAATGATCTTCCTTGAGGGTTGTTCTGGTCTTCCAGCTTCGATAGGAAAAAAAACAACAACAACAAAGTCCTGTGCAAGGATTAACCATTTCCTGCTGGTTAGATGCAGGGAACTCTGGACTCTGAGTTGGGATACCTGGATTTGAGTCCTGCCTCTGCCACTCATTATGTGGCCCTTTGTTTGTCTGCAAACAAGAAGACTGGATTCTAAGCTCCCTTCCAGATCTATGGTCCTTTGACTCAGAATCCTTTCAAGCCTATTTCATCACAGCAATTTAGATCATAGCGGCTTCCATCATTGAGGGCTCTCAATGTGCCAGGCAAATTGCTGAGTACCTTAAATGCACTATCTCGTATGATACTCACTGCAAACCTATTATTATCCACATGTTACAGATTCAGAGAGATTAGAGCATAGTGATAATAAAGCCACAGCTGTAAGTTCTCTCCCCGGATGGGTCACTGACTGTTCCCCTAACCTAACGAATGGGGTCCAGCAGAAGAAATGTAGGTAGATCGGTCATTGATTTTTTTAAAAAAAGTTAGCATCAGCCTCAATTCACTAAATGAAGATAAGGCAGGGGGTGGGAGTAGTCAGGGCAATAGGGGAGGGAAAAAGACATTAACTAGCAAAGCCAGGTGCTTTGTACACATAGTCTAGGTTAATCTTTACAGCAACCCTATGAAGTGAGCTCGTTATTCTATTTCCACGACACAGATGAAGAAAATGAGGTTCAGAGAAGTCAATATACATTTGCCAACTTGTATACATTTGCCAACACTGGTCAGCAGCAAAGCCACGGTCTGAACGTGTTTTGTTTGACTCCTTCTATCACACTGCCCTGGGACAACTGTTTGTGGCCACAGGTTTCAGGGTCTGAGCAACTATACACACAGTTATCAAGCCCAAGGCTATGGCAACTGACAATGAAATAACTGGTCAATTCAGTGAAAGGAAGAAAAATATATTTCTTTAAAAAGTCAGTCCTTTTTTGACTTTGGCTGCGCTGGGATCTCCAGGGTCTGAGGCCCAGCCCCTGCCCTGCAGGATCTCTTTCTGGACAAGTGCTGTCCCACCCACGAGAGAGGAAATCAAGGGCGTGGAACTGATCACAGCGGGGACTGACCCTAGGTTCTAAAGTGACGGAGGCTTTAGAATAGGCACGTGGGAGGAAGTACAAGAACGTAGGCAGGGACACAGGCCTCGCAAACCAAGCCATCTTCGAAACAGAAAGAATCAGATTGTTGTTCTATTTCTCTTTAGAAATTGAGTTGTTCTATTCCTCATCCTTTAGGAGCAGCTGTTGAAGAAGAACCACACAGCCGGGCCTTTGGGAGAAGGGAATAACTGACTCTGAGTACAGAGAGACACGTTGCCCAGACTCTACTGGGATGTAACTACACATCTACCACCCAGAGCAGCCTACAGCAGTGTGTGTAAACCGGCTCTCTAAAAAACAAACTAACAAGAGCAGTCCTGCTTTGCAGCACTTGCCAATTTCCACGGTATAAACACTCCCAATTCAAGCTACTAGTGTTTTGACAAGCGGATTGCAGAAGTCCTACGTATGTAACAGCTGGCTCTCACAAGGGAGTGGAAGCCAGCTCCATGCACCACTGGGTAGCCAGCTCTGAGGACGTACCATCTGGAGAAAGCAGGAGTCTTTTTGGACATGGCCCACTGCCTTCCTTCCCCACTATGGTTCCACGTGTACCAAGATATTCCCGGTCCTTTTAATCCTTACAGTTCCTTCTGCCTGGGGTGTTCTTCCCCTTCCTTTCCTTCTAAGA
This sequence comes from Balaenoptera musculus, assembly GCF_009873245.2. NCBI lineage: Eukaryota > Metazoa > Chordata > Mammalia > Artiodactyla > Balaenopteridae > Balaenoptera > Balaenoptera musculus. The sequence goes on from NC_045792.1 coordinate 83,307,377, forward strand.
AAGGAAGGAATGCATCCTTCATGTCCAGGCTGAAAACTATTGTCTGGTAAGCCTTCCCTAGCCTCTTTAGGCAAAGCTCATTCTTGATCCTTTGCCCACCCCTGTATTATCTGCTTAAATTTCTGCTTCTCCTACTAGATTGTGAGGTCCCTTGGGGAGAGGGCCATGCTTGCTTCATCTCTGAACTAGGAGCCAGACACATAGGAGGCTCACAATATATGACTGCTAAATGAATGAAGTTATAAACTTATCTCTGATTTTAAGTTAGGCAGTGAATGACATCACTCCTTAACCTAGTTTAAATGTCCCTGTCTCTGGAAGGTCCATAAAAGCAGTTCTACTGGTAGTGGTTGGACAAGAGTGGCTAGCAGGGTATGTCTTTTCTCTAGCTGTGGGCAGGAAGTGCCCACTGCAGGGTAAGAGCTCCTTCTGGCCAACCTCAGCTCCGAAGGGATGTTCTGGGAAGACTCAAGCCACTACAGTTGGCCTTAAATTTTTTGGCAATCACAAAAAGGCGGTGGATGAGGTAGATGTGAAGGCAAGAACTTGATTCTTCTCTTAAGCTGCCCCCAAACCGATAAGCCTTCCACAAGGATGGACGGTGTCCTCTAAGATGTCCCCTCAGGACTGACACAAGAACCCCAGAGTCAGAAGGAAGAGCTAGACCGACCCTCTCAAACTGGGAATTTCCAACCTGCAAGAGAGAAGTAGAGGGAGGGAATGAAAAGGGAGAGAGTGAGAGGGGAAGGATAAAGAATAAGAATGACCACAGAGAGTAGTAACGTTCCCTATATACACAGGTGATAAAAGCTGATAACTGCAATGACAAAATTAAGAAAATAAAAACACTGCTCTGAAGATTTAAGACCAGCTAACCCAGAACTAAATAGGCAATAACTCGGGCTGATAAAAAGCAACAGGGCATCAACCACATAAACACCCGGCCACTTCAATGCTTCTGTCTGTATTATGATGACACTGGTTTGTTGACACCACACCGTCCCCATGACCCCAGGCACCAGGAGTGGTGCCCTGACTCACGGAGGGGGGAAGTTGTGCGGGGTTGATGCGGACGAGGAGCTTTTGGGGAAAGACAAGTTATCCTTGACTGGATGCAGATGGCCCAGTGAAAAATGAAATCTGCCAGCAGAGGCTGCCTTTATCAGCTGGAGAGGTTCAGCAGGGACAAGACTTCCCCATCCCCGGCCTGCCTGAACGAGCCTCCGGTTTCAGCAGCATATCACAGACTGTCCTAATGAATTCTTCTGACGGGCTGGAGCCTGCACGTATCTGCTTCTAGGAGTGCATCCTGGCAGGCTGGGGCATGGTACGGAACTCGCCTGGTGTTTGCATTCCGCCTCATGGAGTTGGCAAGGAATGCTTGCCACGGGGAAAGAGCTGTCAGGTTCACCAGGACTGAATGCCCTGACTAAACCGGCCATCCTGCCACTATCCTGGGCTCCCCTCACTGACTTCCAGGGGGCAGGGGGGTGCCCAGGAAAGGCCAAGCCAGACACCCAGTGGGTGCCCACAGTATCAAAGACAAAATTATAAGAACAAGCTGCTGTTTATTAACTAACTTCCCATTATGTGCCGAGCCCCACACCAGGCACTTTGCCACGTTTATCCTGTACAACTGTCCCATGAGGTCAGTGTTACATTCCCACCTTAGAGGTGAGCAAACTGAGGTTTCCGTCCAGCTGTCCAGAGTCATGGGGCTGGTTAAGTGGCGGATCTGGGGAATGAAATTGAGTTTCACCTATCCACACAGCCTGTAATCCTAAAAGGACTAGTGTGGAGGAAAATAGGCACAATGAAATAAATATCTGGAGACTCTGCAGTAGCTAGTCAGATAAACCTTTCCTTTTTCATCCAGGTTTAGTAGCACCGTGAGGACCGTAGTAAAATATTGATAAAATATGAATCTATCATTGGGGTTTTAAAAAACCCACACACTATAAATTCGTCTCAGAACCCAGAACCAGGAGTTTTTAATTGCCGCTGCTTTTGGTTATTTGAGCCATTGTTCTTCTCGTTCAGTATACCAACCAAGGAATGCGGAGCCAGCAAGGTGTTTCCGAAGACCCGAACTGGCCCCCAGACTGAGACCCACAGCTCTCCCGGTTCCTTGATACTGTTCCTCTTGCTGACACACTCCATGTTTCGTACCTGAGCCAAGGCCTCTGAATACTTTCTTCCTCTCCTCTTCCTTGGGAAGTTGAAACCAGCAGCAGGCATTTTGATGGGTTCAGAGAGGACCTTTATACGAAAGATGCCTCACGACACCTGGGCATGGGCCTGACATCTGATGAGGGTGGGTCCCAGCTATCCTTGCCTGATTAGCCACCAGCTGGCCAGGGTGACCTGACAGGTGGCGAGGTGACCTTGTGTCCCAGTCCCTTCAGTCTCCTGGAGGATCACAGAGACAACTGTGGGACAAGTGGAGTTTGGCAGTTGCTGACTACCTGCCCCTCCTGGCTTTGCCCAGCGCGGCCCATGTCTCCTCTCTGCAGTGGGCCACGGCTTGCTGGTGGGGTGGCCCAGGGCCAGTGCGGGCGAGAACCCAGGGACAGGCTCTGACTCAGTCCTCGATGCACAGCTGGAGACCTGGCTACCCTGCCTGAGCGTGTGGACTAAGCCCCTGTGGCATCCCCTTCCGTGGAGGGGAGCAGTGTTGTTAATCTGAGCAGAAGCTGAGGTTCAAGTGTTTCAGGTCTCATGGTCTGAGCCTGTATCCCATTGCTGGGATGCTCTCGCCTCCTGGAGGGCACGCCCACCCCAAGGCCTCTTTCAACAATCCTCATGCTTTGCTTTGGGCCTTTCTAGACCGCTCCTGATAGAGGTGAATGGAGGGACTCGCCAGGGGCGGGATCAGCAAGCTGAGCCATTGTATCGTGCCACCAGCAGTTGGAATTTACTAGACACTTACAGGTGGGGGGAGGGTCTTCCAAGATTCACAGCCCCTCAGCTGCTTCTCCCAGGGCCTAGGAGTCTCTGTCTAAAAACAGTGGCAGCTTGTCTCCACGTGACAGCATCAGGAATCTTCCTCAGAACGTGCTTTGTGTTGCCCACCCAGCGAACTCAAAGGCATCTTCATCAGGAGGGGTCTACAAGGAGGGATGAACTCTGCCTCACTCGGCCTGGTGCTAGGATGAGGGCAGGGGCGGCCTCCCTGGACTTCTTCCCCCATGAGACCTTTGTAAGCCCTTACCAAGGATCACTGTGCCCCTTCTCCCCTGCCAGGGGAGAAGGTCTGCTGCAGTGGGGACCGGAAGGAAGGCTGTGCCCATGGTGAGTGATAAAGGCCACTGAGATGGATCATTATATTTGTAGACCTCAGAAAAATTAGGACAAGAGACATCTGTGACAGGCTCCCTGGCCTTCCTCCTTTGGATGGTAAGGACCCAGAGACATCTTAGAAAAATGGAGGCTGCCCGCGGAGACAAGGGGATAATCCTATCCATGGGACCCGTCAGGAGCTTCCCTCACCTCCACCATCACCAGACACCAGCAGCTTCCTCCTGCACCCGCTCCCTCTGACGTAGAACTCCTGGGGAAAGCAGGATGCTGCTTTTATAAAGTATTCATTGACCTTGAACTTTTAAATGTGTTTCTCAATTTTCCCCTTTTATCACTGTCTGGCTAACATTATGCTAGGTCATTTAAGTTCCGGTATTTAATATAAAATATTGAATGAAAACATACTTTACGAACAGGCTCTGCAACTGGAAACGGGAGGAGGGAACATTTTGCCAATCATGCCTATTCTTCCTCTGGACACCTGGCAAACATTCCTAGTATCCGAACAAGCCGGTGGGCAAGAAGGCGCCACTGTTGCCTTCTCTCGGCATTCCTGCTCCTCCTCCAGGCCAACATGCCCTGAGACGAGGGGGATAAATACCGTAAAATGAAGGGGTTGAGAGCGTGGGCTCTGAGTCAGAGTTGGGTTTGAATCTCTGCCATACGCGAGCTGTGAGACCCTGTGTGAGCTACTTCGTAGGGTCTCAGTTTCTTTATCTGTAAAGTGGGAACATTCTCAATAAGAGAATGCATGTACAATGGCACTGGTCTGTACATAAAGGTCCGATAAATGGCCCCATTATTATCATTTGCATGTTAGCCCTTGAGCATCTCCCACTTGGGAAGGCCCTGGGTGCGTGTTAACAGAGCTGGGGTGGGTTCACATGGGGTGTCGGGCCCTGTCAGACAGAAGCCCCCTCTTCCTGTCAGACCTCCCTGATATCCGCACTCCACCCCTCATCTGTCTCATCTTTCTTCCCAGAGTTGTCCCCCTCTTTCTACCCCTCCTTTCTTTCTCCTGGAGTCCAACTGCCTCCTCAGTGGCCCTCAGAATCCCTGCCGTGTCAGGCTATCCTTCTCACCCAGTGTCAACGTCAATGCTCCCAGGATGCCGAGAAGGGGAGAAGCCACTTGTTTCAGCCAACCCACCCTCTACGCTAATCTTAGCCCCTCCTCCTGGACCACCTCTCAATCCTCCCTGTTCCATAAAAATATCTTGTTATCTCCTAAACTCACATTTGCTAATTTGGTCTGCCTTAGCTGCTTATATCTGAGATCTGTCTGAGACTTCCACTCATAGCTAGCTGATTTTCACAGTGTGCTTAAAGGCACTGACTTTCCTGCATCTGCATCCTCAGGATTTTGTCCTCATCCCCTCACGAGTCTCTGAAACAAAACTTTATTCAGGAGGTCCTGACTGCGTACGGCTGTCTGCTGGCTGGTCTGGTGGGTTTCCATCCCTCTGAGAGATGACCCTTCCTATGCTGCCTGACTCTCTCTTTCCTTCTCAAGGCTGCTTGAAAAATGGAGAAAAGCCCAGAGCCCTCCACTGAAGCAGCTACTTTCTCAGTGTAAGAAATCAGACCATGTGGTCATCAACATTGTATCATTTACATTTATTTATTAAGTTTTGTGCAGATTTCAATCATTTGAAATACAATAAAATAGTCACTAGAAGCAAAGACCTGAATAAAAAGGGCCAAGACCTTCATGTTTTCTTGGGGATTTGTTTCCCTTACTGTAGTTCTTATACATTCACCTGTGAGAAGTTCCTATGAGCCACTCTGCCTGCTGCAAGCCTTTGAAGAAAAATGCCCCTAGTTGGGAACCACTGTTCTATTTACACACACACACACACACACACCCCTACACCTGTTCTTGACACACCTGTTAGTCCAAAATCAGTGATGCAAACACCCTGCAGGGAGGACAGGGCTCTGGAAGACATTGCCTTTTTCCTTTTCCCTTTGGTACCCAAAGAGCTAAGCAAGTGGCTCCTCGTAGGGACAAGACGTGGGGAATTCCTGCCTGGCTCACAGGGAATAAATCCGCTCCAAAGCCACGAGGTTTCAGTTTGCGGGTGCTGGAAAACACGCCTCAGGGAGGGAGAGGCCTGCTGTGGAGATGTGACCTGAGTGAGGTGTGAGGGCTGGATATGCAGGTGGGACCGTGTACCGCCTTCTCCTTACCTGGCGGAGGGGGTCTCCCTTGCTTGGGGAAAGTCACTGACAGAGGACGGTCAGGCTGTTTTGGAAACAAAGCTCCTCACGGATGGACTCTCCTGCATACAGCTCTTCTGACTGCATTCAGCACCAATGTCCTGTCCCACAGCCCCGGGGCTCATCGCAGTGGGCCCCGGGCCATCTTCACAGACGCTCTCTACAGGCTAAAAAGGTTCAGGGCAGTCTCAGGAGCGTCAGGTGCAAAGCTCATCAGTCACCTTATAGCAAGTATTTCTCGAGCCCAGCCGTTAGGTCTTTGTAAATTGTCGTCCACAGACCAGCAGGGTGGGCGTCGCCTGGGAGCTTGTTAGGAATGCAGTCTCAGGCCCCACCCCAGAACATGCCTCAGGGAATTCCTCAGGGAATGTCTATCGATATTAAAGGTTGAGAAGTCCTCAAGGAAGTAACACAGGAAGGGAGACGATCCACTCCTCTAGAAGCTCACGCATGGTTAGGAAGATACGACTTGTAGATATGAAACCGTGGAGCAGAGTGCATGTCTATATCATCGAGCACGTTTTGGAAGAAAACTTGGATACAGAACACCTAAACCAAGTCCTGCCTCAGCCACTACTTTCACCGAGCCTCAGCTTCCTCATCTGTACAGTGGGAATAATACTTGTCCTGTCTACCTTATAGATAGATGGTCCTAGGTGGGAAAGCATGATACCCATAAAAAATACTATTGAATGTTATGTACTCTAAGGGCTACAGAGGTGCCGGGATGAGAGAGTCTGGGAAGATCCACTGGGGGGCTGAAGGTGGCCTTTTAAAGATATTGGACCATGCACTTTACTAAAGCAAGATGGAAAAATGTACATTTTGACCTTTGCACCTCATATAGACTCTAGCCTGAGCTACAGAGAGCTCCCTCTGACCAGCTTTCATCCTGACAATCTGCTCGTGGTCAACTCCACGGGTCTCAAAACACACACTCAGTGCCACTGGGTGTGTTACAAAAGGCACAAAGCAAATAGATGTGGTCTCTGTGGGGAGGCTGACAAGAGCCCTCTTGCTGCAAACCTTAACTCTGGTTTGTAGCATATGGAAATGGATTTGTTTGTCATTTTGCATGAAGATGTCTGGACACCGCAAGAGGATGCAGGGGGTGAGGGGGGAGGTAAAGGAAATTAGCATGAGTTCTCAGGTAATCATTTTCCTAGATGATGCCTATTAAGCCTTTGCTATGTACTAGATGCTTTCATGCTTTTTCCCCCCATTTAATCCTCACTACGACCCTATCAGACAGATAGGGACAAAAAGTCCCCACTTCACAGATAAGGAAACCGAGGACTTAGGATCTGAACCCAGGTTGGTCTGCTTTCCAAAGCCCATGACCTTAACTGCAAGCTAACCTGCTAAAGTAGTGTGAGAATCTCTGGGCTTCCTAGTGCAGATGAAACAATGTGACTGCTCTTGTGAAACCTGGCTCGCTCTGACTCGCTGACGTTTGCCATGCTTGTCCTGAGCTTCTCCAGAGAAATGCCGTCTTCTGGCAGGAAAAGATAAAAACTGCTGATACAAATGAGTCACTACGCTGGCTATAATTAACAGTGATGCAAGAGCCAGATGCAAACCAACAGGGGCCTCAGGACCTGACTTTTCAGCAGCCCAAACTTTGAGCTGCACTTCAACGCAGAAGAGTCTCTGTTGTGAGCTGCTGTCTGCTCAAGATACATTTTAAATGAAGAAATGAAGCCTGGAATGCACACGAGCTCCCAGATACCGGAGTTGAGAGGGGTGGCACCAAATTAATCTCCTTATTTACAACTGAAAAACCATCCACCAGAACCAGAAAGAGAGTTTATAGTTTATAGATAACGTAGATATTTGCCTTTCACACTCGGCTGCCCTGGAAAGTCTAAGCAGTTTCCAACCTGCTGAGCTAATTTATAGCAACTACAATTGTAAATTTGGTTGTACTAGGTGTTCAGTTTACTCTCCTGATTGCAGTGTATACCAGTGAACTTTTCAAAAAAGACCAGTTATCATTTGCATCTCTCTACTCTGTTTTGCTGACCTGGAGTAAGCAGTGATACAATGAGAGCCCAATGAAAATGACTCTGAAAATACAATTCCCCCCACGCCATCCACATGGCATGATGAGAGGTGAAGGCGGTGCTCTCTGGCTGCTTCTATGACCAGTAATTGCCTCTTGAGGTTCAACTGAGAGAAATAACGAGTGGTCAGGACCTGGACAGACTTAAGTGGTCATTGATGTCAGCGTCAGCATCTTACCTGTTTAAAAGAGGCTCAACTGTCCTCAAGATTTGTACACAATACAGCTGATAGAATCTTACCACTTTCCTTTTGAATAGACTTTAATTGAGAGCGAAGTGAAAAATGCAGGTTACATTTTTAGTGTTACTTAGTGGTATACGTTGGAAGATCAACACCAAAACAGTGATGCATCTAACATTTATACATTTCCTAACTTTAGTTGTCAAAGAGCAAATCATTATCAGATATATATATTTACACAATAATTTCAAGCAACAGTAAATAATAAACTCCCTCCCTTAAAAAACAAAAACAAAACACACACATACACCCAACCACCTTTAAACAATGGATTTCCTCACACTAGTAAGTCTCATTTTTTTTCACATATACTTGTAGACCCAAAGTTACTTAAGTTACTAAAGAACAGTCTTATCAGTGGAGATCCCGGACCAGCCCTTATTTTCTTTTAGAGTCACTTTAATTTTTACAACTTGAATCCACATAACCAGTGTGGTCTGTACACTCTTAAGGACACCCCAAATGATAAAAATGAATTCCACTTCCTTTGTGTGAGGAGATACGTACATCTCTGAAGATGCATATGATTACAACTCAAAAAAGTCAAAAAGAAACACAAAAACAAAATCTCAGATCCTCAAGCACGGTTTCTTAAGAGCATTGTGCTAATGTTAACATTGAATTAACTGAATGATAAGATTCTTTTAGATATCTCTGCAGAGGTACTGGTTAGTTCTGATTCTTTTTTCAGCTGCTTGAAATGCTTGAGTTTTAAAAGTTGCCTGGTGGCGCTACATCCTGCTTTCCAGGTTAGCAGCCTGCCTAAGCTCCGGAATGTCGGACGAGACTCACCCCCAGTGCCTTGCTCTCTGATTTATTTCTTGCTGTTGCTGTTAGTAAATGGAAACCATGACAAAGTTTACATTAGCAGACACATCCACATGCCCTGGCCTATAAATATTCTATGATGGAAAAAGGTACAATGACTCCATTCCTCATGAAAATGAGCGTAAAGGGAGAAGGGGCAGGGGGGAACATTACCAACAATGGCTCTTCTTACAGTGGAAAATCCAGACCAAATGGCAACGGGCTTTTAACTAACTGGACGCTGACAGCCACTTCTCCAGAGCCTTATGAGTCAACTAAAAGTTGGCTAAGCAGAGACCAACTCCTCTGAGCAAACCTGGTAGGATCCAGTGGTACAGGCATCTTTCTCGGAAGCTGGATGAAGAAGATCAACCTCCGTTTCCTTCTTAGAGAGGCGAGTGAGGAGGAATTTTAAAGTCAGCTTTGAAGGTAGTTCACACACAGTCCTGCCTGAGACACAGAACGGTGCCTGGCGTGGACCCCTCAAAGCGCCAGCTGGAGTTTGCTCATGTTTCTCTGGTGCATGTTGTGATGGCGGACTAATTCGTCTGACCGGGCAAACTTTTTCTGACAACTGGGCCACCGACAGCTGAAGGGCTTTTCACCTGTTGACACAATGGCCAGTCAGAGACACTTGCGGTGGAGAGATGGGGCGCAAGTTCAATCATCAAAGGCCCAAATTAAATCATCACAAGACACCCACTCCAGATTCTCTCTAGCTCTTTCCCTAAGCTAACAAATCGGGCTCATCTCGCAAGCAGCCTTGAAGTGGCAGCACCTCTGGGGCCTTAAGGATTAAAATACTGTGACAATTATAAAGTGTTATTGAGTCAGAAGACTTGGGAAATGGGAGAGAAAGAATGAGTCTAGTTAATGGAAATGTCTGGGCAATTCATATTTAATCAAGGGGGAAAAACATCTGGTAAAACCCCTGCCATTAGACTGATTTGTGAACTGCGTAAATGTTTCCCCTTTGCTGTTTAAGGAGGGAATTGAGCTTAACTGGGAGGCAAGGGCCTCAGGATCATCACCCTGGATATTGCTGATTGACAGCCATCCAGTAGCGGAGCTGTGACTGTAGCTTTAATATCTCTGTCTGTATAGATATTCTGGATGGGCTGGGTGTTTTTAAATAAATCACTGACATCAGTGCACATGGTATTTGCTTCTTTCACCTTAAAGGATTACTCAGCATAATACCCATTATACAGAAGATTCTAACTGAGGCATGGTTTTGAGATTTTTTAACAAGCTTGCCAAAAAATCGAGGCTTCTCCATCTAAGGAGGCCTCAGAAGATCCTTCCAAGCCTCATTTTGGATAGGGAAGATAATTAGCATTTATGAATGCCTAATACATGCCAAGCCTTGTGCTGGGGGTGTGTGTGTGTGTGTGTGTGTGTGTATATATATATATATATATATATATATATATATATATATAACACACACACACATATACATACATATATATTCAAATATATATATATACATACATGTACACACACACACACACACACACATATATATAATTTCGTGTACTCCTTACAGCAGCCTGTAAGGCCAGCATTATTATCCCCACTCTACAGATGAAGCTGGACCTCTGGTGAGGGCAGACCCAGGCAAGACTTAAATCCAGGTCTGTCTGATTCCAAAGCCCACACACTTTGCTGCATCATACCTCTTGGACCTTGACATAATGGAAATACAGCCATAGCTTTATCCTAAGTACAAACGTTGCAGGAGCCTATTCCTGTACCACGTGGGGATGTTCTCAGGATATGGCTAGTCCCACATTGCTTTCTCTGAGAACTACTGGATGGGACAAGCACTGAGAAATGTCCCAGGAGAGGCGCTGTTCCAGGGTCAGAACTGGAGGCCAGTCAAATAGAGCATTAAACAGTCTGCTGGTGACATACGTCACTTTGTACATATACAGATATGCACGGGGGGTAGGGGGCAGGGTACAAGCGATGATAACTCTTTCCCACCAAGTTATGAGCTCAGGACTAAGGCAAAGAAGTGACACCAAAGGCACCTGAGTTGGGGAACGAGATGCCCATCCCACCAACTCTGGGGCACAGGTGCCTTGACTGTCTGTAAGTACAGCCTGTTGGGGCTGAGAATCCAGGACTTCACAGGGGCTCATGACCTCCCGTTTCCCTCACCTCCTACTCACTGTCCCTCTGCTCCCCACTCCCACCGCCAGCCATGCTGTCAAAGATCACCTCCTAACGGACAAATCCCAACCTCTTCTCCTGTCAGTCATCATTCTCCTCAGTCTCTCAATGGAATTCAACTCTGCTGACCTTGGGTCTCTTCTTTATTCTCTGTCCTCCCTGGGCTGCAAGGTGAACCCAGGCTCTTTCCCCAACAAAGAAGGCAGTGGGTAGGTGGGCTGGGAGAAGACAGAACTGGGTTTGCTACTTACTAGCTTTGGGATTTTAGACAAAGTCATTTTATCACGTGCCTCAGCCTCCTCATCTGTAAAATGGGGATACAACGTGCCTACCCTACTCTTCTTCCAAGGATGTTGTGAAGATAAAATGAGATAACCTAAGCATTGGCCCTCCCTCCAAAGCCAGAAAATACACAACAAAGATGGTGCTGTTTTCATTATGAATCACACCAGCCTTGTGGAGAAGCAAAAACTTTCAGCAGCCAGTGAATTAATGTCCTTTTCCCCTCTCTATTCTAGTATGAAGGAAATAATACCCACACACTGATATGGGTCTGGCAGAAACCATGACTGCTCCTGCAGCATTAACTTTTAGCAGAGCAAAGATTCAGGCCTCTGAAAATAGTGTTGTGAAACACAAACTTTCAGGAAAATAAGTGTTTGGCTTGCTAAAATTTTTGCTGTTTTTCTGTAAGGTTGATTATCCTATCAAACTGAGTTGATAAAAATGTGATGCAACAAATTGGGAACAGCAGGGACCTAGCTTATCTCTTCACTTCATTCTGGACACTCATGAAGAGTTCTTTTCACATCTCTTATGCTCTGTGTCCCCCACCCTCATTCCTTCTTAAACAATGTTGTTATTTAAAGATAGCCATGCAGTGTTCTTTCTCTCCACTGAATCTAAACCTGTTTAGAACCTTTACACTTGTTTTTTCCAATCTCTCTCATCACAAGCAACTCCATTCAACAGTAGTTTAAAAAAATAATGAAAAATAAATGTGAAGAAAAGTTTACGCACTTGTTTTACCTGTATGAGTCCTGGTGTGGGTCTTCAGATGGTCAGACCGGGAGAACTTTCGCTGACAAGTTTTACACTGGAATGGTTTCACACCTAAACGGACAGAGAAGGTCTAGCCGTGGCCCTAACCATGTGGGGCAAAGCAAGGCCCACAAGGCCTGCTTCCCGGCGGCCCGAGGAGCCAGGCATCTCCAGCCACGCCTGCAATATCTGCCTCGCCCTCAGATTTCCCCAGTACCCCAGGCCCCGCAGGAACCACCTGATTCTACACAGTAATCCTTGAAGACCTGTGGTCTTGGGAACAACTACTGCTTAACCACAAATGTCCAGCTTCTCACCAAGTTCTCAGTTGTGTCTGAGACTGAAAAAGTGAATCACACACTACAAATGGGATTTTGCTCTCCACCACCCATGTTCTTTACTGACACTCAGTGTATCATCAGCAAACTGCTAGTGGGAATATCATGGCTCTGTGGTTTTCAGGGGAAATATGGGATGTTTCTTTTTCTTTCCTTTCTTCTTCTTCTTCTTTTTTTTTTTTTTTCCTTAAGGGAAGGTAAATCCCCAGAGATTAGGGGGGAAAAATTATTGGAGAAACTAAACAAATGGCTGACCCTCTCACATCCATATTGAACAATAAAGAGAATCACAAAATCAACCATGACCCGAGGGAACACACTGCCAGCAATGAGAAGTGAGCCTACAAACCTGTGTGTCTCCTTTGGTGTCTTTTGAGCTGGTCTGAACGAGAAAACCTTCGCTCACAGTCCTTGAAGTCACACTGGTATGGCTTCTCACCTTGGGGAAGACACATATTCCGTTGGAAAATGATACTGGAAATGAGGATCTCATTAGAGGCAACTTCTCTTACTGGGACTGAAGGCATCCCAAAATGCTGAAGGCACTTGGGTGGAAGGTTTCAGGGATGTGCTGCCAACTGCAGTGTGAGGTTAAAGGCCCACCTATACATACACTCATGGGCAAGAGGCGTAGAAGGGGGTTGCGTGAATAAGGATGTGTTAGAAGTGAACGGAGGGGGACTTCCCTGGTGGCACAGTGGTTAAGAATCCGCCTGCCAATGCAGGGGACACGGGTTCGAGCCCTGGTCCGGGAAGATCCCACATGCCATGGAGCAACTAATCCCGGGAGCCACAACTACTGAGCCTGCGCTCTAGAGCCTGTGAGTCACAATTGCTGAGCCCACGTGCCACAACTACTGAAGCCCGTGCGCCTAGAGCCCGTGCTCCACAAGAGAAGCTACGGCAGTGAGAAGCCCGCGTACCGCAACAAAGAGTGGCCCCCGCTCGCTGCAGCTAGAGAAAACCCGTGCACAGCAACACAAGACCCAACACAGCCAAAAATAAATAAATTAAATTAATTAATTAAAAAAAAAAAAAAGAAGTGAAGGGAATTCAGGTTCTGGAGTCTGACGCTGGGGTCACATCCAGCTCTTCCACTTAAAGTGCTGGTTGAGGTGTCATTTCCTCACTGTGAAATGGAGCCAATAATCCGACAACTTCCAAGGATTTATAAGCAGATTACAACAGACCATCCACATAAGGGTCTTAGCCCAGTGCCTAGCACAGAGACAGTGCTCAAAAAAGTACTGGCAGAGAATATTTAAACAAATAATAAACCAAAGCAGTCTTAAGCCCTAGGCTGAGTCTGAGGCAGAATTTTGGGATGGATATGCCTTGGAGCCAGCCCCGTGAAATAAGTGTTTTATGTTTTATGGACTGAAGATCTGGTGTTCTCTGCTACTGACTTCCCATTCCTGAGTCAGGGATAAACAGCTGCATGATTATGAGGTGCTCAAGTTAAACCAGGAGCCAGAGCCTTTAGAGTTTTTGGTATCCCTTTACCCGAGAGAAGTCAGGAGTGGGATTACACAACCTCCTGCCTCAGAATGGAGAAGCCCCACCCCTGTCCTCGCTGGAGAAAGTTCAGCCAAATCCTGGGAACTGCGCCCCCTGAACGCATTGAGCGACTCTGGGCCATCCCACCTTCTTATGAGAATTCTGAGTCACCAGCATTCTGGATGGAGAGCAAGGCTTCCCAGGATCAGCCGGCTCTTTCTGTTGCTGGGCAGTCCCTGGTTACCTTTCCAGCCTCATGACCCCCTCCGTTTCCCTGATTAATCTATATTCCTGCTATACAGAGCTCACCATTCCCCAAAACTGCCTTGTACTTTGCTCACACTAAACATCCTTCATCCCTATCTCTGGATTCCTAACCCATCAAAAACTCTACTGCACATCCCTCACAAATGCCGCTTCCTCTGCGATGCCTTCTTGGAAACTTCATGTTCACATAGAAAGCCCTTCCTTCCCTCATTACAGAACTTATTACAGAACATCTAACATGGGGCCGTGTCCAGGTCTAGTTCTACCGCGAGCTGGAAAATCCTGAGGGCAGGAGCCTTTCCTTAACTTTCTATTGATATCCAGCCCAGCAACTTAAGCTTCACCTCTTCAACCTGGGAAAAGCAACATTCCTGTTCAGTCTCATGTCTTTTCTCTGCCTTTCTGCTTCTGCTCATCCTTTATTTCCTCTGCCCAACCTTGTCAATCCTTTGATGGTTAACCCAAGCCCTTCCTCCTCCAAGAAACGAACGACGCTCACTCGAGCAAGTCTTCTCAGCACCTCCAGATTCACACACTCTCTGTCCCTTTTCATTTGTGTATGTCTTGGCTCCAAAACAGACCACAGACTCTTTGAGAAGGGGGCTTGTGACTTGGAGTTGAAAGTCATGAGCTTAAGTCCCGCTTCCCTATATCCTACCCACAGGATAATTGTGCGTGAGGATTAAATTAAATAATGCATGTAGAGAATTTGGCACATAAAAAGTATTTAATATAAAAGTACTTAACATAATAGTCTGTACTATTATTATAAATAAATACAAAAAGATGGCACTCTTTCAAGAAGGGGACTTCAGCGTTGTTAAATACCCTGCCCTCCTCGTCTTCTGCAAGGAAGCGCTTCTTAAAGGTTCCAGCAGGTCTGGGGGTCGTGACTATCTTGCCCACTGCCTTCCCTTCCCACAGACATCTAACCCTGTTTTCTAAGTGCCTCTTTCCCATTAAAATTTCTACAACCACATTGCCTTCAATGTATTACATCTGTCTAGGCAGAATTTTACCTTATCATTTTCCTTATAATCTTAACAGATACTTTTCAAATGATCCCATTTGGGGAAATACGTAAAAATATAACATGCAACTGGTTCTCTCATCTTTAGCTTCAAAGCAAGTGGTTTACTGAGTGCAAACTCAGGTCTATGCCAGAAATACATCCTCAAGACACAATGGCTTAGCAAAGACCAATGGTCTAAAGAGATCTGAATGCAGCTCACTTTCTTCTCCAGCTTCTCCAAAGCAAAGTCCACAGTAACAATAAAATAATAATGGTAATCATAACAATGTAGCTTCCCTTCTGTCGTGGAAAGAAAGGTACCAACTCCCCAGCAGGAAAGCCTGTGCTTTGCCCGGCTTTTCTGCAGGGGGTACCTAGCCACACTCCTATCTAGTGCCCACAAGGCCAAGAGCAGACATTTGTGAAATGGCTGTTCACATTCAAGGTAGCCAACAACAGCACATGGCCAATTCTCTCTTTCCCAGAGGCAGACCCCTTGACCTGTGGGAAAATCCAGTTTTCTTTAAAACATCATCAAAAATCATCATCTCTTTTTTTTAAGATTGAAAACAAAAATTAAACCTACAATCCATTTTCCCATTCCCATCTGGTTGGTTATTACTATCCCAAGCAGTTAAGTTCTTCTTTGGACCATCTTTTCCTAAGTCTTATGATGACCTTGCATATCAAGCTCTCAGAATCATCTGATTACCAAGCTCCCAGGCTAGCTCCTCTCCCTTAAGAGATACTAATAGAATTATAAAAGTAATACTATCATCTATTCAGACCTATTAACATAGGAACTGTACGTTTCATATCTCTAACTCCTTTAATTCAATTTGATTTTAGAAGTTAATCTAGTCTCAACAATTGTATAAGGTAGGTGAGGCAAGTGAAGTTTGAAGAACAGTTCCGTAACTTGCTCAAGGTCACACCACCTGGTGGTGAAGCCAGAATTCAAACACAGGTCTCTTTAATTCTGTGGAATTCTCCCTCCACCTACTCTGCTCTGCCCTTCTTTAATAAAGGATGGACAATCAGGATACAAAATGACCTGGCATCCTTTTTCCATCACCTGGGCCAGATCTTTGAAAGCAGCACCTACTTTCCATCCCAGAAATCACCTGTGTCCTGGCAGCGCAGGAGCCAGGAGCAGGAGCTCCTGGGCCACCGCTGCCCAAAGGCCACCAGAGCCAAGGCTGGACAGTGGACGCACTTACCAGTGTGCTTCCGGCTGTGCATCTGTAAGTGAGACAGCTTAAAATATCTCTTATTGCAGCCCGGGTAAGCACACATGAAGGGGCGTTTCTCACTGGTCTCAGATGCCGACCGAACAAGAGTCGGGGCTACTCCGGGCACTCGCCGCACGTCCTACAAGCAGAGTGTAAGAGAAACGGAGGTTTTAAGGCACACGTGAACATTCATGTTGGTCCCAAGGAAAGTGAGCCTTGAAGTATTCCCAAAGAAGGGATGGCAGATGTGAGGCCTAAGCCACTCCCCGTCACACCCGAGGCGCCCGTAGCAGATGTCACTAATGGGTGACAGAGCAGTACATTCTACAGTGCAGTGCTCTAACATCGTCATGGCTATCAACCAGAACGGGGACTTGAAATAAAGTCTGTCTGCTGCTGCTGATCCGGAGCTTATGGAAAAGAAACGCTGGTGACGGGAAGAGCTCCCAGTGCATCCTGTCTCTCAGCTTCTCCTCTTGAGGCAGTGAGGTCTGGAAGTCCGAAGCTCCAGATTCTATTCTATTCCCTCCCACTCGGGACACCGGGCCACATGACCTCGGGCCCAATCTGCAGTGGGTGGGGAAGTCCTTAGGAGAGAAAAACAAAGCATATTAAACGAACCCCCAACTGAGCAGACCTTCCACCTATGAGTAAATGACAAGGAAGAAGGAGCTCCTGGGATGCGGAGGTTCTGTCTGTGAAGGGAGCTGAAACTCCAGGAGGGCCATGGTGTGGCCAGGGCACTCCTTTACTAGAGACACTCAGAAACACTGTGTCCGCTTTCCGTCCACTTCACGTGTCCGTCTCAGGGCATTCTTCTGATCCCCCTTATCTTGTGCGAGTGAGTGTGTGCATGGCCGGTCCTCCATGAAAAGGAGCTACAGGGAAACAGTGAGGCAAAAGCCCCTTAGGCTCCTGGGACCAATGAGTCATAGACAGGAACAGTGGAAGTGCCTGAGGGATCACTGTATCCCTTGTGCTCTCACAGATGTGCAGTCAAGGCCCAAGAGCACGGCCACAGTTTGTGTTAAGACCTGGAAACACTTCTGAGCTTAACCCACTCCTGCCCTGTGCACCTCCCACACCACCCCCAAGCTCCTGTTTGAGTTCCTATTTCATACTGCCTTGCACCGTGAGATCTTTTTGAAGAAAACGTACAGTAGTCTCATACAGCTCTGCTATTGATGGGCCACAGTGCCTCAAGGCAAAATGTGGCATAAGTTTAAATGGTGAGCCAGTGGTGTCCGATTGGTCTACTCTAGCAGAAGATGAACACCCGTCTGGTCTGGAGTCTATCAGAGGCCATGACAGCAAGTCTGACAAACTGCGCTTGGTGGAAAGGAAGGCAAAAGGAGCTTTTTACATTTCCTTTAATTCATCCTAAAGGCAGCCCACACGGCAATAGGATATAAATCTGAGCTGTCAATGTCAGCCGGTCCCGGTGGAAGAGTCTGATGGTACTTGTCTGATTTCCATCTGATTGCCATCATATTTCTGTAACCCTTGCCTTTATTCCCACCACTGGAAGGCCTGAGATGAGGGAGCATGCTGTTCTATCACCATGACGCTTCTGGAAACATTAATCAGAACATCTCAGAGCACTTGCCCCACACATCACGTGAGGACTTGGCCCACACACAATTTGTTTCTAGTGTGCTGACTAGGCCGGTGAAAGTATCTCAGCCGTTCCTCATGTTGCAGACACTGAGTCACATGCCAGAGTCACAAACACAAACCCTTGGTAACTGTGCATGGTTCTGAGCATCCAAAAGAGGCTCCCTGGAGGTGGCCTTCCATCGAGTTTCCTGAATTCTCTGAAAACGTCAGCCTTTTTACTTTACTTTCTTTACTCTCCCTTAGAACTGCACAACACACAAAGTGAACCCTAATGTAAACTATGGACTTCAGTTAATAATGTATCAATATTGGCTCATCATTGTAACAAATGTACCACCAATACAAGATGTTAATAATAGGGGAGACCAAGGGATGGGGTGGGAGGTGGATATGGGAACTCTCTGTACTTTCTGTTTTTCCTTACACCTAAAACTGCTCGAAAAAAATGAATTCTATTTTTTTTAAAAAGTCCATGTATAAAACTGAGCACAATGCCTGGTATATAGAAAGTGTCCAGCCATACATGGTGCCGTTATTATTGTTATTGTTATTATTAGCAATGATAGACTCTAACTTTGGGCACTTTACCTTGCAGACCAAGTCTCCTTACAAGTCAAGAGTCCAGGTCATTAATTCAAGCTCATTTACCCCCCCCACCCCGATACAAGATGTGCGCGGCCCACCCTGGAGAAGGCGAGTTAAGCAGTGAAGGAGGAAGGGAAGGGGTTCTGCAGGAAGCATCCTGGTCTGAGTCAGGGAGGCGGCCACATCCACACCGGCCTCTGGAGAGGAGGAGGCCCCCAACCTGCCCCAGTGGAAGAGGAGGGGTCCCTGCTGTCACAGGAGCCTACAATTAGGAACAGACTTGCCAGGGCCAAATGGCCTTCAGCAAGGAAGTGAAAGACTGTTGGGAAGGAAAGAGGCAGCTGAGGCCCGGGCATACTCACCTGAATGCCCCTGAAGACGCCGTGGGTGTGTATCCTGTACTGGGCACCACAGAGGATGGGGGTGGTGTGGTTATCACTATCGTACCCCGTGCTGTGGCTGCAAACACAAAGAAGGGAGAACAAGACTCAGGCTGGTTCACAGGCACCCTTTGGAAACGCACATCTGCAGCGGAAGGAATGTTCTTTAAAAGCTCTCGGGACGATTTGGTTGGTTTCTGTCTTCCTCCACTGGGGCTGCTGGAAGCAGGGCTCTGTGAAAGGCGGGGCTGCTCGATCCTCGGGTCACCCTCATGCAGCCCCTCACGCTCAGATTCTCGAGGGCACACCTCCTATGCCTCTCTCAGACAAGACGGGCAAAGTCACAGTGCAGGATTTCATCCGCAGCAAGTTGTTTACCATCAAAACGGGGCTGACAGCTGTGAATATCTCAGGAATGAGCAGATGCCTCAAGTTTCACATTGAGTGCAAGGAATTCTTGTCAGCACCTCATGACTCAGTTTTTACCAGATAGCACCAACTAAGTGATGACACTTACAAGAAGAGACATCACATCCTCAGAAGTGGGGATTACACATCTGTGGCTCTGCTCCGCTCAACCCACAGATCACTTTTCCAGATCAACTTAACTCTTTGCAGCCACCCCATACCCTAGGTGGACACTGGATAGGAGATCTGTCTCCTTCCTTCCTCTGACCAGTCCTCTAGTCAGAGCTCAGCTGACCTTCGACTACTATCAAGAGCTGAGGGATGGAGAAGGTTGAAAAGAACACCTTGGAAGGGGTGGATGTTCTGCTCTAAAAGTATTCTCCCCTTCGGATACAAGCTGATCTCTGTTCTGCAGTTATTTTACTTCCAGATGAGGCAGAGTGAGGGTTCCAACCCACACGGGCAGCACAGTATAATCATATCTAGACCCACCACGGGGAGCTTTTATGAAACGCCTCTGTAAAATGGTACAGCTGCTTGGACAATGTCTGGCAGTTCCTCAAAAGGTTAGACACAAAGTTATCATATGGCCCAGAAATTCCACTTCTAGGTATATACCCAGAAGAAATGAAAATACATTTCTCCGCAAAAACTTGTACACATTGTTTACTGGCAGCATTATTCACAACAGCCAAAAAGTGGAATCAACCCAAACATCCATTGGCTGACGGTGGATAAAGAAAATATAGTCTGTTCTTAAAATGGAATATTATTTGACAATAAAAGGAATGAAGTACTGGTACATGACAATGGGGACAAACCTTGAAAACATTATGCTAAGAGAAAGAAGTCCGTCACAAAGGACCGCCTGTTGTGTGACTCTCTTTATAAGAAACGTACAGAATAGGCAAATTTATAGAGACAGAAAGTAGATGGGTGGTTGGTTGCCTAGGACTCAGGATTTTGAGGGGAAATGGAGAGCGACTGGTAAAAATGTCCTCAAATTGTGGTCCTGGTCCTACAACTCTGTGAATATACTAAAACCACTGAACTGTACGCTGCAAATGGGTGAATGGTATAGTATGCGAAATATATAAAGCTGCTTAAAAAATTACCTTGGGGATGGGGGAGGGATAAATTGAGAGACTGGGACTGACATATACACACTACTATATATAAAATAGATAACTAATAAGGACCTACAGTATAACACAGCAAACTTTTCCCAATTCTCTGTAATGACATATATGGGAAAAGAATCTAAAAAAGAGTATATATGTATATGCATAACTGATACACTTTGCTGTACAGCAGAAAGTAACGCCACGTTGTAAATCAACTATACTCTAATAAAAATTAAAGTGATTGTGCCAAAAAACTAAAACAAAATAAAATGGCAAGCATTTATAAATAAATTACCTCTGGGGACTACTATGCATTTTTTTAAGCCTTTGGGTGCAATCAACTGTCTGTCAGAGCTGAGAACCCCTACCCTCTGCCTCTGTTACTCTAGACATTCCCAGGGGCCCGATGCAGGAGGCAGGCGGCCCACTCCATCTGGGACTGGCTCAACTCTCACTCACCCAGGAGACAGAACTCCTGGAAGGGAAGAGCACATGCCAGGGCGACGGACATGTCCACACACCCTGTGGCCACAGCAGCTGTGGCATTTCACATTTGGCTCTGGCTCCAAACTTTTTAGAAAGAATTGCCTTGTCTCCTTCGCACAGAGCAGTGAGAGCAGTTGGGGGAGGTGGGTGGCAGCTCTGCTCCCACTAACCTCCTACACCTCATCTCCACATCCTTCAGGTGATTTCTGACATACCTAGGGAAAATGTCCCAAAGAGCTGACCCAGGGTCAGACACACAAAAACTGGAAAGAAATGCCAAACTCAGATAGTGTCTGCCCTTCAGAACCTTAGAATGCGCTTGCCAAAAGAAAGAGGCCCTATCTACCCTCCTTACAATTACATTATATAGACAGTGGGGAAGGGAGAGCTGACGAGAACGGCGATGTGGCAGCAGAAAGAGACAAGAATGGTGCTGCCAGATTTTGCCTCAAAGGCTGTGAAGAGATGCTGCCTTTGCTAGGTTTAGCCTTCTGCATGGAGCCAAAATGTGACTTACAGGTTTTGTAGGGCTGAGGGATTTTTAGGGACCCAACGATAGAAGTCTGACTTATTTTAAAGTTCCACCATCAAAGAGGAAGAACTTGGGCTTCCCTGGTGGTGCAGTGGTTGGGAATCTGCCTGCCAATGCAGGGGTCGCGGGTTCGAGTCCTGGTCTGGGAAGATCCCACGTGCCGCGGAGCAGCTGGGCCCGTGAGCCACAATTACTGAGCCTGCGCGTCTGGAGCCTGTGCTCCGCAACAAGGGAGGCCGCGATAGTGAGAGGCCCGCGCACCGCGATGAAGAGTGGCCCCCGTTTGCCGCAACTGGAGAAGGCCCATGCTCGCATAGAAACGAAGACCCAACACAGCCAAAAATAAATAAATAAATTAATTAAAAAAAAAAAAAAAAAAAAGAGGAAGAACTTGGAATCTAATCTCTGGATGTTATCTGGATTCCTGGCCGGGGTGGGGGGGGGGGTTGCAGGGGGGGATGACATAGGAAATAGACTTTTCTCAGGATACTTGTCCCAGGAAATGAAGTGTTGCACCACTCAAAGGGGATGTCATGATCCTCAGAGCCAGATGCAACCAACAAACAGAAGAAGCAACAAGATTGTACCTGCCAAATACGCCACTAGATTCTTCTACCAGGTCCGTGAACAAGAAAACCAGCCAGGTCCCTGCTTACTGGCTCTTGTGTCTCCATAAGACAAACTCACCAGTGCAATTCCACACAGTAGAAACCCTGCAACCCCACACTCTTCCCAGCGTGGTCTGCCTAGAACACTGAGTACAACCCGTGGGCATTCAGTATGGTAATAACTCTCTTTGGGTAAGTAAAGGAAAGCAAGTCAGGGGACTTGGAACCATAGATTAATAAAGGCAGAAAAATCATCTACTCTGACCCCCATTCAAAGCTCCTCCAGTTCATCCTCATCAGCTGGACAACATGACTGGTGACTAGCTTTGAAGGCAGCCCACTCCACCTGGGGAGAGCTCTAATTGTTAGGAAAGGGCTTTCTAAACTGAGCAGAAATCTGCCTCCTCATTTCTGTCTTCTGGAGAACCAGAGAGTATTACTATTTTACAGCCATCTCTGTGTATCTCCTCCACTGTATGGTAAACTTGGCCTTCAGGACAGACTGATTTGCTCCCCTCTGTATCCTCTCAACTTTGTGACTGAAGTAAGGTGCATAGTCCTGAAAAATTCCCGGAGATGGACTGAATCTAACTCCTCTTCCACATGACAATCCTTCAGGTATCTGAAGACAGCTCTCCAGACTACAGAGCTGTGGCTCTCACAACTACGACAATGTGAACTGGCATCTAATTTCCGTGCTTTCCAGATCATCCTCTTCTTCATCCCCTTCATTTTATGAAGTCCCTCTCAAAGTGTAAGCTTAGGATGGACCCCGGTACCCGTGAACAGTGTTTAAATAAGGGACTGAGAAAGGAGGACCACAAAAGTCTTTAGAGGGACTTCGCCAGTGGCACAGTGGTTAAGAACCCGCCTGCCAATGCAGGGGACACGGGTTCCATCCCAGGTCCGGGAAGATCCCACACGTCACGGAGCAACTAAGCCTGTGCGCCACAACTACTGAGCCTGCACTCTAAAGCCCGTGGGCCACAACTACTGAAGCCCGAGCACCCTAGAGCCCGTGCTCCATCCGCAACAAGAGAAGCCACCGCAATGAGAAGCCTGCGCACTGCAACGAAGAGCAGCCCCTGCTCGCCACAACTAAAGAAAGCCCACACGCAGCAACGAAGACCCAAAGCAGCCAAAAATAAAATTAAAAAAAAAAGTCTTTAGAATCAGAGAAGTAACATAAATACCTAACACTGGAGAGTATATGCCTTACCCAAAGAGATTCCATTCCGAATTTTTCAAAATCAGTATGCTAGTCAATACAATGTGTTATGCCCACAGGCTGCCAGAGCTCAATCCCTGGGCAGAGGGTCTGGGGCTTCCCTTCTCAACCTGGACAGAGCACTGCTAACACACCTAGGAGCACACCCCGTCTTAGGACTCAGGTCAGAGTGGTCTTCCTCAGTCAAATAAAATCTCCAACTCCCACCCTAGCACAAACCACAATTAAGGCAGGTATTCCAACCTTGAACTTGAAGGCGTGATTTTTTTTTTAACTGCAATTCAGGACTACACATTTATCCTTCAAATCCCATTCTATTTCTTTTAGCAAGCTATCCTCAACTGTTGAAATCTTTTTGATTTGGCTTCCAAAGCATTTGCTTTCCATCCCATTTCAAGTTATCTCAACATTTGAAAAGCACCTTTTCTGTTTTCATAAGAGGAAAAACTCTTCCTTGCTGTTGTTGGGAACTATTATATTAACAATATGTATAGTTATTCTCTGGTAACCAAGGCAGTGATAAGATTCTAGAAGGTCTCTCCACAGGGCAACCTGAGGGAAGCCATCATAAAGAATCTGGTCATTTAAATGGGGTCCAGTCCAACAGAGCATAAGCAGGAGTTAATCTGAGACAGAAAAGCTCAGGAAGATGGCAGCTGCCATTGGGTCCATAGCTATTGTTAAGACCCAGCTGCTAGCTTAAATGGTGGAGTGAAACCAAGCTTTACCCCCAAAGAGATCAGACTTTAAAAGTTCCAATAAGTATGCTGTGGATGAACCAAATAGGAATGAAGGTAGGATTCCTAGAGGTCTGAAACCATTAAAGGGCAAGGAGCTATCAGCCTAGAGAAGAGATTTCTGGGGCCAATGATATACCTTTCAAATAAAGGACAGAGCCCCGGAGAGTTGTGGGGCAAAAATTGGTCATGACCCAGAGACAAGGGTGTTATCATTCATGGAGCTGATATCAGAAAGCAGGTTCTAGAGCAGAGCATGAATCCCACCAGACCAAGCAGTTGAGAGACCCCGTATCTCCCTTAGGGTAGAAATGCATGCAGTGACTAGGTCTACCTTCCAAGCCAGATTAATGAGGGAAAAGTAAAGGAACCTTGGCACTACACACAGAAAGGCACATGAACCAAGCCTGAGTGAGGCTGGAATTTCTTAGGGAAAAAAACTGGCACTTTATAAAATGTTTTCATGTTTTTCTGTTCTGTTGCCTCATAAATTTCTCTTTGACAGTTAAGATACTGGACTTGGCTGAATGACAGGGGAAATGGATTTGTTGACTCTTTGGCCAAGATAATCAGGGAGAGCACAGGGAAGTACAGTTGGGTGTAATGAGGGCAGCCATGGGTGCAGCAGGTGGGGAGAAGAGCTAGTGGTAACCATATGGGAGAGGAGGCTAAGAGTAATGCAATTGCTTCTTCCTTCCTGCCCCGGAGCAGCTCTGCACGAGAAACCACTCACCAGCTTGATAAAGATACTTAAGACAGATCCTTTGGTTTTATTGTTCAACTAGGCACAAATCATTCATTTAAGCACTTGGCCCATAATTATCTTATCCACAAGGACATCAAAATATAACTAAGCTATATGGGGAGCAAAAGTTAACTTTCAGATGTCTTTTTGCAATAAAGATCCATTACATTAGTGACCTTCCACTGAGACTAGTAATTCTAGAATAGACTTGAGCACTGCCTTGCATACGATTAACATACCTTCGTTCTTAATCTCTCTTTTCTCCCCCATGTGCTTTCCGAAATCCAGCTTAATAGCTTTACCAACAACTCACGCTAATCTCACTGCTCTATGGGTTCCAGAATCTACTGGGTTTTTTTTTTCCCCTACTTTAAGATATTTGCCTCATTTAAGACTAAAACTAAGACAAAAGTCTCAACTCTTCTGTCACCTCTCTAATTCTCCATGAATTTCCAGATTATTGGCCAAGGGTCAATAATTTTGCTAAACTGGTCAGAATACAGATTTGGGTTTTTTTCCTTAAAGCAAAGTCACAAACTCAGGTACCTACAGGGACCAAGTAAGTGAGAAAAATAAATGACGAAGGCCCCGGAGAGAAAGATGGCACCGAACTGGCAGGGACAACCACCCCACCCCCTGCCCAAAGGAGGCAGCCAGGACCCCACTCTACCAGCCAAGTACTGTCGATCACATAAACCCAGTGTTGTCAGATCTTTCCAGTCTCCAGAAAAGTCAGAAATCAGGACTTTTATATGAGATCACCTGAGTTTTAAATTCTGGCAAATTATTGAAATTTTAAAGAATCACTGTCAGGTCAAACAAAACGTACCTCTGGCCTAAGGGCCACCAATTTGCAACCTCTGCTTTGAAGGCTGAGCAGTGAAGTTTAAGCCGCAAACTGGAAAATTCCATCTGGATTCTGTTGCTTCCTCCTACACGGCAACAAAGTGGAGGTGGGGATGTGCCTGATTCTTTGAGAACTGAGTATTAGAACCTTCCAAACCCTTGAAAGCTTGAAAGGATGCTGTACTTGAACAGCAGGAATGGCCAGTGTTGCTAGAGCAAAATCCAGAAGTTACCATCTACAGGGGTCAGTGGTTTACCTCTAAATGTCACTGGTCCATTTGAAAGTAGGCTTAAGCACTGAGGTTACAGATAGAAAAATGCAGTTGCTGTGCAGTAAGTTGAAGTGTATCTATTTTCTACAGTTACTGTAACAAATTACCACAAATTTGGTGGCTTAAAAGGACACAAATCTATGCTCTTACAATTCTGGAGACCAGAAATCTAAAATCAGCCTCACTGCACTAAAGTCCAGGTGTTGGCGGGGCTATTTTCTTCTGGAGGCTGAAGTGAGAATCTCTTTCATTGCCTTTTTCAGTTTCTAGAACTCACCTGCATTCCTTGGCCCCTTCTTCACATCACTACATCACTCTGACCTCTTGCTCCCTGCATCACATCTCCTACTTGTCTTCTATAGTCAAATCTTCCTCTGCCTTCCTTTTATAAGGACAGTTATTATACTTAGGGCCCACTCAGATATTTAGGATATCTCCCCATCTCAAGATCCTTAACTTAGTCACATTTGCAAAGTCCCTTTTTGCCATATAAGGCAACATTCACAGGTTCCAAGGATTAGGACTTGGATATCCTTGGCGGTCATTATTCAGCCTACCATACCAAAGGAACTGGATTTATTTGGTTTCTTCCAGATACATTTGCCAGAGCTAAATTAACCTGGATCCTTTATCTCCAGATTAATCTGAAAAACTAGTCTGAAAGAACATGGGTTCTGCATCTGAAGGCATGTGTTCCAGGCCCAGTTCTATCATTTATTTGCTCTGTGGTCATGGGTGAGTCATCTAAACCCTCTGTGACTGAGATTCATCCTCTACAAAATGAAGCAATAACCTATTTCATACATTTGTTTGAAAACCAAAGAGCTAAGCTATATGGGGAGCAAAAGTTAAATATCACTCAGTAACTTTATCCTAACAAAATGTTCAGGTCTATGGTTATATGCATTAGGTGACTAACAACCACAGAAATTATTTCTTGTATGCTTCTTATAAGCCTGGTGATTGAGATCTATAAAACATATATTTTTATCCTTAGCACAACACTAGAAGTCATTAAGGGTATCACTCTAGGCAAATGACTTAGCCTCCCTGGCCTCAGCTTCATGTAAAGTGAGAAAAACAGTACCCCCGCCATTAGACTGTTATAAGGTCAAATGAGATTAGGTAAGTAAAGCACAATGCTTGTTACATGGTATGCCCTCAATAAAGGTTACTTAATAGTATTACCCCCATTTTACAGCAAAGAATACTGAGGTTTAAGGAGAGATTGAGTTATTTGCCTAAAGTCAGATAGATGGCAAGTGGCAGAAATGGGGTTTGCGTCCAGGTCAGTGTAGCTCTTCTTCCTTCGAAACCAGCTAGACAATTCTAGTGGTGCAAGCCCATCCTGGGTTCACTTCTGTCATCGTGACACTTGAATAATTCCCAGCTCTTTTCTCCAGGGGTGTGAATGAAATTAGCTACATTTGAAGGCTTGAGAAATGCAGTAGGAGTGGGTAGGATAGGAGGATGGGGGCTGTGAGGAGGGGCAAGTTCAAATATGCACTCAGCACACTTCAGCTTCTGCTCAGAGGCACAATATTTATTTGGTATAAGAAAGCGCAAGGTAAACTGCAGGAAATGGCCTGCTTATGTGCGACAGAGCAGTTGAAACTGAGGACAATTTTTACAGGAAAATTTCTTTCTACCTAACTGGGAAAATAAACTAAGCAGAAGCAGTTATCAGCAGAGCATACATCTCGCCACTTCATTTCTGGCGGTGGCACGGACTGTACATTTTCCTAAACAGCTTTAAAACGCATTAAAATGTATCTTGAGAAAGTGTGCTCTTCCCAGACAGCTTTAAAATACATAAACATGTGACCTTAGAAAGTTTGTAAAAAGAGAAAAATGTCCCTCATATAACACAAATTATGAGCCCTATTCATGCTAAAAACTTGTACATTGAGGTTCGGCCCAGAGAAAAGTTAATGTTTAAAGAGTAGCTTCTTTAGAAATGATTAATTTTGATATTTCACAGGCACAAGAAGATTAATAAAAAGGAATTGAGGTTTTACACATGAGGAAAACCAGAGCTGCCCTGAAATCCCTTATCAACAGAAGAGGTTTAAAAAAAAAAAAAAAAAAAGAGCCTTTTGAGGGCAACTAGCATTTGATAAGAATATTCAAAAAGGGGAAACCACCACCTGTGATTTCTCTCTCCCACCTCTAACCTTTGGCCAGGTGGGCATCCCCCCATCTTCACCTCTGTCTTCTCACCTCTGCAGAATTAATCAGATTTAAAGGGAAGCACATGGGAAAACTTCATACTCTTGTGTATCCAGAAAATGGAATTTACCCATCAACCCTTCTTCTCTCTCCACCTTTGCTACTCAGGCTTATATATGAGATGCTTAGGTGCCTGATTCCTTTTGGTGTTGAAAATACATTTTGCAAAAAAAAAGAAAATACACTTTGCTGCCAGCCTTGAGAACCATCATCCCTGTCTAGTGTGCCAGTTTTGAGCAATGGAACCATGTTTAAAAAGTGTGCTTCCTTAAAGTTTAAACCCAAGAGATGAGACTGAACACACCACCACTCCTCAATTATTCTTGCCAAAAAAAAAAAAAAAAAGGAACCCAAATCTAATCAAGCCTCCAGATCTAACTACTTACTTATAGGAAATGCAGGGCATGGACATCCAAAGTTAAAAGACTATAAGAGGAAGTGATCTGCCAAATCCTGACTGTGAGATATTCTACTGACCAATTGACCTGCCATCTTCAACAAAACATAGCATGAGAAAAAAAGAGGAAGTGGGGGCGGGGAGGGCAGTTACAGCATAAAAGAGACTTAAGAGAAGACAATCAACAAAATAAAAACCAACAAAACAATAAGCCTCTGCACAAATGTTCACCGTGCACAAGGATGAGCCAGAGACAGCTGGACTTGAACCGTTCAGTTCTAGAGGCCTTAGAGTCAAGAAGTCCCCGCGGAAGCCTCAGTGGTCACATCAGAATGCTTGGGTTTAAAGCTTTACTTTAAAGCAAATGTAATTTCCCTACAGCCAGAGTAATTTCAAAACTCACTTTCATATTCATTTATAAAATCTGACTTGGGAAAATGAATAGATATAGAACTATCTTTTTGTACATATTCAGAGCTGGTGTCGACCTAGCACAACTACCTCTAGTTCAATATGAATGCTATGTTATTCTCTTGCCTGAGTGTTATGATCTACAGGCAATATTTAAATAAAATTCTGCACATATATTATCAGCAATGCCATCGAGCCATCCTCTTTTCTTTGTGTGATTTAATCTTTTATAGTGGAAGTATAACAAATCAATGTATATAAATATATGTGATATATAATGTATACATATATGTACGCATAATATAACACATAAATACATAAGATAATACATATAAAGTACATATCAATACAAAAAACAAAGGATTACTCTGCTACTGAGAACATAAAGGGAAAGGCTGAAAGATGCAGTTTCTTTTACTAATCCAGCATAGAAAGTAGAATCTAAAAATGAAACGACCAAGTTAAATTTGACTGAGTTTAAAAAAAACACAAATAATATCTGTAATCTGATAACTTATGAGTATAAAATTTCCTCAGTAGTCTACAGAAAACAATCAGCCATATTTTTACTTGAAATATTTACTTTCCTCCTGCCCTCAGGTGTTTCATTTCAGTTCACACCTCAAGAAAAAGACACATTTTTTACTTTTAATTTAAATATATTGTATGTCACTTTTCATTAAAAATTATACTATGGTAATAATTCTAACTATTGTACTTTTTAATGAACACTTTTCCCATGAGCATTAGAAAGAAAGCTCCTCCCGCCCACTCCATCCTTCATTTATTTTCTATCCGGGTCATGTACATCCCTGCAGCATCCAGCTCCACATAATATCTGGAGGGGAAGAGGACTCACCCCACTTTCACTAACTCTGACTTTTTAAATTCTCTATTGAGTATGTTTTTTTCTTTTTTGCCCACCGTCCTCTGGTAACACAGCCTCTTCTCCTTTCAGGGAACCATCTCTCTCTAATCCCACCCTCAGGCTCCAGGGGTGAGTACATGCCTATGGCCTGGCCAATCAGACCACTGCATTCTCTAGCTACCCAATCCAGGCCAATCAGAGGCTTCCCTGGGTCTTTTGGTGGAGAAGAACCAATAGGGAGGCAGTCTTCTTGTGAAGCTGTAGGTGCCAAAAAACAGCTATTTTCGCCACAGTGAAGAGAGCCTGTCTGAGAGGACAGCCAGCACAGAGGAGAGCAAAGACAAGGGACAATGAAACAGTGTTCTAAAGACACTGTCTCAGCCCCTGAATCCACACATGGGGTTTTAAAACACAATACAATAAGCCACTAAATTTAAATTCCCTCTTTGACCTATGCCAGTTACAACTAGGGTTCTGCCACTTGCAATAGAAAAAGTCCTGATAATACATAATCTAACAGTTATCTAGAAGTAATTGTATTTATTTTTCAGCAAATATATCAAAACATGATACCTATAAGTGAGTACTGCAAAAGGTCCCTTCAAAGTATTACCTTTTGGGAACTCTGCTCAATGTTAGGTGGCAGCCTGGATGGGAGGGGAGTTTGGGGGAGAATGGATACATGCATATGTATGGCTGAGTCCCTTTGCTGTGCACCTGAAACTATCACAACATTGTTAATCGGCTATACTCCAATAAAAATTAAAAGTTAAAAAAGTAAATAAATAAAAATAAAAACAGCCCTCCATCCACATTTCATGATAAGACACAAAACTCAGTGAAATGACATCAAGAAAAAGGTAAAAAATAAAAATTAATGTATTCATTTAAAAAAATATATTACCTTTTGGAAGATGCTCACTTGTTCCAACCATGCTAGCTATTATTGCTAAAACTTGTTTGTATTCCTCTTTTGTAAGTTTCTTTATAGTCACAGCTCGTATGTTTTCACTTCCATGCAGCCTAGTCCTTAGCCACTATTTAATAGGGAATACAGGCTGAGTGGTTAACAGCCTGATAACAACGCTTGTATAAATCAGCCATTATGAACCATCAAGCTTTCCTCACCACTTGAAATGGTACACAAACCTCTTCCAACTGACTTTTTTCTCTTATTTCACACTCAGAGCAGAGCTAGAAGCTATTTTAAATCTAGTTTCCCATAACAGTTTGGGGAGAATACAGCTCCCCTCCAAAAATAAAACTCCACACTATTTACTGGCTCCTACTGCTGGGAAGAATATTTTTAGGCATGACTTTCCTTCCTACTTCAACACATACAAACATAGGAACGCACGTTCTCGTAGATCACCTCATCAGACCATATGAGAAATATCTGGATCTCCCCTTACATGCGTCTGGTATTGAAGTGCTAGTTCATCAGAATCCCAGTTTCATCTAACTCACTGGGTTCTATAATATCAATGCTTTGGCTCCATGGCCAGAGACTGCTGCTAGATTCACGCCAAGAACAGCTGTCCCAAATTCACGATAGATAAATTCTACACAGGGAAAAGAAGCAGGATCTTTTCAGCCTGGGCTCCCACCCAGCTTGCTCACACACTCTTAAATCTGAAAAATGTGACTCAACCATTCTCAATTATTTAAAAAAAAAAAAAAGTCCTGCCTGAAACCCCAGAATCAAGCAGAGCTCTCTTAAGACTAAGCCCTTTTCTGCTTCTCCAGTTGAAACGGAGGTTTGTACACGTGAAGGCCACGTGCATAATCATCTCTACCAAAAGCACAACCTTTCAGCTGACATTAGTAACACAACAAAGTATTTCAAGGTAAAGAAACAAAAGAAATACCTTGTAATACATTCATAGGAATCACACTCATTCTCAAAGAGATTTATGAAGCCAGAGGCATTACTGTTAAAATTCCCGAAAAGGAGAAATTCAAAATAGGAACATCTGACATACAAGACTTGAAAAAGAGTTGAGAAATGCCATCCATGTTCTTGAAGAAAGGACTAGCAATTTTTCAAAGGTCAAAATTCTCCAAAATTAATTTTTAAACCTGATGCAATTCATTCAAAATTCCAATTAAGAGTTTTATAAAATAAACTTGTTACTTTAGAATGGGTCTTTATTTCTAAAGATAATATAGACAGTTGCGATATACTCTGCACTGTTTCCTCTATTCTTAACATCTCACATTGGTATGGTGTATTTGTCACAATTAATGAACTAATATTGATAAAGACTTTCTTTGAAATTAACAAAATGAATCTAAAGTTCATCTTGAAGAATAAACAAGAGATAATAGCCAGAAATAGTTTGAAAAAAGAAATACAATGCTAGGGAACTTTCCTATCAGGTATTTAAACAGACTATAAAATTATAGCAAAGAAAACAGTCTGATGCTTGACAAAAAGAGCCGTACTGATCAAAAGAAGAGAATAACGAGTCTAGAAATGGATCCAAGGAATTTGATAGGATTCAAGAATTGATAAAGGTAATATACGAAGTTAATGAGAAAAGGATGGATTATTCAAAGCAGTTTGGGGATACTGGCTAGTCATCTAGAAACAAATCAAGGTGGAATCCAATCGCAAAATAAATTCAGAATAAATTAAATGTTTAAGTGTTAAGAAGTCAATCAAAAAATATACCAAAATACAATAAGTAAATTTTTTAAAAATGGGGGGACTTCCCTGGTGGCGCAGTGGTTAAGAATCCGCATGCCAATGCAGGGGACATGGGTTCCATCCCTGGTCCGGGAAGATCCCACATGCCGCAGAGCAACTAAGCCCATGCGCCACAACTACTAAGCCTGCCCTCTAGAGCCTGGGAACCACAACTACTGAGCCTGTGTGCCACAACTACTGAAGCCCGCGTGCCTAGAGCCTGTGCTCTGCAACAAGAGAAGCCACCGCAATAAGACCGCGCACCACAACGAAGAGTAGCCCTCGCTCGCTGCAACTAGAGAAAGCACGCGCGCACTAACGAAGACCCAACGCAGCCAAAAATGAAATTTAAAAAAAAGAAAATTGGATATTTTTTGGATTGGATTGGAGAAATCTTTTCTATATAAAAGCCAAAACCTTGTAACTATGAAACATAAACTGATAATTTTTACTATGAAAATAAAAATTCCTGACAGAAAAAAAACATTAATAGTTAAAATACAAACCAGATAAAACATTTGCAGTACATATGACAAGCAAAGGGTTAATATCCTTAGAAACAAAGATCTGTTGTAAACCAATTTACTACTAGATGAACTATCCCAGCTCCTAGCTAACCAACCCCAGTTGCCCACGGAGCCTCTTCTCTCTCAAGGACCCTGTTCCAGCAATTCTATCCCCTCCCATCATTAATTATTTTCCCTCTTCTTGAACATTCTCAACAGCAAACATGCAGGTACTTCCATCTAAATATAGATAAATCAAAGCAATAAAAAACCACCTTCTCCCAACCCTCTTTCCCCATTGAGCTAGAACCCCATTTCTTTGCTCCCTTTTGCTGCAAAACTCCATGGAAGTGTGTTGACTTAATACAATGTCTCCAGCTTATCTCCTCCTATGATCTCTTAAACCCATCTCTATTAGGCTTTTTCCCTTTTCCTCTAATCTTTTCAGAGGCAACTACAGTTAATAGTTCAGTAAATGTTTCCAGAACTTCTTCTCTGCAGATACAAATATACCCCAATATGTTTAAAAACTAGTTATCTCTGTGTGGTGAGATAACAGATGACTTTTCTTTTTTTCCTTTATAATGTTTTGGTACTGTCTGAATTTCTTCAATATATAATAAGCCTGTGTTACTTTTATAATCAAGGGGAAAAAAGTTGTTTTCATTTTGATAAAGTCACTATCTTAGCCTTAAGAACACTACATCTGTGGCTTTGCTTTTAAAATGAAGAGTTAGAAATAAAACCAGAATAAATGAAATTGTTCACTTTTAAGAGGAAAAAAAACCCTACTAAAATAAGCAGTAACCCCTCATTCCAGAGATGCATTTATTTGGATGACTTTTTATGAGTGCAGCTTCTATATTGACGTCTTTCTAGCTAGAGGTTATGATTTTTTTCCTCGAATAGATGACAGGGAGAAGGATAAATGGTGAGCAGAGGGTCTCAGAAGGGCCTATGATGGGATCATAGACATGAGAGGTCCAAAAGACACCTTGAGGTCATGAAAGAGATCCTCCACTCATCTGATATACCTTCTTGCCCTCCAACACACACACACACACACACACACACACACACACACACACAAACCCTTTATCAACAGACTGGAGCCCTCATTAACCCCTCCCTGCACCGAGTCCACCATGCTCCTCATTCCCAGCTTGACCCCCTTCATCACCACCTTCCTTTGCTATCTTTCCTGCTTGGCTTCTTTCTTCTCCTGACCTGAACAAACCTGTTATTCATCCTCCCACTTATGAGATAAAACTAATTCCTTGCTTTAAAACAGAACAGTTAGAAACATAGTGTGGAGATGATAAGTCTACAAAGCCCAAAATACTTTTTAAAGTAAAGTATTTTTAAGACGTTGAGAATATTTTCAAAAACACTCTCATGAAGGTTGAAACACAGAACTCGGCAATGGCCTATAGAAGTGCAGTTGCTGAATTAGATCTAAGCCGAAGCCAATCATTTGTTATAAAAAAGAAAAGGACACAAATGTATACCGATGCATGGCAAAAGGTCTGAAAGTGTATGCAACATAATATTAATAGTAGTTTCATCTGGGCTACTGGGGGGAGTGTTAATTTCCTTTCCTATAAAGTTGTATTTTCTAACTGTTCTATAATTTATACATATTACTTACATAATAAAAAAATTAAATACATGAATTGAATATAAGCCCAAAGAGAAAAGAAGGGGAAAGACAAAAAGCTAGGGAGGGGAAAGTAGCGGCAGGGAAGTGAAGTGAAGGCAAAGAAACTACTGAATTAGTCCACATTGAGAGGTACAGGGGAGACAGCTCTAAATCAGAGTCCCCATCTTTATCCTGCAAACCCGGGAGAGTCCCCTGCTTTGTTCTGGTAAGTATGGCTAACAGACTCTAGCCAAGTCCAGCACAGTTGAAATGCATAAATGTAACCATATAAAAGAAGAAATTAACAGCTTTATCCTGGGAGTGGAAGTGGAGGAGTACCCTCAGGAATGCTGATATTCCCAGAGCTGCTTCTCTCCACCTTTGTGTTTTCATCACAAGCTCCAGGAGCCCCTGAAAAGCAAGCTATCCATTTTCAAGAAGTAAATCTCTTGGACGAATACCTTCTGTTCACTAGCTGGAGAGGAAAGGTGCTGGGCTGTGTATTGGAACTCCAGCTATCTCTTCTGGCACAGGTTCTCAGGGATGAGACCATGTCTAGTGGGGATTTTCTCCAGATTCGACAGCCTTGGCCCTACCAAAACACGCAGCTTTGTTTTCACCATACATCACTCAACCTGAGTCTTTCGTTTTTCCTTTCAAGCAACCACAGGTCAAATACTGTGTGTTCCCAATGGTCTGAACTTCTTGGACCAGCAAAGGGACATTCATTTTGCTCAGCACTCCTTTCACATTTCTATTGTGTTCGATTTCCCACTCCCCCTACCCAAGTCCCCAGAGAATAACTTCTTCCTTGTTTTAATAACTTGGACGGCACTCAAGGTTGATGTGTTTCTCCATTTTGCAGGATATTTTCTTCAGAAGAGACAAAACAGAGGCTGACAGAGTAGCCGGGCTTGGGAGCAGCGTTAGGAAATCAGCAGGCGTTAGGAACACACAGAAAATGATTCTAAAGAAATACAAAGCAGACAGCAATGCGAGGCACCATACACAGAATTATTCATAAAGGTGGACTAGTGCTTAGAAAGATTCCCCTGCAATTTTTTCTCCCAATGACCCACTTAGAAAATATAATTTCATTTGTTTGTAAGGAAAAGGGTCAGAGTTAAGAAAGTGGCTTCATAAAGTACCTTCTCTTCGACTTAAATTGAAACACAATATTCTCCCATTTGAGGTCATAAAAGTAGCTCTGATCCCTACGGGCACGCAGAGATTAGAAAATGAGTAAAGGGAGGAGGAGAGAGGAGTAAATCAGTGGTAAGATTCCCTCCTCCCCACCCTGTTTCATGTTTTCATCTCGTCTTGCCCATGTCCTCCCTACAATCCTATCCCCACCCAGTATAATAACACTGCTCCCCAACGCCTAACGAAAGATGTCTCTGTGGACTTGCTTAAGCAAGGAAACAAGCTCACTCTTTTTTTAAAAAGTAAAATTCTCAAGGAAAGGCGATGTGAACAAATATTTAGTGGGCGTTAGTGGGAGGCACATGATCTTTTAATAAAAACATTATAATGCCTCTTTTTTATGAGTGATTTAGAAATTATATCCTTTTTCTCCAAAACATGACTCAAACCTCCAGTATTCATGTTACAGATCTACCTTGTCACCATGATTTTTCTTACTACTGATTTCAGATAGTGTCCAGACACTAGTAACAGATAAATGTAAAAACACAGTTATTTCTCTTTGTCTTTCTTCATGGAATATCTTTTCTCAAATGTATTTTCCGTATTAACAGCATTTTCATACCATGGCAAAGGAAAGCAAATTTGGTACAGAGAATAAAGATACCTACCCAGATTATGTACCCCCTGGGAAAAAACCACTTTCTACTGGGGTATCAGCTTCAATTGAATCCAGTTCTCTGCTGTTCATGGGCTTGGAGGAAAGAGCTAAGGAGTCGCTATTTTTAGAGCTAAGAGAGGCAAACTGTGGGTCATGATCTATTAATGAGTTGTAAAATCAATCTACACATCTCAACCAGCATTTTTTAAAATGATATGGAATAAAGTAGAAAACATCAGTATGCACAGCATGTAGTAAGTATTGTTTTGTGAAAACTTCTACGTGTGTGGGTACATCTGATCTCAGTGTAAAAGGTATTTCTAACTGTGGTCGCAGTCTAAAAAGTTTAAGAAACTCTAATCTAGGGCCCAGATACTGGAGTCAGACAGAAGTGGGTTCCAACGTGGCTCTGACCCTTACTTGCTAAGTGAACTTAACCTCTCAAGCCTCCTCATGTGAAAGATGGGTGTGAACATAATACCCTAGGATTGTCATGAGATCAAAAGAGGAGAGGTATATAAAGCCCTTCACACCCTGCCCAATAATGTTAACAACCATCTTCAGGTAAATGTTCAGCTCACACTCAGAAGCAAACATTTAGTTGACTTACAACATGTGCTAAAGGGATAAAAACACAGTGTGAGAGAAGATATTAGGAAATTAGACAGTTGTAATGTTTTGCTCTCCAAAGAGTTACTCTTCTATAAGACTATCTACTGGAGGAGTCCTTGATGCTTTTTATACAACTCTCTGAATAAAGTATTCAAGAAATACATTTTAATTTCAGGAATCCTTTTCCAAAACGTAAGCACCAGATCAAGGAAAACACTTCTAGTTTTTGTTTCTTTCACAGGATTGAACAAAACAAATTATATGCATTTTGTGCTTCATCTTTGTAATATAGCTTCTGACTCCCTAGCAAGTGACTAATATCATGTGTCTAAAGATCTTAAAAGGTACCAAAATTATCTCACCTATGGAAAGACCCAGATTCAAATACATGCCAAGATTCTTTATATGTAATTTTTGCAATTAAGCAAATAAACTAACCCTGTACTCCAGCATGAAGAAATTTTAAAAACTGAAAACATACTACTCACTTCACAATCATGTTCTATCTATTCTTGGCAGGTAGTTTGGTGAGAGTTACTGAATTCTGATTACAGTAGAGAGAAGAAAAGCAAGGGATCCAGAAAGAAAGGCTGGGACCACGAAACATAGGACAAGTTTTGAGTAGGTGGAAAGATACAGTGCTAAAACTGTCAGCAGCCCCTTGGATGGAAGTGGGGAGAGAAAAAAATCCAAGTCAATAGCAGGCTTTTTTACTTTTGGGTCTAGAGAGACGAAGTGGAGATTTGGTTAAAATAGAAAAATTGGGGGCTGGGGGTGGAAAGAAGGATCTAATAGTGAGTCTTAGAAGATGAAAAACAACTTCACTAATCACTGAAGGATGATCCAACAAACAGGACTGAACCAACAAAAGAAAGATGAGAAGAGGGAGGCTGGTTTTGGTGTTTAAGCAGAGAAAACGAAATCAAAAGAAACAGTTACAGAAATGTCCAAGGGTGCAGGCTATAATAAGGCTGGGGAAAACACAGATGTTTAGGAATTTTCAAAAGTCTTTGCAGAAAGTCTGGCCATAGACTTGGGGTAAAAATTAAGTTCTCCCTGAGAGATTTAAAGGTAAATAGAGAAAAGGCTGAAAGATTTGACCGATCTAACAGGAATATGTGTAATGCCACAAATTTCATATTTTTTGAAACGTTCACCAGGAAATGAGCAGGGTTGCTACAGCATCATTTTTTTAATTGTTTTCCAGGAGTGTGTTGATGAGAAATGTCACCACCTCCATTTTTACCCACAGTATATCTACAATAAATAAGAGGAGGCAGAGAGAGACAGAGGGAAAAAATGAATAGATTCTTCCCATCCCTGTGCACCAACTGCTACCCTGATTACCCATCATCAGTCCTAACTCCTGCATCACCCCAGGTGCCAGTCAACAAGGCCTATGTCATTTGCTTTGCCATCATCGCATTGTCCACTCACTTGCTCTGCCCTTCTGTCCATTTCACTGAGCTGGAGCTCCCAGCAGCAACTCTAGAAGAGAAGAAGAGGTGGGGAATGGGGACTGGAGCATGCGTGGCTCTAGCAAGCCCCCCAGATCCCACAGTCCAATGAGAAGCCACTAAATACACAGAGATGTAAAGCCAGCTGTCTAGTCAAGAGTGCTGAACTGAGTCCTCGATCCCACTGGGGCTGATGGGGTGGGGGTGTGGAAGGCAGCACAGGGAGGCTGGAAAGAGCCTTTGCTTTGGAATCAGATCTGGACGTGGAATCCCAGCTCTACCACATAGTATGATGTGAATTTGGGAAGTTACTTAATTCTCTGAGCTTGACTGACTTATTTGGAAAACAGGATAACAGTACCTAGGCATCATAATGCCATCAGGAAGATTAGATGAGGTGACCTAGACGAGAACCTGATACACCACAGGTGCTTCATGACTGTCACATCCTACTGCCCACCAACTCAGATTCGAAACCAAAAGTGAGTTCTTTTACTGTTTAAAGCAAGTCCCACCTGCTTTATTTTTTTCACTTCCAGGTGCAAAGCATTGTCCCTACCTATGTTTGATTGCTATGTTCTCCCTATTCTGGTTGTGTATCAAGTGTGATAAAAGTCTGTTCAGGCAACCAGGTGTGAACACGTCTGACTTTGGATGGTCCAAATCATCTTCACTCAAATAGGAGTTTGGATCCTGGACTTTGTAAACTCAAAGCATTTCTTGATAAGATAATGTAATGATTAACCTCTGTGGTATCACTAGCAAAACACAAACATTAAACAAGTTTGAATGGACACAAGTTTGAAGAACTCTAAAACATTCAATAAGGAAAGGCCATATTTAATTTTCCCAGTATTCTCAACCCCCTTGTTCTAGACGAGAACATCCCCTATTTATATTCCTAAAAATTTAATACTGAACAACACTGACCAACTGGGAGAGGGAGGAAAGCATCTTAATTCTACAGAGAGCCATGCCTATTCTTCTAAAACTGTACTCTCTTCATACAGTATAAGGACCTTTAAAATGGTTCAAACAAGTGTAAGTTACTGTTTAAGGGAAATGGAGTAGAGAAGACCTTACCCCTTTAATGTGGCTCCTAAGTTCATCTGATTCCAGGTCATGCATTCAAGTTGGGAGGTCATTTGGTATAAATTGTCACTGTTAGAAAAACATTCAGAGTTAGAAATGCATAATACAAAAGACATATATATATGCAACTGTTTCTCCAAAAAGCAATAGACTTTTAACTTTTCTTTACAATGAAAGCCTCCACATTTTCCAGAATGACAGAATACACGAGTCTGAAATGATTTTCATTTCATCCCACTGATCTCTGCACGTCATTCACTTCACACACAGCAGAAAGGATGTGAGAATAATTTGGAAGCCTTTAAAAAACCTTAGTAGAGCAAACACTGAAGTTTCTAGAGAGGTACTAAACCTCTGAAGGGAAGAGGCTAAAGGGAGTGAAACTTTGAAAGGCAACACAGGCTGGATAGCTCAACATTAAAGTTAAAAGCCTGGAGCTGAAAGTAAAAAGACAGCAGATTAATTATTCGTGAAAAGGCCATTAAGTTGTTTTAATCAAAAGGATAAGTATCATGTGGATTATGAGGGCCTGAAAAGTCAAAGAGTGATGGGTGATGGATGGTCTAATACTCAAGGATGTGACAAGCAAAAGAAAGAGGATGATAAACTCTAGATACAACTGAAGGAATCATTCTCTACAAATTTTATAGTCACGGAGTTTTTTTTTTAAAGCCCCCAACTCAGTTCTATATTATATGAGGGAAAACAATGGCTGATCATTTACATTAAGACCCCAAAGGAAAAATATCCCACCATATAAACCAACCAAAAGTTTTTCTCTCCCTTTTTTTTTGCACATACAACTCTTAAAAACATCATTATAACATATGTTTTAAAACACATCTCTAAATGCATTATAGAAGAGCTATCACATCTATTTCCTGGAA
The DNA here is from genome assembly GCF_009873245.2 of Balaenoptera musculus. Taxonomy (NCBI): domain Eukaryota; kingdom Metazoa; phylum Chordata; class Mammalia; order Artiodactyla; family Balaenopteridae; genus Balaenoptera; species Balaenoptera musculus. The sequence continues at coordinate 83,347,731 of NC_045792.1, forward strand.
TAACACTCTTGTCAAAGTATCCTGCATGCACGACTCATGAACATCTTTATTATATGCTTTTATGTTTATTAATTTATTAATTTTATATTTATCTCCTGCCTAAAAAACTAGCACATAACTCAATTACCAGAAATCCCCTAAGTAACCAAGCTCAACTAGGAATAAATGTAGTTCTGAACTGAAATGGTTAATTATGAAATTTGAGACCCAAGAGATTAATGGTTTGTCTGGGAACGCTTGGTCTAAACACATTACAGAAGAACATTTCCACTCCACCGTCACAGCAGAAGGGAAAGAAGGTAAGAAGCTTTCAGTATGTAATGTATGATACCAGATTGCAAATTCTGGACAATATCCACCTTGTCACGGCATTCCTTTGGACTGCTTCATCCATCGGGCAGAGGTAACACCAAAGTTTAATTAAGAGAAGGTTCTGTAAGGCCAGCCAAACTGAGGACTTGTGGAGGGGTGAGGGAAATTACAGTATTTATCCCTTGGAATAAATGAACACCATGCTCTCTCTCAGCATAGCTTGATAAATCATGGTGGAGTCCATCTGCCTCTCATATAATCACTGAAAATTATTTGGAACTCCTTAGTGGTGGGTACACAGGATAAGGAGGAAATCAGATTCCAGGAGGGAATTTTACGTATGAAATGTGAAGTGACTTCAAACTCGAAGTACGTGTAGTTTCATTAGTCAGTGCATATCTGGACCCCATCATTCATCCCCGTGTCTGACTGGCTATTATGCTACTACAATATCCTACATATCAATGAAAAAAAAAATGATTAGTCTCTCCTGCAGCTTCCCTGTTCTCAGCAGCGGCCGGTGCTGGTCTGTGCCACTACGTTTCGCAATTCCACGAATTCTTGCTGTAAGGCCAGTGTAATTAATTCCTGAAGGACCCCAATTTTTATTAGAAGTGCCAGCCTGCTGCATTTAACATGGGAGAGTTTCTTGAACTTTCTTTGGGCTGACAGTTCATTAATAAGCGGCCTCCTCCACAATCTCTACTGGTTTTTGTTCTCCTGCGCCTTTTCATCAGGCAATCCATTTATTAATCTTGCCATTAATCTCAGCCAACAGGCATTGTATTCCCCAGGCAGCTCTCTATTTTTGTCACTGATTTTAAAAAATTGTTCACCAACTAAAATCACTCAGCCCCAGTTGACAATTTTCCTAGGTCCTATTGGGATGTGGGATCTTTCTGAAATTATTTCCTCCTTGCATAAGACTAAGAACACTAATTTTCAAGAGGTCTGAGAAGCAAGATGAGTGACAGAAGTTTACACACATGGGTCAATGAGTCCCAAATATCTAACTTTATGATTTAGGGATTTTCTCACAGACTTAAAGAATAGTCCAGCAGATTCCTAAAGAGAAAATAATTTTAAGGACATTTTCTTGGCCCCCAGAAAGCAAACCTTCTAAAATACAGAACCTATGTCTTATATATGTATCTTCCTAGTGGGTGCTTGATAAATACTCTCTACCACACTGCCCAATATGGAAGCCACTAGTCAGACATGGCTATTGAGCACTTGAAATATGGAGAGTACCACAGGTTGAAATAAGATTTGGGCTTTTGAGGTTAAATAGAATATTTTAAAAATTAATTTCCTGTTTCTTATTTTTTTTAATGTGGTTACTAGAAAATTTCAAATTACATAGATGACTTGCATTATGTTTCTATTGGACAGTGCTACTCGGTAAATTTTAAGACCTTGAGCATATCAGTTCAGCTCTCTGCACCTCAGTTTTCTCATCTGTTAAATGGGAATATTAATCTCAATCAGTCTAACTTTACTGGGATGTTGTGAAGCTCTAATACTGGCTCTTTCAAGACTATACAGATAATATATTTTAACTTTTTCTAATCCATCAAATTTTGTATAGTACATTCACACATCACCAATACTCCTCACAACAACTCTGTGAGGCAGGTGTAATTATGATTCCCATTTATCAGAGGAGGATGGGGGCTCAAGGAAGTGTCTAGTGCTGACTTGCCTGATGCCCCCACCTCTACCCTGCCAGGCCCCTTTAAAGGCTTCCTGGCATTATTTGACCTCTGAGTCTTGTCCTCTCACTACCATTTAAATGATAGTAAAAATAATATAGTAATACAAACAGGAGTCTGGAGGTGAAAGAGAACATACTCAAGGGAGCATCATGACCTACTCTGTCTCCAAGATGTGGTGTCCAACCACATCCTCTTCACCTGATTAAGAATAGTGTGCCAAGATCCCAGTAGGACCCTCACTTCGATTTCAGTGGTCCTGATAGCTCAGCTTGCAAATTCTCATAAGGGGAGAGAAGGTGGAAAGGGCCAATGGGGAAGGACTTTCAGAAAATCCCCAAGCAAAAACCAAAAAAGAAAAACAAACAAACAACAACAACCAGCAAATAGGTTTCCTGAGGCTGGTCATAGGATCAGAGCACAATTTTAACCACATCCTGCCTTCTGTTGGCTGCGGCTCCTCAGCAGCTCAGTCAGTCGGCTTGGCTGGCACCACCTTTCAGCTGGATGACAATGACAGTAATGACAATAGCTGCTGCTGGGAGAGGACAAAATGTGAATTTGAACTAAAAATACTGGTCCCAAGCATGCTCAAGCTCTGATCTCTTTGGGTAGTTGGTCAACACCCAGCTCTCATCATGAAAACCCACGAAAAGAGGCAGCACCAGTAAAGGAAAATATGACCCCTGGAAAATAAAGCATCTAATTACTAAATAACCACTGTAGGCGTCGACCACCTCATTCCCAGAGGAGATCAGATAAGCAGGTGGTTTGGCTCACAGTGACCACAGTGGTCATGTAGGCATTTCAGCTCCCCATCTAACTCTGTCTGTTTGGAAGTGAACTCTGAAATTGCTGGCTGCCAAAATATATTCCAAAAGTCATGGTGTCTTTTATATTTTTAAGTAGATCTTTAAACAGAAAAAGTCACTGGTTTCCTATGTAAGAAATGTTTGAAGCTGGAAGCAAGGCAGAGAGGAAAGAAACTTCTACAACTGGGATTAATGCAAGTTGGAGTAAAATAAAAGGAAGTCAGTCCTAGCAAAAAGGGGAACTTAAAAGGAAATCAGTAGTAGATCATATAGAGTTTGCTTTGGCCTGGACTGCAGTATTACTGAGTTCTTGACCTCCGCACAAAAAGAAAGGAAGAGAAAAGCTCTCGGCTATTATCTGGACCAGAACTCCCCCACTCTTCAAATGCATGTGTAATTCAAGTATATTTTCATCTTTAAGTGTGTTTAAGTATATTCAGCAGAACAAAGTAGAAAAGTCCTTATTACCACTGGAATGGAACTGTCGAACCTGATTAAGACTGGAGTTACCTCTGCCAGATGGTTGCTGGCTGGCAAACCAGTATCTTGGTAGAAGAAAAGTATTTCCTGAGATCAAGGAAAAGAAATTCCCAATAAGAAAAAGGCACATGTAACTGGCATCTGTGAACAGAATTCATGATGTTTCCAGAGTTTGCTGTAATAGCTCTGCCCCACGCCTCTACCTGATGACCAACGCTCATGCACAGAGGCTGCAGCCAAACTTCCACGCAGACTTTTTCCTGCGTTCTTCCCTCCAAGGCGCCACAGAGGCTGCCTGTTCAGAAATTTCTGCTCAGCAGGCCATGGTGAATAATCATTTTACAGTCAATCTCTTGGTATTGTAATTTCTCTCTAGCTCACCAGTTAACCAAAGAAAAACCCACTAGGGATTCAACTTCTATTAATAAACACTTGGTCAGCACAAATGTTGCAGGAATAATTGAAACTAGATTTTTCCCACTCCCTGGAGACAAGTCCAATTCAAGCCTTTCTTTGGCTTTGATAACACTGCCCACCACCCTGGAAACCATTTCAGACTTTCTGCCTTCATGCTTACCTATATGGGAAACAAATATCAGTATTGTCTTAAACGAAACTTGTACACCATGTAAAGTGTTTGTAGACGACACGTAAGAAGAGGCATTATTAATTATGATTTTATTTCTTCAGTGACAGATGTCCTCTGATTTAACTCTACATTGAAGGCTAACCTAAATGGTAGATCATGTACTTCCCACTGACCGGATTCCCCAGAAGCTCTATGGCTGCTAAGGAAGCTTCTCTCACATGACAGTCTACCAGTAACAGGCTCCACTGTCAACTTCATCATTGGATTGAATTGTCAACATTCAATTAAAAATATTCAAATTAGCAATTACTGCTTCTAAATTGGAATAGTTTTACCTGCTAGGGGGCCAAAGGAAACATGCATTCTCATTTAAATTGGTAGCACAGTTGCTAAAAATGAATATGTAAACCTAATAAGAGTGCAAAAAGAAAAGGAAAGTAGAATGTCTAAAAAAAAAGTGTGCGTGGGAATATTTTTCAAACACAGGGCACAGAACTCCTTTTCAAGGTAGCTGTGAGAATCAACCTGTGAAATGGGCATGGTCAGGGATTGTGGGCTCCAAGGAGCTCAGCAAGCTGAGGGAGAGAGGGGGACTTGTGGAAGAGGATTCAAGGGAAGTGAGCAGGGAAGGCCCAGCTAGCTGCCTGTTCTAGGTCAAAATCAGGGGAAAACTGTGCTTGGTGTGGTTGCACTTCACTACTTTTTCCCCTCAGGGTAGCACGGGGTCCCCCCCTGCCCTGGGAACTTACCTCTGAGCAAGCACAGACCAGGGTGGCCCTGGAAGCTGTCGCTCCCCCTGGGTCTGGATGGAAGGGAGAAAGGTCTCTGCCATTTCTGCCTGTTTCTTTAGGAGCCTGGACTGAACTTCAGTAGTTCACGCCCAGTGAGCGGTAAAGGGAAAGCTGGAGGAGTCTGGAGCTTGAAAGACAGCTGCTTTGTGAGTTAAGACTTCAGGAGACAGCTCACGTTGGCTCCTACAATACTCACCAATGAAAATACTGCCTCTGATCCACTGAGCGATTTCAATTGAAAACTATGGGTAAAACTAATGGATAACGGGGTTTCTTTCACAAATGTGAGGAATAAAGACCTTCCTCTAGCAAGACCTAAGGCAGATGCCACGTTTGGAAAGAAGTGGCACTTAACCATCAGGAGAGGCAGCAGGGTGCAGAGGGTGGGAAGATGGATTCTGGAGCCTCACACTTGCTCTGTCCCTTACTGTGTCACACTGGGCAAATTCCCCTCCAAGGGCTTCAGTTTCCTCCTCTGTAAAATGGGGGTGATAACCTATTGTCTACCTCAAAGAGTTTCAGATTAAATGTAAATAAGTCAATACTTGTGAAGTGCTCAGAATGGTTTCTGTAAGTAGTAAGTTTATATAAGCATTTGCTCTTATTATTTATTAGCAAAGGTGCTGGCACAGACTGTATAAGGGGAATATTCCAGGTGGAGGACACCAAGTGGCTTGGAATCCCTCAGCAATTCAGAGCACACATGAGCTTTGAAGGCAGAGAGACTAAATCAAATCCTGGTTCTGATTCTCACTCGCTGTGCAACTTGAGCAAGTTACCTGGAGTCTCTGAACCTATCTCCTCTGCAGTAGAGTGCGGATTACCGTACCAACCTCGTAGGTAATCAGAAGAACTAAATGAGTAAACTGAGTGCAGCACGCAGTGCAGTGCCCAGCAGCACAAAATATGCAGTAAAGCCTAGTGATTACGTAATGAGGGCTATGATCGCTGGGCTCCAGAAGGGCTGAAATCTGTTCCAGAATCCTTAGTGACCTTTAGACAAGATTCTACCCACTCTCAATACGGTGGGGAGAGAGTATGGAGAAAACTGTCTCCTAACACTTCGCATAAGTTGATTGGGATGTCACTTTCTATTCACTACTGATCACATCTGTGTATAGCTGTAACTCCTCAGATCTGTAACCTGAAAGAGAGGAGAGAATCACTTCACAGTTCTCTCAGAATAGGGAGAGAATTTTGAGAATTTCCTCAAAGCAAATTCACATTGTGCAGTGCTTATTTAATGTCAGTGTATGTACCATTACCTTTAGGTCATGTGGGAAGGGAGACTAAATCCAAGAATGGGGAGACAGAAGCTTTGGAAGGGCAGGGCAAAGAAGCTGGGCAGGCTGCCTTAGGGGGTCAAGTGCAACAAGTCAAACAAAATACAAGCAAGCCTTTCCCAGGAGGTCCCAATTTTAGACAGAAAAGGGAACAAAGCCAGGGATCAGAAGAACCACTGAATATCTAAAATCTAAAACTTTAGCCATTAAGTGATTAAAGTTTAGTCGTACTTCCTATGCTTTTTCAAACACTGTGTTCACAAAAGCATTTAAATATCCTTCAAACATTTTTAGGAGTAGGAAAGAAGGAAATGACATAACCGTAATGGTAGTAACGTTGATGCACAGATCCAATTTTAAAACATCCTTACAAATGTCCATCCATCATTACTGCAGGGGAAGTACCTGATCTTTGAAAAGTGATTAGAAATGCTGTCAATTTAGAGTGGATGGAGCTTCAAAGACTCAGTCAGCACAAACTTCAAGGAAGCAAACTTTTCCTACGGGGTCACAAATTCTTTTTCAGGAGATATTACTTAGAGATTTTTCTGTAACAAGAGAAAATGGTATTTTTATGACATTCATATAAAAATGAGCAAAGAAGTTCCAATTATGTAGAAAGAAGAAAGGGATAAGCAAATATCTCTGAAAGATGAACCTGACAAAACTGCTTTATACAGTGGCCAGTTAGAAGATGGATTAGAAAATGTGAAATTTTTATGTATAAAATGCAATCCAAGTGACTTTTCCTGCTTCCATAGCAACCATTAATTCAGTCCTAAGTCAAAATCCACCACAGGGACTCAGTTTGGAGAACTGCTGTTAAGACAGAAGTTGTGATCACTTTATCCCCTACTCATTTCTAGGCTGTTCAGTCCCTTCGTAGGGACCCACAAGGTGGATCTAGGCTTGAAGAGGGGAGAGTAAGAAATGTGTGTAACTGTGTCACTACTGAACCAGACTCCAAAGCCTCCCACTCCCCAACCTCCAAGGAGGTATCCGAACCCATCTAAATAGCACCCATTCCAGCATCAAGGTCTTCCTCTCTGCTTGGGGTGAGGCATCAACCAGGAGCCAAGGAAGAATGACTGGGTCAAAGTCATCCCACTGGGAGCCATTCCAACTGTACCCCCAGGGGCTAGAATAAGAGCAATGCTGCTCTGGCAATGGGCAGGAGCAGCTCCTTAAAAAGGATGGCAATGACCCCACCATCTCAGTTTTGCTTGGAGAGGGGGTTCACAACAGAGATTTCAGATCCTGTACCCATTCCAGTGAGTTGACCCACCAAGGGAAGGTGCAAAGATGGTTGCTCGGGACAGATCACTGGGTCTGAGGTGCCAAAGAACAGAACTGGGTTCTAACTAGAGAGGGAGAAAAGGAGGGTGAGAAGCTGTGACCATTCAATACCTCTATCTGGGCAAAATGCATGCCTTTCCCCCCCCTCTCTAAAATTATTTTTTAAAAAAAAGGCGGGGGGAGCAGGGAGGAAAAAAAGTTATCTTGAATACAAGATCAGATTAGATATGCCGGATTTCCCGATCAAAAGGAAAGGTTTCCAAAATCTGTGTACCGTAGGCGTACAGAAGTAGACGGGCTCGACCCTGTCCCTCCCCGGGATGGGAGAATCAGACCAGTCCTAGGCTCGGTTTCATAAACACGTCGGAACATTGGCATGAGCCGCCTGCGGGCTCAAGAGCGAACACTCCTTCCCCTCCTCCACCTGTGGGACTGGAGGTCCCCCAGGCGCGGCCATTCCTTCCACCAATCTCCCAGGGCAGGCGCTTTTCCTTCCTTTATTACCTCACTACCTCCTTCCCTTGACGTCAGCCCCGGGTCTTCCAACAGAGGGGAGGGAGGATGGAGATGAGTCTGGGGCAGTCGGTATCAGGATCCCCGCAGCACCGGGTGGGGGGTAGGGATGGAATATGAGGTAATGCGCGCCCAATCCCCGGCATCCAAGGCCGCGATCTGCCACTTCCCTCCCTCCGCCCCACCTTCCCGCCCAGCTCCGGCCGGTATAGTTACTAGGCAACCCTATCGGTGACGCGGGAGGCCGGCCAAGTTCACCCAAAGTTGAAGAGTAAATTTGGGGGAGAGAAGGTGGAGGGTGGAGCAAGAGCCTAGAGAAGGCACGAGGAGCTGGAAAAGAGTCTGCAAGGAAAAGAAGCTGGTCTTCGGCCTCAAGGGAACAGGAAGAAGGGCGGGCGCGGGCTGGAGCGGTCTCCCAGCAGGTACCGCTGCCGCCCGACCACAGTCCCGCACACAGTCCGGGGTAGCTGGGCGCTGGGGACGACGCCCACAGAGTGGTGCCGCAGCCCGAGACTCTGGGGGACAGGAGTGGGGAGAAGGTTGTGGCCCGAGTGTACGCGCCCTCGAATTCGTCCCAGAGAAGGCTGGCGGGTGTGGCCAGTGCGCGAGGAGGGGCTTGAGGAGTGAGAAGAACCGAGTGGGAGTGGACCCCGTGTTTAATCTTTGATCCCGAGGAAGCTGAAGTCCTCCCAGCAAAGAGCCCTTTTAAAAAAAACTCCTCAAAGCGCCGCTCTTCCTTCTTCATCTCCAAACAGTAATCGCCCTCATTTATATTCAAAGTAAGAACACTGGGGGGACTTCCCTGGCGGTCCAGTGATTAAGACTCCGCGCTGCCACTGCAGGGGGCGCGGGTTCGAGCCCTAGTCGCGGAGCTAAGATCGCGCATACCGCGCGGCGCGGCCAAAACCAAAAACCAACGTACACACACAAAGTAAGAACACCGGGAGACAGGGAAAGCTACTTCTTTCAAATGGGAGCCAGGAGAGAGGCTTTCATTTGCTTTATGGAGACGAGTGGGCTAAAGGCGTACTTTGCCTCCAGGACCCTGCACGGCCGCATCCGGGCCGCCCCGCGTCGGACGTTCCCGTGCTCGCTGGCTCGAGCGCCCCCTCCGAGGTCGCGTGGACCCAGATGTGGTGCCGAGCGCCTTCCTACCTGCTGTAGGGCGTCCTCAGCAGCAGGGCCTGGCTGCCTGTGCAGCTGTCGGTGGGCGTGTGGCAGCCGTAGACTGGGGGCGGCACGGAGTACTGCTGTTCACCTGCAGAGAGCCAGGAGAGCGGGGTGAGAGCACACCAAGGGCTGGGGGTGCGGGGGTGCGAGGCTGCGGGCAAGGGCTGGGGCAGAGCGTCCTGAGCTGGGCTCCCAGGCTGCGCTGGGGGCACTGGGGCCTGGATGCCGGGGCCGTGCAGAGAGACGGCCTACAGGTCACAGCGAGCTAAGCCTCTCACTTCACATTCCCTTAGCAGTCACGGCACAGAGCACCGAAAAGGCCCTCTGGACATTCGCAGTCTCGGCTGAGCGGAGTTAACATACTTGGGGTGGGGGGAAACAATCTTTTCTTTTGAGTGAGATTAGGCTAATTATTTCTAAAATTCTTTTAGCTATCCTCTCCTCCCTTCCCCAATTTGCTGTGTGCTGGAAATTCCTGGGGAGGGAGGGGTAGCATGGAAGAAGGGGAGAAAGACCCCACATCATTCCCTCCGCTTACCCAGCGAGCCCTGCTGGCCCATGGGGTCCTCGTGCTTGAAGGAGTGATTGGGGAACTGAGCCGCGTGGTGTGAGGGCGTGTGACCGTAGCTGGGCGTCCCGTCGAAGGTGACCGTGCTGTATCCTGCGGGCGCGGCCGAGAGAGAAACAGCGTCGGCGGAGAGTCAGGGACCGTGTGTCTGAACCAGCACCCGGGCGAGGAGCGCCCAACCTCGCATTCGGATCCCGCTCCCTCAGCCCCCAGGGCTTGCGGCGGGAAGCCGGGCCCAATGTGACCTCGCGACAGGCTCCCCGTCCTTTCCCGAGTAAAGCCCAGGCCTCCCCACCATTTCCCAATTTATTTACGCCCTTGTCTTTCACGGCGTCCGCCGCTTCTGCACACCTCGCAAGTATGAAAGCCGCCAACCGCTCGGCGGAGAAGGTTGTTCTCCCCCCAAAACAGGGCAGCGCGGGCGACCGAAATGAATCTGCTCGCCTGACCCGGCGCTGACTCGCAGCCGTAAATCAGAGGCCCGCGCACCAACTTTCATTAATTACTCGGGGCCAGTTAAACGGCATGGGCTTTAAATGGGGAGAGTAATTACAGAGTAATGTTATCTGTCTGAGGCTGCGCGACCCGACACCATTGACACCCAAGGCCCTCGGGAAAGCTGGTGAGGGGGAAAAAGAAGGGGCCTTTCAAGTTGGGCCCATGGGCCTCGACCCTGCGCCCTCCTCCTTCCTACCTCGGACCCACCTCGCGCCCAGCGGGTCGGACTGTGACCACCACTGCCGGGGCGGACTTCCTCGCGCACCAGTCTGGGAAGCCTGTTTGTTTCAGAGTGTGCCTGAGACTGTACCTCCCTTTCCCTCCATGGTATGCACTGGTCCTCTGCCTCAGTTTCCCTGCCGAGAAACCGAAGGCAATACCGCCCGTATTCTTCCCCAGCTCTCCGAAAGTGAGGGAAGAAAAAAAAAAAAAAACGTGTTGGTTGAAAAACGTAGTCTCCTTCTGTGACTATTTTCACTAAATTACTTTAAACATTTACCGCACTAGCTTCTGCAAAACTGTAGCTGCCTCTGGGGAAAAAGCATCCTCCAGCTGAGATAAAGATCAGTTCTGAGCCCTGAACCCAATGGTGGGGTCCCTTCCGATGCGCAGGCTCCGTAGTCTCTGGCCTGAGGTCCTGACCAAGTGACGAATCAGATTGGTCCAGACGCTCACATCGGCTCCCTGCAGGGCCACTGGGCCGGACCCAGTCCCCCCCACCCTCGGCCCCGCCTCTGGGCACTGAGCTGAGTCTCCAAACCCCGCTCAATTCTTGGGAGTGGGATGAGTCAAATGAACCCCATTCCCCCACTCTTGCCCCAGACATGGTCAAGGCTCTACAAGTGTCCAGTGAAGACTTAGATTGAACAGTGAAAGGTAGCCATTACCCACATCTTTCAAATACACATCCCCAGAACAAAAACAAAAACCGACCTTCTACAGTCCACTTCGGGGAATGTGGTGTGTCAGTGTGGGAGGGAGGGTTTGAACAGGTCTTCATTACCGGATTGTACAGGGCAGTCCAAGTCTCACGCACCAATTGGCGCCACAGGTTGACAACTTAAGAAGCCACCAGCTTTTATAATTTACATGACCCCAGAGGCCTCCATTTCTGGCCTGCTAAGTGGGTAAAGATAACCCCCGCCCCGTTAGCTGTCAGGAGTGGGTGAGCACGCTTGGGCTTCCAGGCACTTCATTTTGGGAGCGGAAGCCAGACCGTGTTTAAGGCCTACCAGTCCGCTGACAAACGAAATTTGGCTCCAAGCACCCAGTTTTGCAGAGGGAAGGCCGAATTTTCAAAGACCATTTTTTAAATAAAGAGGAGAAACAGAAGCAATAAAGAAGTTGTCTCTAGACGAACCCTTCTCCATTCTTGAGCCGATGAGAAGGCAGTGGCCCGGGCACCGTGCTGTCCTCGGAGGCGGGCTCCGCAACCTTCGGTGCACGGCTAGGGCCACGGGTTGCGGGCTGCAGCTCCTGCGCCGGCCGCGTCGCCTCCGCGCCCCGCGAGGCTCCCAAGGACCCGTCCCAGACCGGACACCGGACCGCTGGGCAGAGGCTGGCCTCCAACCCCCTCTCGCAGTCCCCTCCCCGGAGAGGGGATGGGCATCGGTGAAAGGGCCCTCAGAGAGGAGGGAGGGCTCTTTAAATTAGAAACTTATCGGATGCGGAACTGATCAGAGCGTGCTGTCCCGGGGCCTAGCGCTGAGCCAGGCGCGGAGAGCGCTGGGGCAGAGGCCGGGGGGAGGGACAGCTGCCGGCAGAAAGGGGCAGCATGTTCAAAGGCTCCTTGTACAGGCCTTAGAGGGAGAGGCTCGAGGGGCCAAGGTAGCGCCTTTCCCACGATTAGTCTCGGCCGGGGAAGGGAGTGCAACCTTGACCGCGGGGAGAGGCGAGACACGCTGTGCGCCTCTCTCCCCCGCCTGCCGCAGCGGAGGAGCCCGGGAACCGCTTGGCCGAGCCAGGCCCCGCGGGAGCTGAGGGATGGAGTGGATAACAGGCTCTGTCAGGAAGGTGGTCCCAAGGCTGAAAATCATGACTCCGCAGCTTCGGCAGCATACGGGGAAATTTGTCCCGCAACGAAATACCCTCTCCAATGCGACCTGAGGGGGGCGCCCTTGGCCCTAGGGCTGAGCTGGTGTCCCCACGTGACACTAGGGTGGCCTGGTGATAACAAGGCCTCCTGTAGGTAAAGGGTTCTGCGCGCCAGCGGGGCTGGGGGAATCGCGCACACTGTCAAGCAGTCTTTGTCTTCCCTTCCCAAACCCCGCACTTAGTCTAGGGCTATCGAAGTCCTCGCCCTTCTTCTGCCCCGGCAAATTCCCCACCTCTCACACAGACTACAGTGGGTTGGGTGCCCATCCAGCAGGGAAGAGAAAATCCATCTCAACAGCGGGGCCAAGATCCCTGGGAAAGGAGGTAGAAATAACCTAGAATGGTCTGGGTTTGAGTCCAAGTTCTGCCACAGAGAGATCTCCTGCACACATTATCTCTTAGAGCCTAGATTTCCTCATCCAAAAATAAGGGGCTCCTCCAGTGTCAGGCTGTGAGCTTCCTGCAAAGGTTGAGGCACTTTAATTGTCTTAACATTCAATCCCCAGTGCCTGGCACAGAGTAGGTGCTCAATAAATGTTTCCTGAATTAATATTTAGAAGCAAGATTAGAATACCAGCTATAATATTTAAGCAATTGGAAAAAAACGAGGTGTGATACCTTGGGGTGGGGGGAGGTACAAGAGTGCCAGCAATTGTCCCCACCCCTGGGCCATCGCTAGGTTGCCCTGCCTGGGGACAGGGAGCCAGAAGCTTCATTCCTCTCCGCCTCGGCCTGCTGATGGCCATTCCCACACTTTGGGGAAGGAACTGATGCCCTTGCTTTCCCCTGGTTAAGCCTCCTACCAAGACTCTACATTGCTGGGAGAGCTGCAGGAAGCCCAGAAATCGAGAGAATAAATCTGAAATCTCAGGGCCCCAGGGCCCACTCTGGTTGCCAATGCCAGGGCTGAGGCACAAGTGGCTTCTGATATCCGACCCCAGCTCCCAGCTGCTGACTGAGTCCCAAGGACTGGTCAAGTGTGATCCCTTTACGTTTTGATTACAAGAGAAAACCTAAGCCCGAAGAAGACAGGAACCGGCTTACAGGCTGTGGCCTGGATCTGGGGCCGCCTCTCTACTGGGCTATTTCCCAGGATGGGGAGGGGGGATTCCTTTACCTGCTAGTTGGTCTCCAGCTCCCAAGCCCTTTTTCTCTTTAACATCCTGGGCCTATCCTCTAGAAAGGAACTGGGATTTTTCCTTTAAGCATAGTGCCCACTGGCTAGGAAGCCCACAGTCTCACTCCTGAGGCTGAGTTGATGAAATTCTGGGCACCAGACCACCCTGTAGAAGGATGGACCCAGGGATCCAACCAAAGCTGCAGAGTCCAGGTTCCAAAACCCCGACAGAACCTAGATGGTTTCAAATAAATGATAATGGTAGTATTTTGCACAGGGGGTACTTAGATCAAATAGCTTCTCAGGTGTCTTCAAATAGCACACATCCACACAGAGACTCACTCACGTCACACACCTGCCTGCCAGTCTTGCCGTTTCTGGTCCAACCAAGTTTATGTGGCTGCTGCCTTCTGTGTTTAGAACCCCTTGGGTGGGGGGGGGGTCGGACTTCTGCTTGTGTGGCATAGAACTTCAAACCTGAGCCAAACACCAGGTTGCCCATCTTGGCTCTCCTCTTACAGATGGGGAAACTGAGACCTGGAGATTTGCCAGAGGTAACGTCAGCCTGCTAATTAGAGGTGGTACGATCAGAGGAAAAGAATCTGTAATAGTCACTGAGCTGTTTCAATACTCCTTGAGTCTGAAACACTAATTTCCTTTAGGAAAGACCTAGAGTGGAGGGACCCCATGGGTGGGCTTGAGGTTCTTCCACAGAACATGGATCCCAGGTTCCCCGAACGAAGAGAGGAGGAGGGCGGTTTCGGTTTCGCCAGGGCTTCTAGTGGGCCAGGTGTTCCGGGCTGGCCTAAGATACGAACAGCCTGGAAATACGGTTTTAAAACGTGCGTGCGAAGGCGGGAAGAACAGGGCCCTTCTGAGCCTTGGGAGCCGCAGCACCTCCTGCATACAGTACACACTCTACTCCTCCTAGCCCACGCATTCTAGAAACATCCCAGTCCCTAGGCCCGAGGGAATTTTTGCTCTAGGAAAAGCATCCACCCCTTTTTTAAAGCATTTCCTACAATATCGAATCAACTCGAATTGGTTTAGGTTCACAACAGCGCAGAAGTCTAATTAGAATAAACTTAGAAATCAAAATACAAAGGTTCGGCGTGATTGGTTCCGCACTGGTCCCTGAGAAAAAGAAGTGAGAGGGAGCCGGCGCGGGATGAGAAAACCACCAGCTGTGTCCCTCGATGTACAATGACTGAAAACGGAAAATAAACCTGTCCTTGTTCTAACCTCCAAGTCTTGCAAAAATCTTTCTCCAGCTAAGCCCCGTGTTCAACGACGAGGAGGCGCCAGAGACGGGCTGGAAGTAATGCCGACGCTCGGGCCTCATTCCACCGCCTGTGGTAGGACCCGGTCCCGCAGAGATTGGAATCAGATAAACGGGGTTCTCTTCCAGCCCTGGAGCCCGCGTGGCCGCCACCTGAGCTGGAACCCAGGAGAGATCCACTTACACACTACCATGCGCTGGAGCCATAGGCGAACACGGACACGGGTCCAGGAAAGCCACTATTGTCTCTAGCTCATTCATTTACTCATTCTAGTGCTCCAAGGTGCTTACTGTGCCTCCCTTAGGTCTAGAGTGGCTCCTGGACATTTTGGCGTGGCGGAGGCAGCAAAGGCTGCTCACCCTGCGCTGGTCCCACTCTGAATCCAGGGTCTAAAAAGTCCAGTGCCTGGCGACAGTTTGGTGGTGCCTTGAGCGACAAAACCTCTTCCCGAGGCAGAGCCAGGCATTGCACCGGTTCCCGCTTCCCACTCCCACGGGGAATAGTCTTAGAATCTCCTGAGGTCCGAGGGGCCCCAGATGACCTCCCGGCTCATGCGAAGAGTCCGGTTCCCCGCTCTGGAGGATGTCAGGGGGCCATGCCCTGGACTCCCTCTCCTTGCCCTCCTCTCCCCCAGCTGCTGCTTCCTCTACCCTCACAGTCCTTGGGGAGGCAGCCGAGTAAGAGCTGTGGTCAGGTAAGGGGTAGGACAGGGGAGTGTCCGCACGCAGCCACAGCCCAGTCGCCACCGCCCCGCGTGTAGGGGGCGCTCCCCAGTCTGCTTACCCTGGTTGCGAATAGCGGGCTGGCTCTCGAGGCAGCTAGGCAGGTAGGGCGCGTTGGGGAACATCCTGGCCTGGCCGGACGACGCCTGGCTGGGCGGAGGAGGACCGAAGGGTCCGTAGCGACAGGCTCCAGCCGTACCGGTGAACTGGCCCGAGAAGTGGACGGTGAAGGCGCTCAAGCACTGCTCCTCGTGCGGCTCCGCGCCACCCCAGCTCGGCTCCTGTTTGATGAAGGAGTGAGGCGGCGGCGGCGGCGGTGGTGGCGGCGGAGCAGGCGGCGGCGCAGGACCGCCCAAGGAACCGTAAGCCGAGGCGCCCGGGGGCGCAAAGTCCAGCACCGGCGCCCACTGCGCCGCGCCGCTCACGGGCAGGGCGCAACCGCCGCCGCCGCCCAGCGAGGGTACCGCCGGCAGCAGCGCGTTCAGGTCCCGCACGTCGGAGCCCATTTGCTGTGGCTCAGCCCCGGACGCTCCGCGGCCCCACCGGCTTTGCAGACGCTCGGCGCTCGATTCCGCCGCGCCTAACTTGGCCCAGATGCCTTCCGGGCCCTGGATCCCCGGCTGCTCGGTCTGCTGAAGGCACCCAGGCCCGGAGCGGAGCGTGTGCGAAGACGCTGGCTCCGGGGCACACGTGGATGCCGGCTCTTGCGGCAGGGGTAAGTCCAGGATCGCGGCGAGGAGGCGGCGGGGCCCCGGCTCCTGGGCTGCAGTCCCGGCTATGGGTGGGTGGGTGGGTGAATGAGTGGGAGGGAGGGCGGGAAGGGGGGAGCGGATAGGCGGGCGAGTTTCGGAGAGCCCCCGGGTGTGGGCGCTGCCTTGAACTCCTTACCCCAGCTGCCTGGCTACCCCCAGCTTCCCAAAGCTCAAATAAGAGGGGCCGGCGGCGGGGGAGGAGGAGGAGTCAGCAGTCTCTGCGGCTCCATTCACACCGCAGCCCTAGCAGATTAGGCAGAGCGCGCGACTCCTTGGGGGCGTCCTCGCAGTGGGGGTGGGGGGCGGGCCCGAGGGAGCGTCCCTCTCGGAGACACCCTCCTCTCCTACCCGCCACGCGCTCTCCGCAGGCCTGTGGGACACAATCCTCCCCCCACCTCCCTTTCTCGGCCTTCGCGAGTGTGGGCGCCTTGGGGTACTGGCGAGCCTCTCCAGGTGAGCACTGAATGTCCCCTCTGCATCCCTGTGTGATGGGGGTAGGGAAGGGGTTGTTAATCAGGGAGGGCGGGTTGGAGGGAGGGGCAGGGGGCTCCACGAGGGCGGGAACTTCAGGATAACGCAGAGAACTTTACCGGACTTCAAAGAGGCGGCGGCTCTTCCTTCTAGAGCCGTCAGACTGGACTGGTGGTCATAATCTTGGGGTCACTGGGGAGCGGGGTGGCTTTTTGTGGATTCCAGAGGCCAGACTCAGGCGAACGTGGGTCACCTGGAGGTTGCATCATTTGTGATAAACGGGGCGTATATCCACCGTCTGGTAGTTGGCGACATGGTGAGGTTTGCGCCCAGAGAAGGGCGGTTGCCGCCTACCTAAAAACGGTGTCAGCGGCACTTAATCTCCCTTTCTAGTGAGGAGTACCTAACTCTTCTACGGGGAAACCGGGAAAACAAAACGGCGGCTAGTTTGGGAGGGAAGAAAACCCTTAGGGAAATGCCCAGATTCCGGTCGGAGAATCCAGGCGCCGAGTTTGGAGGTTAGGGGGTGGGGAAGGTTTAGATACGAAGTCCTTGGGGCGAGGTTGGCTCTTGGAGCCGCTCCTGCTGAGCTCTGCCTCCTCTCACTCCAGTCGGGAGTACCATTCTGCATGCGTAGTGACTGATCAGGAGGCGAAAGCCAGGGTACGCGGACGGAAGAGAGCCTCCAGCGACCCAAGGTCCAAGGCAGGGTTCTTACTGTTCAGAGCTCCCAGCGCCTGGCATGGCCAAATCAGATTCCTCCCTCCACCTAATCATTCTTTGGGAGCCCCGCGCCCCAGAGCAGGTGCTTGAGGTTTTGTTTTGTTTTCTTTCTTTTGGTCCTTCCAAAAGAGTCGGCTTCTATCGGGAAACAGACCCTAGGCTAGAAGCGCCGGGAACCTGAATGGGAGTGCGCTTCAGGGGCGCGTGGAAACGCCCAGGAGGCAGCGGCGACGGCGCAGCCTGGGACTGCCAGGAGCGCCGGGCGGGAAGCGGCCTGTTGCCGCCTGGCCTCTGACACGAGGCTGGCCGGGGATGGGGCCCGAAGCTTTTCAGCCAAGCCCATGTGAAGCAACAATCAAGGTAGTTGCAGTTTTATAGAGAAGCCGGGAGTTTTAAAGCCTTGATTTACTCACAATTTCTTACGCGTTGGTTTTAGTTAATTTCCACTAAGTAAACGGTAGCCAGGAGTTCTCGCTGCGGACCCGAAGCGTGTGCCAGCTCAAGATCTACACGCTAAGCGCAGTTCCCTCCTGTTGGGGTCGCTTGTCTTGGAGGCGCAGGAAACCGTGAGGGCAAAGGTCAAGAACAGGCGCTACCCGTTTGATCGCCGGACCGCTTTCGCGGTGGTGGACACTTCTCCGCGCTACTTTGGTGCCTGACTTTGCGAAGTCTTCACTCAGAAACTTTTTCTTTCTTTTTAAAAAATAAGTGAAAAGGCTCTCGAGGCCAGCTCCTTCTCCCCTACACTCCCTGTGGGCCGCCCACTCCTCGCCCGCATGTCCCATCTCTAAACCTGCGCGGGACTCCAGGGCTGGGCAGAGGACAGGCGCTTTTCGTATTTTGGGTGGAGAAAGGCCTCGCGAGATAAAACTTCTCAGGCCAAGTTGTCCCTAGGACGCCCCAGACCACTGTCTCACACCCTTCACTTTTATTTCTACTTAGAAGTCGTTTTTCTTAACTAGGACTCACTCAAGCGCTACGAGGAAAGGCGAGCCCTTTATGAAAGCCCGAGATTTCCACTTCTAAGTGAAAAAGGTTGAGATTGTTTCTTTTTTTATCCTTCTTTGCAATTTTGGGGGGGGGGTATTTGGAGGAAGGTGGCTTGATTGTGAGCTTTTGCGGTTTTGAATCCCAGATAGAGGAAGGGCGCTTAACTCTCTGAGTTAAAAAAAAATTTTTTTTTGGTTTTTTTTTGCCTGGGGGTGGGGTGAGAGGAAAGGAGGGGGCTAGCAAATTTAGAACTCCTCTCTCGCCCGCCATTTGTTGCCTGACACCTCTTCAGGGAGGGAAGAGCAGTGGTGAGATCCCCATTTCAACCCTGGGGTACCCCCTCTCCCAGACCTTGTAGTCCAAAGCGGTGGGAGGAGTTCCCTGCAACCCTCAGGGCAGAGAAGTAAGTGCTGCGCGTCCGAAGCCGCAGCCAGAGGGCCTCACCCGAGACGAGGTCTTTGAACGCCCCTAGCCCGTGCCCACGCCCGGGAGCCCAGGCGCCCCAGGGCCAACCCTGGGAAACCCGCACACTGCTGCGCTCACGGGGTGCCCTACGCTCCCCACTTGTCCCTCCACTAGGTGACGTTCTCCGCGGGAGCTCTGCAGTTACCCAGGCGGACGCGCCCGCTCTGCTGGCCTCAGCGCCCTGAGCTGGGCAGAGGGGGAGACAGTCTGGCCGGGAAGAAGGTCCAACCTCCGCCCGCCCCAGCAGGTAGAGCGCGCTCTGCTGCACCTCCTGTGGCTCGAGGCCGGCCCAAGGTCCCAGGGATCTGAGGGCTGCGGAGAACTGGCCTCTCCTTTCTCTCAATCACCTTCCCACCCCCGATAGCACTGAGACCTGTGGAAGAGGATGTGGTCTGAATCGCCGATTGGCAGAGCTGGAAATTAAACTCGTTCTACAGAAAAGGAAACTGAGGCCCAGGCAGAGGGAGGAAAGGCAGATGTGGAGTGCAGTGGTTAAGAGCAAGAGATTGGTGGCCAGAAAAAGGAATCTCAGCTCCACCAGGTAACCAGCAGCTGTGCAACCATAGACGAGCTCCGCAGCCGCTGTGAGTCTCAGTTTCCTTATTGGTCACATGGAATAATGGGATATTAGTACCCACCTCAAGGGGTCCTGAGGATTCGACGGAAGAGAGTGTTGGCCTATGCCCTCAATAAACGTTACAATTTTTGTTACTATTGTTCAAGGACACGTAACAAATTAGTGGCAAAACCGAGCTGAAACCCTGGTCTCTCTCTGGGCTTAACCCACCACTCCTCTGCTTCTTTAGCTAATGGAATGGAGAGTAAAGGAAAGAAGGAGGAGGAGAGACGCTAAAAACCCATGTGGCTTTGTATCACTGGTAAAGTTCATCCTGGCCTGGAAGGGGCTTAATTATTGCAAGCTTTAAAAATGGATGCTGAGTGGGAGGGGGCAGTGAGGTCCTCTACCCCCCCGCCCCCCACTTTGACCCCGGCGCCGTCAACTGCATCTGACCGAGAGCCCAGCCCGGCCCTGCAGCCGCGGCCCCAGGGACCAGCGCGTACTCCCGAGCCGCGCTCCGGGTGTCACCCCGCGGGCGCCGACAACTGAATAAACACACCGTAGCGCTGTGATCTGTCAAGGGCTGGGGCCGCCTGCCCGCGCCCGGGGCCGTAGACAGCGAAAAGGAGTGGTGGGCGGCCCGGGAGGAACCAGCGCTCGATTAGCGCCTCGCGCAGAGGCCAGTGTCCGAGCTCCACGCTCCCGACCGCTGCTCCTCTCCTCCCCGCCGACTCCAACTCTTAGCATTCTGCCTACCTCGGGCTGCTGGGCAGCCGCTTAGGCTGGTTTCCATCCCCGCGCAGGCGGTAGAAATCCCAGCTTCATTTATCTAAATTAAAAAAAAAAAAAAAGTAAGAGAAGAGCTTTTGGTATAGTCTACCCCAGGCTTCCTCTGTTCGTTTGAAAATTAACTCTACTTTTTGGCCAATCCCCCATCTACGGTTCAAACTCATTTGGTTTGGGGGCCAGGACCGGTGCGCACTACCAGGTGCGCAGAGCAAAACTCCCCCTTTCCCCCAGCTCGCAGTGCCTAGAGCGGTCAGGGTTACCCGTCTGTTCTGATGCCACCGCGAGATGGTCCCCGAGCTCCGAGAGAGTCCCCAAAGAAAGGACTGCGCAGCGCTGCCACTATTATTATACCGTAAATCTTTTTAAATTCTGGAACTAATTATATAGAGGATATGTCTCAATTTGTTCTGCATTAATGCCACAGTGGGGATGGAGGCCGGGCTGTGGCCAGAGCAGATACGCAGGCCCATGAAATTGATGAGCTGAGAGTTGCTTCCACTCCTGAGCGCACCATCTGGAATTCCAGTCTGAGGTTACAATTAGAACTACTGACCCCAGATTCAACTTTGCAAACAACAGGAGAAAAAAATGGGAAAAAGAACCAAGAGAGAAAAAAAAAAAAAAAAACGAACTTATTCTGCACCTGTTAAAAAAAAAAATCCTCGCACAACCTTAAAATCTTCCCATCTTAGAAGATTCTTTCCAAGTGTTTCTTTTGTGTTTTTTAAACCTATAAAAGATAATGGAATATATTTTATAGATTGGATTTTATCTTATCCCCTTTCCCTCTCCCGAGTGCACTCAGTTTAATAGTTGTCAGTTTTTCCTCAGTGTTGGATTTAATTATGTAGGACCAAAACATTCCTCAGTAAATTAGCTTGCTAAATATTGTCACTTTTGTGATTCTGCCTTTGAGAAACAGCTTAATTACTGAAATCTATCTGGATCTAGAAACTTTTTTTTTCTTTTTGACGGTTGCTCCACCTTAACTGTAATCAGAGATGTTATGTGTGTTGTAATTTTATTTGTGTTCTAAATCGGTTGTGCCAGTTTCTTCTTTCTTTAGTTACACGCTGCTTTATTTTCCTCTCACTTTGACCCCCTGAAGAAAACGAAGGACCAGGCAGTACTGGGGAATCTGTTAAATTTATTAGCATAAATGCTTAGACAAAACGAGATATAAATCATTCAGATGTATTAAGCCGTAAAGTATCCCAATGAAGTCAGTCCCTTGCCAGGGTCCTGGTGTATAAATGTTCATATAAAACAAGGTATCAGTATTATCTTTCAAACTGAATATATGTTGTAAAAATATCCAAATGTTAAGTTAGGAATATGGGGGCAGTGGCAGGGCAGGAAGGGAATATTCTTTAGAGCAGCCTATTAGCATTGTAGTACTCAAAAAGTGTGACAGAAAGGAAAAATCTGAACAGTTTGCATTTGGAATATTCAGTAAACCGTTTTTTTAAGGCTATATTTGACTGGAAGCACAGGAATGAGGCAAGAAGAGATAAATAAAGAACAAAAGTCATTGCTTTCTATAGAATGCATTTTTTTTTCTCCAAAGGTCAATTTAGCTTCAAAAAAAAAAAAAATCTGCTCAGAAAAGCACTGGCTTTTCATACAGATAACGGATGAGCCATTAATGAAGAGCCACCTGGGCCTTCATCTGTGAACCCGGATATGCAGCTGGTCGTCAGGAGAAGGATGTGTATTCACTAGAGGTGGATTGGGAGAAGAGGGGTTGGGGGAGTGAGGAAGGGGAATTGCCAGAATTCCTAGCAGAGGTTTACGAAGACAAAAATCAGATAAAACGTTTCAGGAGCAATGGCTCGCATAGCTCATAACTACAGCTCTCCGTAAATCTTGGCAAATCAGGGCTTTTTTTTTTTTTTTTTTTTTTTTTTTTGCCTCTTAGAAATGATTACTCTGAAGCTTTTTTTTTAAATCAAGGAGTCAACCAGAGAAAGGGAATAGTCCCCCTTTTTTTCCAGCAGGGGCATCCTTACCCTTTCACTTCCATTCATTCATTCGCCGTGCAGCAACTATTCATTGGCACGTCCTATGTGCCAGGCATTGTGGCAGGGACCGAGAATACAGCAGCGTGGGGACAGGCTCTGCCGTGCTCCCATGGATCTTACATTCCAGTAGGAATGACAGACAAACTACAAGAAACAAGTCAGATGCGTTCAGATAGTGGTAACTGCTGTAAAGGAACAAGGAGGTCTGCTGGTCTGAGAATGGCTTAAGGCGAGATGGGGATGGGAGCAACGTATTACCCTCACTTCATTCTGCCCTCAACCCAGACTGCCACATTTTAATGTGTTTAGTAAGTATCCCACCCTACAGTCGAGATGCAGGGAAAGTTGGAAGGATTTGGAATGCTTGGTCTAGATAAGTCTCTGCCTACAAGGCAGCTGAACTTTTCAGTGGGGCAGCTGTTCAGGTAAAGCTGGATTAAAATTGCCAGCACTAGCTGAGTGACTGAAAGTTAGTTAAACTCTGAAAAACTTGATTTTCTCCTCTTCAAGGTAACAATAACGGTGCCTATTCAAGTTGCAAGAACTAGATAAGGTAAGGCATGTAAATTTTTTAGCCCATAGAAAGCATTTAATAAATGGTGGCTGTTATCTATATTAACATACAGTCTGGTTTTGGTTTGGTTTGGTTTGGTTTGGTTTTTGCTTCTAATTAACTGATGAGTTCTAGACTTAGAGTTGATATTGGTGTGAGTTAAGAAAAGGTAACAATCTTTGCTCTCGTTGTGTCAGGGAGAAGGGCAGTAAGGGAAGCCCTTTGCTCAAGAGTCTGACCTCAAGCAAGGATGTTGCCACCTCAAAGTAAATTGAAACCATTTTGTCCTACGCCTGGGTCCCGAAACGGGAAATATGTCGCTTTTGCTTCAAAATCAACTTCTTTCCTTTCAGTACATAAGGCTCTAGGCTAATGTCAGCTTGAAAAGTTTAGGATTGCCTTCTTCCTCATAGTCACATTTCAGGTGTGCAGCCAGGTCCAGAATAAAGAATTAAAGAACCCTGGGCTAGCTACAAAAACACCTGGGCTCAAGTCCTGTCTCTGCCAATGACCATGGCCTTGGGGAAATAACTTAAGCTCTTGGTTTTTCATTACCCTTATCTGGAAAAGGAGGAGGATGATAGCAATGAAGTAAAGTGTGCAGAATGATCTGAAAACTGTAAAGTGCTGGGCAATGCACGGAACCATCAGGATGATCTGTAACATGGGAACTAACCGTGGAAAGGAATACTCTTGGGAGCACGGGGGTACATGGCTTGCTCTCATGCCTCTTCATTTGTAAAGTGGGCATAGGGCTTTCCTCTTGGGCTTGTGAGAATTAAATGAGATATATGAACAATACTTGGCATAGAGTGTGTGCTACGTGGGTGTTGCTGTTGCTCTTATTGTTACCCTTCTCTGGTCATTTTTCTGGGCTCAGAGGTGGGCCTTAAGTTTTCACACCAATAACTTCTTATTCTGGAAGCACAGACTAGTATAAGTAATTTGGCTTATGGATAATACGGCTGGGGCTTAAGTCCTCCTCTGCTACTTATTTTCTGTATGACTTTGGGTGACTTCCTTATCCTCTCTGAGTCTTAATTTTCATAACTGTAAAATGAGGCTAATAATACCTTCACCTCACAGAGTTGTTTTGAGAACAAATTAACACAACACGTGTAAAGTTGCCTGCATGGCGCCTGGCATGTAGTCGGAAATCAGTAAATGGTAGTAATTAAAAATTTAATTTGTCTAATCAGAGAATATTAGCTGACTTCAAAAAACAAATCAGCTATCAAGAACTTGAATTACAGCATGATTCTGAGCACGCAGAGAAACGAATTACCATCTTTTTTTAAACTACCCCGTGCCACGTTGAAATCTCACTCTCTCATATATGAACGGCTTTGCAATCAAGACATTGACAAGGTTTCCTTTTTGACTATGAGCCTGTTAGGATAAAAGTCAGAATCCTATTTATTTCCACTGGGTTTCTTTGCAGAATATCTTGCATATATCAAGGATTTTGGCAATCCCATGCCCTTTCAAAATAAGCAGGAAACTGTTTTCAGCCAATGGAGAGAAAAAGCAGTTTGACTCTCTTCCTGGAGTTGCCACATAGCATTTATTAATAGCTCTGTAAACAGGCTTGAACATAGTATCAGCTGGCTGCTCAACGTATTACAAAAGTTTATGAGAAGTTGCTTAGGAAAAACAAGATAGAGTCATTAGAAATCTGATACTGGTCAATAGTGCATTTATTCCAAGTCTCCATAAATCACAGACAAATGAAACTTCTATTGTGATCACTGTTCCAGATCTAAAGGGTCCCTGTCTTCCCTTTGGTAGAAATTAAATACATTTAAGAACGCCTAAGATTTTTTTCTCTGCCGATACAGAGGCTAATTACAAAATTTTCCAAGAGATAATAAGTATCTAACTCTAATCAACAGATTGACACACGATAAATAAGAAGCACATAACTTTGATTATTTAGGGCACATGTTTATCTTTAATTATCCCCAAACTGGGAATAGAGTAACTGTTGTTATCTGTTATATTTATTATCTATTTCTAGAGTGACACCACATTTTGATTTTGCCCAGGAAAGCCTCAGTTTAAGCTGTTGTCCCAGCTTAATTATTATTTTCCCTTTATTCCCAAAAGCATCCTAGTTTTGATGGTAAATGATAAGGATTCCATTTGCTTAAAATTTTATTTTATAAAAAAGATTTAAGAAAGCTGGTACAAACAAAAGGTGAAAGGACAAGAGTTAAGTGGAGCTAGTGAGAAGGAAAGATTGGCTTAATATTAGAAATGAAAGGATGAGGCTAGCTACTGTAACTGAGCATAAATCTTAGTTCTGAGCTTCCTGATGGCCAAGTCAAAAAGGGAAAATAAAAGTAGTTACATATCTCTCTTTATGCAAGAGAAGGAAGAAACCCAGTTTTTCAGAAGAGACAAACTTTTCTAGCACTAAACTTTAAGAGGAACTCACCTCACTGGCTTTTCTATAAGGGTCATCAGCAATGGTTAGGAACGTCAACAATAATGTTTCAAAAGCTGCAGAGACACTCTGGTGGTTTCTCATTTCAACTCAGTGGTGTAGTATTAAAATTATAGTTCTATAAAGCTTTTTCTAAGAGGGGAGAGGCAATAACATACTCCTATTAAAGTTTTCTTAGGATCTAACCTGATTCAAATTAACCTTCTGTGTTAATTTTCAGAAACTCCCAACTGATAATTTTTAAAAACATCTTTTATTTGTTAATCATCAAATAACTTTGAACATGAACCAAAACACTACTAAAGACCTGACCGTTATTCTTCAGAATCTGTGATCTGATTTGGGGAGAACTGTAGGGCAGCGGTTAACTGAAGTGATTTGTGCCCACTCCCCCCGGGGGCGGGGGTTACATCTGGCAATGTCTACAGACATCTGTGATTGTCACAACTCTGTGGGAGTAGGAGACGGGTGCTACTGGCATCTAGTGGGTGGAGACCAGGGGTGCTCCTGAACAGTCTTTAAAGCACAGGGCAGTCCCCCCGACAACAAAGAATTATCTAGCCTAAAATATCAATCGTGCTGAGGTTGAGAAACCGTTCTCCAGAGTATTATCAGTAGAAGAGACCATTATTTCTAGCTGGGGTAAAAAGGAAAATGTTTCATGGAAGAGGGGCCCTTGAACTAGATTCCCCCCACCCAACCCCAGAGGAGCTGGAGATGCCTCTCCCCAGGCTCAGGAAATGGTGGGAACAGAAACAGGCAGGTAAGAAGAGGTAAGGCGTGTTGTAGGAATGCCATCCACAAAGGGAATTGTGGGTCAACTAATTTAGCTAGAAAAGAGGGAGAATCCATGTGGAGCAAATAAGAGAGAAAGCCAAAGAATACACGCAAATTTAGGGCAAAGAGTTTCTGTTCTGATGTTATGCTCCAAGATCCCTAAATATTGCTAGTGTTTTTTAAAAACCACACAAATCAAAGGCAGCATAAACTTTTTATGTTCACAAAGCTCATCTTCGGAATACTGGCTTGGGGTGTGTATAAGGATAGGCACATGTTTTGCTTCCTCTCCCCCACATCATTTTCACCACTTCCATATTAGAGATTCCTTGGAACTCAGTTTTATATATCACATTAAATTTTTAAAAATGGGTGCCTGCTTAAAAATACAACCTATCAAGGCACAGAAAATTCTGAACTGCTGCTGTAATTAATAGAACATTGTAGGAATCGCCATTAAGAAATATTATTCTGACCTAGTTTGCCATGTCACGCTGCAGATTGTCCTTTTCTTGAATCGTGGAACGATTTGTGAGAAAAGACCATGAAGCTGGGTCCCTCGATATTAGCCATCTCACCCCTCAAAGTTCAGCCAGGAGTGGGACAAAACCCTCCTCACCATGTTGACATGTTTATTTCTGGTGTAAGAAAATATTGCTGTTGCCCAATTTGGTTTTCCAGTCTATTCACTTGCCTGAAGTCATATATTTTATTCTTTCCTTTGATGATCTACAGATAAATTAGCACGATCCCCTAAGGTCTGCCAACATATATGCGTTACTGGAGAAATCTGAGATGTTGAAAGATGATTGCACTTTATCGTATCCCAATACTTTCTTCTTAAGGACCGAATAAATAGCATCAGCTAGTTTATATACCTGACATGTTTATTGAAGTATTCCCGCTGAGTACTTCCCATTGTCATGTGTTCTCACACATTGTTTTCACAAACTGTGTTTTGAAAGAAGTCAAGGGAAATTCAGGCCAGAGAAACAAGATGTTATCTTTTGGAAAGGATGAGCCCACTCTAATGGAAGAGGATAATCCATTCAGCAGTTTGGAAAGCCAGTGTCCTCCAGTGGGTGTGATAAATCCACAGGATCTGAATCCAGAATTTTGCACTGGGACCTTGAACTCAGCAGGAACAATTTAATCGTGTTCCAAATAAACACAGTGTATCATTATTATTATTATTGGAGAAGCATGAACATTTGTTAGGTCAATTTAGCCCCATTGCCTTAAGGCAATTGAATTCACTGAACACAGTTCTAATTATGTCTGTCACAGATAGATCTAAAATGGATCTATAATGCCATAACTGCTCCTTGATCATCTCTGTGTTTGAGACCAGGTTTAGAAAAGAAAAAAATTCACCTGCTTATCTCAGATGGGTCACTTGCATGGAGAATCCCATAGAGACTTCAGTTACCTTGTGGATTCTATCAACAGAACCATTTTCAAAAGATGAGAATATTTGAGACAGCTGGACTTTTTCACGTTGCATGTGCTTTAAGTGATCGTTTGGGTCAAGAGGAATCCAAATATCACTTACTAAGAAGTTCATCACCATGTCCTTTTCCTAACTCAGTATGGTGCCTTCCCAGGTACCACTCATTTCACACAAGATACATAAGATAAATTCTCTCCAAGGCAAAGCAGCAGTTTCGCAGCAGGTTACAGCTGTAAGGGACTTTAAAAAGCTTCTAGTCCTACCCCTTGTTTTTCAGACAAGACATTACATTATTTACCCAAGATTACACAGCTAGGTAGTGGCAGAGCTGTCCCTAAAGCAAGGCTGGTGGAGAGTGAGAACCATCTTTGTATAATAGCACTCACTCTTCTACACTTACTGTGTACCTGTTACAGACCCAGCAACTGAATTAGAGATACATAGTCCTTGCTGTCAACTTGCTCACAGTCTGGCTGTGCTGTAGGACTTGGTCACAATGGAAGCAGGATGTGGAATTTGTGCTATAAGAAGTATCCTTGTAACAGCCCTCACTTAGACCCAGTCCAAGAATGCTCTTCAGCTCCTCTGTATGGTGATCAGGGAACCTAAAGGCCACTTCATCAGGTTTTAGAGAGAGGGCCTCTTGTGGGTCTGTAAAATAATTAGCTAACCACAATATTGTTAATATTAGGAAAGCATCAGTGTACTTTACAGAGGACTCAACAAGATACCTAATATGCTGACAGCATCTTTTTGCTTGAATTAGTCAATGATGCCTCATAGAGGTTTAGCAACAAGGATACCCCAAGGGGGAGCTCTTCTGGTTTGGAACTGAACTGAAGTGACTGGCTGATCAAACCCAAAAGCACAAGCCTCTTTCAGAGCTGCATTTAGTAGCACGGTCAAAGGAAGATAACCAGAAAGCCACAAAGAAACCATTCATTCTCTCCACGGTGTATTTTGTTGTTGCCTTTTTAAGCTGATGAAATCCTGATAGCATTTGGGACCGGGACCTCGGGTGGGGGTGGAAGGATGGAGTGTTACACAATGTGCAAACATCACAGACATTTACCAAAGATCAAGTTCCAAGATGTAAAACAAAATAAAACAAAAAAAAGATTTTCTCCTAATTTGAATCCCAAAGGACCTGAAAAGCATTGCAAACGTGTCCAGTAAGGCATTAAAAATCCCAAAGAGTAATCACTCCCTTGGTTGTTTTAATGTATTTTTGTCCACAAATGAGAGAAGTTTTCTAAACTGCTGCACTGGCTTACTTTGAAAGGTCTCTGGAACAAAAGTACTTTGGGTGACCCTAGGATACCTGGCAACAGTAACTAAGGATGTGGATGAGGCTAAGAAAGATAAAAACAGATGATGCACTTTTTGATGTCAGACCTGAAATATTGTATAATTAAAACGTAATAAAATGCTGAAGCTTAGAAACAAAGAAATAATCCCATCAGGGAAATTAGCAAGCTTATTTAAGAGAATGTTGAATATGATTTCTTTAACGGGTACTATAAAATCACTCTTATGCTCCCCAGATGGCCCTGTGGGTGACTTCTTTATGTAATTAGATTCAGCACTCCCCCTCCTTCCCTCCTTCTTCCCTCCTCCTTCTCTTCTTTGCATGATAGTTATTATTATCAGCCATCATTTATTAAGTGCCTAGGCGCTCTCATGCATTCTCTCTATTTCTCAAATTTTAATTAGCAGTTATTATCACCATGTCCAAGATGAGGAAATAGATGCCAGTAGGTTTGGGCTGTCCACTGTTGGCTATCTAGAAGGTGGTGTATCCGGAGCAACAGTCATCATTCTGTACAATGTAGCTTCTGAATTCTGGAAGGAAGTGAAGGGATTAAACCTCAGGGATCCACTTCGGCCTCAGCCCTTGACAGAGAGCTTATCCTTAGAATCAGACTTATTGTCCTGCCCAGTTATGACAAGATCCACGGGCCAAAGTAAAATCAAACTGCTTCTGCCACAGGATCTGCTTCCACCACACAGTGTCAACTAAAGTCTAACCCACCCACTTCCTGTTTATATCAAATTCTGGCATACCCTACTTCATACAATGGCTGTGTCCCTGAAATTAATTTTTTTGTTAAATACGTGAATATCGTGTCAATGCACTGTGGGGGAGTTACACAAAGAATGTGCTATTTCAAGGAATCCCAAGGTGATTTTTTTTCTCCCCTGAATCATTCTTCTCTCTCTCCCTCTCTCCAGACTTTTTATATGCCAGGATGGGATGGGGAGCAGAGATGGAATGTAGGAGCACACCCTTATTGTGTCTAAATAAAGCAGGAGGCAGCTCTACTGAAGAATCCACTCAGGTTTTTAACAAGGTGGCTCTCAATAGATCTCAGAGCTAGGCTATTTCTGGTGGCCACAGGAAGAAGGATGTACACATATATAAACCTAGAAGCTCATATGTATGTATAGCTGTTCCCGTGAGGGTGCATTCACATGCGCGCACATGCACATGTGCACATTTCTAACATTTACAGGCCTCGGCTTTCTCATTTTTACCTCTACTGAAAAAGCAGCTTCTATTTATACCTCCTCTCCCTTCCACACCCCCCTTCACACAAACAATCCGCAAGTCTTGAGCTAAAGAAGTATTGCAAGTTTAGAAAGGAAGATGGCTTCTTAGGGGCAAGTTGGGAACTTTCAATTACACTAAAAGACGGAACTCTGTCAAAGTTGACTTTACGGAGGTTCTCATATGTTGGTAGGAGAGCGGGGTTAAATATCCCAGGCGGGAAGTCAAGCCCTCCAAAGCTAAAATAGCTCGGCCTGGCTGAGCACCTTAGGAAGATAACCAGGGATCCTCAGCCAGGTATTAGGGATCACAACTCTTCTGAGAAATGCATCGTGGTTTCAGTTTCCCCTTTATCTCTTGCAAAGAACACTGTGATCACCAGCGAAGGATGGTGGGCGGAACTTGGAGCCAGCTGCCAGAGGATGCCCCACCCTGCCCATGAGGGTCCGCCCCCAAAAGCAAGAACAGCCCTCTCAACCCAAACCACGCTTCAGGGCTGGGCACGAGGCTTCCCCACTTAGTTCAGTTTCCTTGGGCATCCCTTCAGGAGTCACAAATGAGGCTTTGAGGCTTATGAGGGTGGCATCCCTGCCCTTTGAGTCATTTGACCCCTTCGAAGAATGGGCAGCTCTTGGCAGGCTAAGAATGGCACAAGGATAATAATTAATAATAATAACTGCCTTTTACTGAGTGCTCGTTAAATGACTGGGACTGCGATACATTTTTTCCTGGATTATTTCATTTGATCGTCACAGAAATTCTGGGAGGAAAGTCACATAAACATCCCCTTTTTTTTTAAATTAATTAATTATTTATTTATTTTTGGGTGTGTTGGGTCTTCATTTCTGCACGAGGGCTTTCTCTAGTTGCAGCAAGCGGGGGCCACTCTTCATCGCAGTGCGCGGGCCTCTCGCTATCGTGGCCTCTTTTGTTGCGGAGCACATGCTCCAGACGCGCAGGCTCAGTAGTTGTGGCTCATGGGCCCAGTTGCTCCGCAGCATGTGGGATCCTCCCAGACCAGGGCTCGAACCCGTGTCCCCTGCATTAGCAGGCAGATTC
Source organism: Balaenoptera musculus (assembly GCF_009873245.2). Taxonomy (NCBI): domain Eukaryota; kingdom Metazoa; phylum Chordata; class Mammalia; order Artiodactyla; family Balaenopteridae; genus Balaenoptera; species Balaenoptera musculus. The sequence goes on from NC_045792.1 coordinate 83,378,571, forward strand.
TCAACCACTGCGCCACCAGGGAAGACCAACATCCCCATTTTATCTGTGAGGAAAGAGAGGACAAAGAGCTTGTCATGTGTCCAAAGTCCCACAGGTACAAAATGGCAGAGCTGGAATACATATCCAGGTTGACATGACACTGAAACCTTTCATCATAACTGTACTGCCTTCAAGGAGTCAGGAAAACCATCTACTGGTCATCCAGGCATCTGCGTAGGTCAGGGTCCTGCAGGAAACAAGTGAGTGACACACTCACATGGGATAATTGAGGAATGTTTAATGAAGGGTCTATTTTAAGAGATATGGGTGGGACTTCCCTGGTGGTCCAATGGTTAAGAATCCATCTTGCAATACAGGGGACACCGGTTTGATCCCTGGTCAGGGAACTAAGGTCCCGTGTGCCAGGGCAACTAAGCCCACGCACTGCAATGAAGAGCCCACGTGCTGCAACTAAGACCTGATGCAGCCAATAAATAAATAAATAAATAAATAAATATTTTTTTTTAAAAAGATATGGGCAGGGTTAAGGGAAACCAACAAGGGGTGGTGAAGACCCTTGACCCTAGTCACTGCAGGGATCCTGTTACCTTCCCTGGGACTGAGAGAGAGGCAAGCAAAGGAGGAGGTTCCCGGAACCCAGAGAGAGGAACTGAAGTTGTTGGAGAGAGTGGAGAGGCCCACCTTTCAGGAATGCTGACCTCGGGTAAGGAAGTCAACCTGAGCTGACTTGGCAGGGAGGGAGCCAGGGGACAAACAGCCTGACCTCATCTTCTTTCTCCCTCCAAGCTCTGCCAGTATTTCCCACTGGCCAAATCCTACGGGAAGTGGAAGATAAGAGAGCCCATGGATGCAATCGATTCAGGTCAGCCTCCTGGGGCCCAGGGTAGGGTGAAGAAAGGTGGAGGTGGACTTGGAGGGGGCTTGTATGTCTGAAAATAACTTTATTCTAGCCTTTTCTTGACTGATATTTGGCTGGCTATATAGGTTGGAAATCATTTTCCCTTGGAATTTTGAAGACATTGCTCTTTGCTTTTTAGCTTATAGCATTGCTTTTGAGAAATCCAAAGCCATCTGATTCTTGAGCCCATATGTGAAGTAAGCTTTTTCTCTCTGGAGTTGATAGGATCTTTTCTTCAGGAATTCCCGAAACTGCCCAATTCAATTCCCGATAATCTTTGTTAAAAAGGATCTATCTATTAAATAAATTATCCCAACTATTTTAGAATGACAATTTACAGAGAATTTATATAGACAGAAGAAACAACTTACCCATTTTCATAGAAATCCCTTTTCCCTTAAGTAGCATTTCAAGCCCAATCTAACATAGGTATTGAATTTTAAATTCAGATTTAAAATACATTCTCTGGGCAAATAATGTAAGAGATGAGGAGAGAAAAATTCATGATAGTGGGAGCATCCAAAAATCATAGTATTTCTATTCAGCATCTAAAAATGCCTCAGTTATCCTATCCTCACATGAAAATTGCTGCTGAATGAGATAGGCCTAGGTTAGCACTGAACTGTGTGTGTCTTTTCAATAATAACTTGGGGCCTCAGACTCTCCAAAATGCAGACTTATCAGACATTTCTCTTAGAAAAATGATGTTTTATTCTTAATGATCTTATTATTTTACAAGAAGATATTATAGCTGGGAGAAGAGATTGCCCGGTTTTAGAAACCACCATGCAATAAATTGTTGCCCCAGTGCAGAACAATTGGTGACAGAAATTTCTTTTGTGGGTTGTAGTCCCCCGATGGAGCCAAAGTTGGTTGTCATGAGATGATTTCCACGGTCAGCTGAACACCAAAGATGAGACCAGCTCTTGGCCACAGTCAGTAAGACCTGCGTCCATCAACCCAAGGCTGCTCTGACTTCTGATTTTTTTAACAATAGAAATGAAACTGCCACAGGGAGGAGAGAGAACAATGGTGTTTTGACAAATGAAACAAAGATAGAGCTTGGCTGACCATTCAGGTCAGAAGGAAAATGAACGCACAGGAAGACTGATGTTGGTTGACCTCCTTGCCAAGAAGCAAACATTCTGTGGGAGGTTTCCACCGACTTGACGAACAGGCTCAATGGTGGCCTTTTGGATTTGGCAATTTTGTTGGCTATTTTCTGGCAAAAGAGCACTTTTTCTAGGACTTCAGACAGAATGAGAGTAAGAAATGCACGGTTAACACATATAGACGTAGTATCCTTGAGACCTAAGGAAGGAGGAACTGGCAAGAGCTTAGAATCACTGGAAAATGTTGTTGTCCTGTTTCCTTAGAGATCTTCTAGAATGGTTCAGATGGAGTTCTGGCCTGTGGAAGGGGTGAGGCTAAGAAACCTCTAGTTGCCCTTGCTAGACTTGTAATCCTCAAAAAATGGAAATTCGAAAGCATTTATTCATGACCTTGAAAACTTGTTTATAAAAGCATATTATAATGTATCAGTAAAATGAGCTGAGAAGAGGGTTTATGAGAAAGTTCACGTGAGAAATGCAGCTATTAGCACACATGCCATTCCCCACCTTGACCCCAGCAGGAATGCGTAAATGGTGACATATGGAATGTAAGCATCTGTTGAGATGTTTCATAAATCTGCCTGGCAACGGGCATCACAGGGCCCTGGGTGAGAACAGGCCCCAGGAAGGGAGAGATGGTGAATGTCGCATCTAATTTTAGGCTACTAATCAGCCCAGAATTTGACAATCAAAAATTTCCAGATAATTCTCTTTAATCATATTGATTATTTTCTGACAAGGTGACACTTTTTCATGGGACCCACTTCAGGAATAGGTCATATGTTCATCCATCCATCCATCCACCCAGGAAATACCTATCGAGGGCCTTCAGCATGGAAGGCAGCGTACTAGTACTGCAGGTACAGTGGAGGACAAGAGAGACACTGCCATGCCACTGCAGAACCTACTGCGTGTGGGAAAACAGATATTAAACAAATAGTAACACAAATAATTTTATAATTACAATTTGGATAACTGCTATAACAGCTTATACTCGTAGTACACTCTTCCAAACTTTCTACATGGATTATCTCCTTTAATCCTCATCATAATACTCTGCAGTAGAAGCTATTGCTAGTCTCACTTTAGAGATGAGAGAAGAAACAGAGGCATGGAGGTCTGCATGTCCTGCCCAAAGTCACACAGCTAATGAGTGGTGGGCCTAAGATAGGGAGTCAAGCAGTTGAGTCCAGGCCTCAAGTTCCTGACACTACACCGTTTTTTAGGACCTGGGTGGGGAAGGGGTGCTGATTTAGATTTGCAGGTTAAAGAAACTTTCTTTCAGTATATGATTTTAGGCCTAGCCCGAGGATAATTAGAGATTAATTGGGCACAAGAAGGTAACAAGAGTATTCCAGAATTAGGGAATGAGATGTCAAAAGGCCCTGAGGCAGAAGAAGTTGGTCTTGGAGGCCGGGGTGACTGGAGTTGGGGGCGGGAGTGGTGAAAGGTAAGGCTGGAGACGTGGGCAAGGGTTAGAGTGCGTGGGACCTTGTAAATCCTGCTGAGAATCTTGAACCATATCCTGAGCAGAGGGAGAGCTCCTGAAAGACCTGGTATTGCTCCAGACCCAACTGCTACAGCTGGGAGAAGAGAGGCGTTCTCCCCATGGAAGCGTAAGGCTGTTGCTAGGCTAGCAACTCGCCCTTCCTTCCCACTGTCTTCTGTAGGAGTAAATGGATGCTGCACACTTCCGTTCTTATCAGACCGCTGTCCTCTGGTGCAGTTAAAAGACAGCGATGTCAAGAAACAACTCATGCTTTGGACTTAATGTTTGTGTCCCGACAGCAACAACAATAACAGCAACAATTCCTGTATCGAAATCCAAATCCCCAGCGTGATGGTATTAGGAGGTGGAGACTTTGGGAGGTAATTAGGTCATAAGGGCAGAGTTCTCACAGATGCGATTAGTGCCCTTATAAGAAGAGGCCAGAGAGCTAGCTTACTGTCTTTTCACTATGTGAGAAGTCAGCGGTTTGCATCCTGGAAGAAGGCTCTCATCACAACCGGACCCTGCTGGCACCCTGATCTCAGACTTCCAGCCTCCAGAACTATGAGTGATAAGTTTCTGTTGTTTATAAGCCACAGTCTATGGTAAATTGTTATAGCAGCCCAAACTGGTTAAGACAACGGGCAGATTTAAAAATTCATTCAGCACTGAGTTCTGCTTAATATTTTTTTTCCCTCTTTTTCTGGCCACACTGCAACAGCTTGTGGGATATTAGCTCCCCGACCAGGGATTGAACCCGGGCCCTGGCAGTGGAAGCTTGGAGTTCTAACCACTGGACCACCAGGGAATTCCCAGGTCTGTTGAATATTAACCTCAGTTTACCACCATTAATTTTGGCATTGCCCAGATGTGGGGCCCCATTAAGATTTCTTTAAAAAGATTTCCTCCAAATTTCCATGCTAAAAATAGCAGCATTTCCTTAAACTCCTAAGACAGATACTCTATTATTCTGTGTATTTTTAAATCAGTACTTTCATTTATTCATTCATCAAAGATTTGCAGACCTGTTGTGTGACAGAAGTGAAAGATACAAAAGTCTGGTTCCGGGGGAGCGCTCACACCACATGATGCCATCAATCCCTGTGGCAGGCAGAATAATGGCATCCCAAAGATGTCCACCAACTAAGCCCTGGCACCTGTGCCTGTTACCTTGCATGGCAAAAGAGACTTAGTAGATGTGATTAAATTAAAGATCTTGATATGAGGAGATTATCTTGGATTGTCCAGGTGGGCCCAATGTAATCACAAGAGTCCTTTTAAAAGTGGAAGAGGGAGATGGGTGGGTCAGAGACAAAGAAAAAGACGTAAGGACAGAAGCAGAGTGATAGTGATGCAATTCCTGGATTGGGGCCACAAACCAGGAAATGTAGGCAGCCTCTGGAAGCTGGAAAAGGCAAGGAATGGATTCTCCTAGAAAGAACCTCCAGAAAGGAATGCAGTCCAGCCCACACCTTGAGTTTAGCCCAATGAGACCCATTTGGGATTTCTGATCTCCATAACTGTTAGATAATAAATTTGTGTTGTTTAAGCCACTAAATTTGTGATAATTTGTTACACTAGGAAACCAGTACACTCCCTACTCCAGGCACGACTTGGCTCAGGACAGACATCGCTAATCCCTCACAGTTTCCTACTGGGCCCAGATGCAGCCTCATGATCTTTCTCAACCCAGCAGTCCAGGCAGTTACTCCCAATCAGTCAGTGGAATGCAACTCACTTGCCATCCCATGGGGTCTGTACAGAAATTTACACCTGATTGTGACCCCTCCGCCATTGCCACATATGTAAATATTAATTACTTGAATATTTCTTGATAGTTCTTTTATATCTGGGTTCCTAAACTAGTTCCACCACTTAATTGCTATGTGTCCTTGGGCAAATTACGTACATCTCTCTGCTTCAATTTCATCTCTAAAATAAGAGTCATAATAACGGGAGTTCCCTGGTGGTCCAGCGGTTAAGACTCTGCGCTCCCAGTGCAGGGAGCCCGGGTTCGATCCCTGGTCAGGGAACTAGATCCCGCATGCATGCTGCAACTAAGAGCACGCATGGCGCAACTAAAAGATCCCTCATGCCACAACAAAGATCCCACACGCAGCAATGAAGATCCCGATCCCGCGTGCCACAACTAAGACCCAGCACAGCCAAATAAATAAATAAATTTTTTTAAGATAAATAAATAAAATGAGAGTAATGCTATTTATCCATAAGGTTGTGAAGATAAATGGCTCAGATATTCAAGCATTAAAAATAGTGCCTGCCACATTGGGAGTGCTCAACAAATTTTAACAATGGTGATGATGATTGTTATCATTATTCCCTACAGGGGTTAACATGAGGCTTAAAAGGCCTTTTCAGTCATCCTGTCTACAATGTGGGACATATACACTGAAAAGGCAAGAGTGGGTGCAATTTCATAGGAGCTAATTGGGGGAAGACTGAATTAGGGTGAAGATGGTCAAAATGGAAAGAAATGTGTGGACTTGAGAGATACTGCAGAGGTAAAGATACTGTAGAGGCAAGGCCTGTTGGTGAATTGCATTTAGGGGGTGAGGCTGTGCCTAGGATGACAAAGTTAGAAGCCTTATAATGCCCTGCTAAAACAGCATGAAATAAATCCTTATTTTGCTTTTCTGCTCTCATAACCCTCCATCTTTTCCTACTGTGATATCTCTTTCCTTTCTTCGCATAATAAACATCAGAAAAATAAAAACCAGGGCCAAAAGGAGTCACCAAGTTTAGGAGTATGAACTATTTGGCAACATATAGCAAAAACAGGAGAGTTCTGTCTAGATTTTGGCTTTTTGGTGCCCATATGTGAAGAAAGCATTATATTTGGGCAGAAAGAGGGGGTGTATGACAGGAAAGGAAGAAAAATTAAATAGAATTAAGATGTCTGAATTGATTTTTAAATACATGAGTTAGCATAAGCAAATGAGTTTTATTTTTAATGCCTGTAATGAAGTTGGGCTGGGGGTGTAGGCAACAGATGGAGAAGAGGAACCAGGCCCATGGTGGCTGTGCAGGGTATGTGATGGGGCCGGGGGCTGAGTGATGTGGAAGAGGGAGGCATCCTGGAGATGGAGTCAGGAGAGATGGTTTCCAGCCTCTTGCCACCAATGCGCATTTGAGCGTGGTGCCTACCGCACAAGGATTCTATGGGATAGCGCTTGTGTTCATGGGCTCTGTAAAGTTGTAGGAAACTGTAGGGAAGGAGTCCTCAGGAGAAGCCCATCTCGCTGGCACGTGAGATGCGTCTAGCATCGCACTGGCTCCACCAGCTCAAGGGTGGCTAGAAGGAACCACCTTCCCCCAAAAAGACCTTCACGCCCTTCTGCCTTTGCCCTCCCAAAGTGACTCCCATTAAAGATGGAATGTTTCTGAGCTGGTGGGCCAGGAACTGCTGACCGGTGGAGTTTATTTCTCCATGAAACAAAACACACCCACCCCTTATTTTTTCCCTTCTGCCTGAGTCTAAGACTTGGCTGTGCTCAGCAGAAGGGAGGTGGGAAAGGCACCCTTGAAACTGTAGCGAGCATTTGAGCAGACCGAATTCAATTTTGGATACAAATGTCAAGGAAAGGCTGCCTTGGCTCCTGCTGTTTGTTTACTGAGGCGCGATGTGATGCTCCATTGAAAGGCCTGCTGATTTCACCTGCGCAGGTTTGATAATGATACAGTGCAGGGAGCGCGAGGAAGGATGACCTTCCTGAGGATGCTTGGAAAGGCACAGCCAGGCTGCTCCGCGCTCACCGGGACAGCGGGCAAGAACCCGGGAGCTTCTCAGGTCCCAGCCTGGCCACAAATAAGCTACCTGGACTCTTCCCGCAGCTTTGGCTTGATCTTCCTGGTCCATAAAATAAAGGGACTGGAATAGATGACCCCTAATATCTTTTCTTTCTGATGTTTTATGATTCTGGCATTTGGAGCATTTACAGATGCTGGTAAGGAATGCCAGCAAAGCGTGTAGGATATTTGGCCTAACCATTTGGGAGGGTAATTCAGCATTAGCTTTCAGATTTTTTGATGTATACCCTTTGGCCCAGAAGAATCAATTCTTGGGATTTATCCTCTGGGAATACTAGCATAAATATGAAAACATGGATGTTTATAACTGCAAAACATCAGAAACAACTTATGTGCCCATTAGTAGGGAAGTGGTTAAATAAATCTACTACACAACTGTTATAAAAAAATGCAGATCCATATGTCCTGAAAAGGAAAAATATCCAAAATATAATTTTAACTGAAAAAAATTAGATTGAGTAAAATATATAGCATGATTTTTCTGAAATGAAACCCAGATATGTGTAATATACATATATTGTTTAATTATACATTTATATATGTATATATGTGCATAGAGAAAAGGTCAAGAAGGTTCCACACCAAATTTACGTTAGCAGTTCCCTCTAGAGCTGCACGGTCCAATATGGTAGTCACTACCCACACGTGGCTACTGAGTACTTGAAATGTGGTGCAATTGAGGAATCAGATTTTTTTAATTTATTTAATTTTAATTACTTCATATTTAACTTAAAAACTGGTACTTCATTCAGTTATTGGAAAAATTTTGAGTACGTTTGCAGCAACTTGGATATGAGTCTACTTTTTCAACTTTATGTTTTAGGAATCTCAATATAGATCAAGGTTTTTCAATGAAAATTTAGCATCCAAATTGAGAGATGTTGTAAGTGTAAAACAGATACCAGATTTAGAAGACTTGGTACAAAAAATAATGGAAAATATCTCAATAATAATTTTGTAACTCATGAATAATTTGATAATGTTGATTACATGTTGAAGTAACAGCATTTTGGGTACGTTAGGTTAAATAAAATGTATAATTAAAATTAATTTCACCTGTTCCTTTTTTACTTTTTTTAATGTGGCTACTAAAAAATTTTTAATTGTATATGTGGCTCACATTTAATTTCTATTGGACAGTGCTGCTTTGGGGAGTGGGATAGAGGAGAGGGCTAGGCTTTAACTTTTTGCTTGATATACTTTTGTATTGTTTGATTTTGTTACAGTAAGCCTCGGTAACTTTCATAATTTATAAAGAATAATAAAGAGTTTTAAAATATTAAAATTAAAAGTTAACTTCTAGGATACAGTTTGGTATATAAAGAAAATTATTGAGAAAATACTTCTAATTTGTTCCTTTGTAGTTGGAGTGTCAGGGTCTGAAATAAATATTTTGCCATCAGCTTATTAGAAAATGGAACTCTCACTGTGGTGTCTCTGGGATTTACCAGCATCTTCTAATTGCCTGACTCTTTTCTGGATGACTGCTATCCTCAGCAAGGATACCTTTGCCTGACACTCTGCCTGACAACCATCCCAGCTGTGATGGAAAAGGATTGTTTCTCTGAGAGTAGGAGTTAAGCCCAGGAGGGTTAGAAAAAAAAGAGAAATAACCCTTAAAATAATCTCCCTTCTTCTCTCCTGCTCCCTCCTCCCGTATCAAGATTTCTCAAGGCTTTGGGGATCTCGAGTTCTAGGCTGAACTTCCTACCTCACTAAATGACAAGGCCAGGATGTTAATGTTCCCCACACAGACACGTCTGCATTAAACATAAAGATGTCTGTGTTACACATAAACACGTTATGGCTGTAACAATATCACTTTCAAAGGAGCGCTAATCCACTGAAGTCATCGAGTTAGAAAACATTTGCTTCTCCATGTCTTGTGTCTGAACTGTGTGTGAGAGAGAAAGTAGGAAGGAGGGAGGGAGGAAAGGATGGAGTAAAGAGAAAGAGAATGCACTTTGTAAAACCCTACTTTGTAAAGATAGTTTTTAAAACTATCCCTCTGGTTTCTTACTCATTTATTATGGTGTCACTCGCTTACACTGTTTAGTCTCTGTTTAAAAAGTTGATTATAATCTTTTCTGTACAAACTTACAGATACACAGATAACCCCAATCAACATTTTGGGTATGAAGTTGTTGGGCTTGAATGGATGTCACAAGGTGACTTGGGTGGAGAAAAAAATCAGCTGTGGTTCTCATAAAGCTCAGGAAATTGATAACTCAATGCTTCCCTAAAACCCTCTACTACCCATATCATAGCTCGTGATTCCATAGGTCATATTTGCCTAAATCATATTTGTCTTCCTTGCTAGGCACCTCTAACCCCAGCACCTAGCACAAGGTCTGGCAAATACTAAGCTCTTAATAAAAATCTGTTGATTGACAGAATGAAGAAATGAATGGACCTACCATTCAAGGGTCAGCCGTTATCTAAAACATTTATAAAATTAGAGTTCCAGCTCAAAAATGAACTTGTAAAATTTTCCATCTTATTAACACTGTATTTATTAAATGCCTATTATGAGCTAAAAGCTGACTAAACAAAGCCAGCTTTTAAAAACACGCGCACACACACACACACACACACACACACACGGTCTCTGCCCTTGTGAAGTTTACAACCTGGGGAGGGGGGGGAGGCAAGGGTAAGACATAAATACACAAAATAAAAAATTACAAATGGTAATAGGTGCTCCCAAGGATACAATCAGGGATGGTGACAGAGGATAAAGGAGGGAGCTATACCAATTTAGCCAAGCCTATTTGTCTCTTCTCTGAGGAAGTGACATTTAAGCTAAAGCATGGGGGATGAGAAGGCGTCAACTATTAAACTATTAAATAAGCAAATTTGGGAAAGGGGGTTATGAGAGAGAGGGAAGAGCCTTCCATATACCCAGGAGCACTGTCTGCTGCTTGGGTGACTCACTGCCCAATGTGCTATGAAATTCAAACTTGACTTGATTCATTTGGGTTTTAGAGCCCACGCTAATCTGCGTGCCTGGCTGGGTGTCAGTGTTCACACTGCTCTGATCAGAGCTGTTACCAACTGACCTGACAAGTCAGGCAGGTGAGGCGATGGGACAAGAGGCAGAATTCCAGGTGCCCAGGAATCAGAAATGGGTAGGCTGAAAGGATTCTAGCCGTGGAAGCCCCTACATGGCAGGACTTGAAAAAGGGATCCTCAACTGATTACTCTCCAACAAAACAGAAGAGCAGCCAGGGCTGGACCGTCCTCATGCCAGATCAGCCTGTCTATCTCCAAGCCAGCAAATACACAAAGATCCATTCCAGCCTCGAACCTGACGTTCCCCTTAGTTACAATCCTGTGATTTCCAAAAAGACTATTTTCTGTTTCTATTCAGCTTATAGCAACCTGCTCTCTTAAATACCTTCTTTATCTGGTGGGGCAATTACAGCCTGTAACTAACAGCTGCAGTTCATAAACATGAGTTTCACTGTTTGGGTCAGTAGTTCTTAGTCTTTTCTGAATGGCAACTCCCCCAGCTGATCTTGGCGTGAAGAGAGGCACCTTCCATCAGCACTCTGCTTGGTACTCGATAGTGCAGTTTACTGTTGGAGGGTTCTGTTTCCCCATTATAAAAGAGGTGACATTTTTATTAAAGTTACAAGTGCTTGCATCTAATACCAAATGTATTTCTGGATTTCGGTTTTACTAGTGATTTTAACTTTCCTCATTGAGTTTTTCCTTATATTCCAAATGGTCTACAATAGGCATGTCTTTCTTTTATATTTAGGAAAAAATGCCCTTTCAAAAAGTAATTCATAACTATAAAAATTTTAGGAGAAAATCTGTAGGATCTAGGGCTTGACGAAGGGTTCTAAGACATGGCACCAAAAGCACAATCCATAAAAAAAAATCTATAAATTAGACTTCATCAAAGAGGATGAAAAGACAAGCTATAAGCTGGGAAAAAATATTATTTGCAATGACTGCACATCGGCATCTCAGAGGATGGGAAGCCCATTTATTGAGCCCTTAGGATGTGCCAGGCCCTGGACCAAATGTTTATCAACCCATTTCGATCTCACAGCAATTCTATCAGGCAGGAGCTGTTACTATTCCCATGTTCAAATGCAGAGGCAGAGGCTGGAAGAGTTTTAGGGTCCAATCCAAGATCCTATCACCACTGAGGGGCATGGCCAGGATTCAGTCCAGACCTGTCCATCACCCAAGTTCGCCATGATCCTGGTACTTGGTAGCGTCCCTACTTGGTATCTATTTGACTTTGCCTCCATTTCCCCAACTGTAAAATGGGATTAATAATAATACCTACCTCATAAGGTTGTCGTAAAAATTAAAAACATGAATCTGTTTACGGCCTAAGAGCTATGTGCCTGGCACGTAGCAAGGGCCATGTGAGTGATCACTATTGTGATGGTGTTGTTAGTATTCTACTGACTCTTAAAAATAGGATGGAGAGACAGGAGAAAAGCAAATGACCCAAAGAGGCACCATTTCATGTTGCCTCAAGGGATTTCTCCTAGCCAAGTAACACAAGATGTACCGCCTCCAGGCTGCCACTCCCAGCCTCAGGGCTTTCAGCAAAGTGAAACCGGCCATTTCCAAAGCCAAATTCTTCAGGATAGCATTAAGTCTTTGTCTTATCAGGAAAGGGGGGTTGGGGTGGGGGGGACAACTCTTTCCTTTAAGAGCAGCAGTGGATTTCCTCTGAAGAAACTTGCCTTTTACAAGTATTTGTTTAGGAGTATCCAGTGATCAGTGATCTTATTTTGTGTATCTCTGCTGCCACAACATACCATGGACCGTCAGCATCCTCTTTACTACAAGAAATACAGTCCTTAGTGCCTTTAAATCTAATCAGATTAGAGAAACAGTTCAGAAAATTCATCTTTAAGATTCTCTTCCTCTAGAACAACTCTAGGTACCTAAAGTTACCAAAAAATAACAAGAGGCACCACCTGCCTGACAGTGACTTGTTACAAAAGTGAAGAGCTCCTGGACTTGAGGCTTTCTTAACTCCTCCAAATTGGTCATGATTATTATGCAAATGATGGCTTCAGTCAGGGCCAGGGTTCAGTTTTCAACCCCAGTCAACAGCCCTATGAAAGACTTCTCTTTGAGAGGCCCTGAGGTTGCCTTTTGAGATGGGTGGGCCTCACAGAGCTCAGGGGGCTACAAATAGAGAACCCTCTGGGCAGAGCAGTAAGAATGTTACTGCTGGCGTAGGACCCTGTGCCAGGTTTATAGCTCGGAGTCCCTGATGCCAACTCCAGGTTATCATAGCCTTCAGGAAGGACACAGTTTACAGCTGATCTAGTTACGGAAGGAGACCTCTCACCGGAATCCCTGAGTACAAGGAACACCTGATTTGGGGGAAAAAATCTGCCCCAGGACTGGTGTCCCAGAAGAGTCCCCTTAGAATCCCCAGGATTTTGTTTTCATCTCTATAAAGAATCCTATGTCTTTAGAATTTGGAAACTTATCTTAATATGATTTTGTCTTCATCTCTATAAAGAATCCTATGTCTTTAGAATTTGGAAACTTATCTTAATATGATTTTGTCAGCATCCTTTATCCTATACACTAATAGAAGGCACGATCCTCCATGCCACGGTCACCTTGTTGGACTCTTCATTTCATGATGAAGAAACTGAAGCCCAGAGTCAGACAGCATTATAAAAATAAAGGCCTGGAACCCAAGACTGCTGACCTCATTCCAGTTCTCTACCCTCTGAGCTACCCTGCCAAAATGACAATTTAAAGAATGACTTCCTAAACAGATTATTCCTTCTCTCTTTCACAATACCATTGGGTCGCCTCCCTGCAGATAATTCTATCCATAAGCAATTCAAACACTCTGAAGCATGTCTCATTATGAACTAGAGCTTCTGCTGGGATGGGGAAAGAGGATTCAGCGGGGCTTTTTTGGGGGGCACGGAGGGCACTGAACTCACTAAAAGACTCAGCAGAACAATCCTGATGATTCAGAATGACTAGAGAATAGTCTTTCTGATTATCTAGTGGTTTTGCTCATATTTATGGAATGAATGAATATGTGGGACATTGAAATATAATTCCAGCAATTCTACTGAATTTAATTCAATCTTTCTTTCCCTAGTATGTCAAGATCATAATGAATATGGATTACCACTCTGGAGAATTCAACTGATGAAGAACAGGGGTTGGCAATCTTCCCGTTGGTGTATTTTTGGTAAATTGCTGACCCTGATGTAGAAGGTGAGGTTGACCAACCTGGCTCCTCTCTCTCTCTCTCCTTTAAAAGTAAATCCCTCATATCGGTTTGCTTATCTTTCACTTATCCCTTTCTCATAAAAATATCTTGAGGAATGTACACACACACCCAAGTCAAGTTATTTGATCTCTGGTTGACTGGAACATAGTTACCCAATCAGTAGGACCATCACACAGAGGATATGTCTTAAACTTTTCCATTGAATTCTCAGTTAACGAGACTGAAGACCTGCCATGGGGCACTTGATTCTTTTTACTTCATTTAGGAACATGAATGCTGAAGCCAAGAGGCAGAAACCAGCCAACTGACACAACGCAACTAGACACAGAACATCTTAGTGGTGGGTTCAAGAAAAATAAGGTCAATTAAAAAATTTTTAAATTCAATGTCCAATTACAATTTAATACATTTTTTGAGCAGGCAACAAATTAAAACACAAAGAACAGTAAGCAGAGAAACATGTCAGGTAAATTACAAAACAGAGGCTTTTCAGTGAAACTATTTTTTAACTTAGTGCTTTTCAACTCAAGATAATATTTTTAAATTTTCAAGTTATTTGTAAAGTCACAAATCAAGATTTATCTACATTCAGGTAGGTTCTGCTGGCTCATGTCCAAAAGGCTTGGTCCTCTGGGGAGAAGTATTCCTTGCTCTTTCTTCAAGTACTTATTAACACCTTTTACTTGTCAGGAATTATGCCAGGTATGGCGGCTACGAAGGACTGACTAAGACACAACCCCTATCCTGTGGGGACTGACATGGAGACTAAATGCTCACACATTTTCTCACCCTCGCCATCATTTTCCTTCTTACAGTGCCACCAATCTGAACTTTATAATAATCATACGGTTTCTCTACAGGGTTTCTGTACACTCGATAATGATCCTTAATTCAGTTCACCCAAGCTCTCAAAAATCCTGCTGTGCTTTCTTTTTCCTTGCTTTTTCTATATATATTTTTTAAATTTTTATTTATTTTTTATTTTTGTCTGCGTTGGGTCCTCATTGCTGCGTGCGGGCTTTCTCTAGTTGCAGCAAGTGGGGGCTACTCTGTTGCAGTGCGCAATCTTCTTATTGTGGTGGCTTCTCTCCTTGTGGAGCACAGGCTCTAGGCACGTGGGCTTCAGTAGTTGTGGCACGTGGGCTCAGTAGTTGTGGCGCATGGGCTCAGTAGTTGTGGCGCACCGGCTTAGTTGCTCCATGGCATGTGGGATCTTCCTGGACCAGGGCTCGAACCTGTGTCCCCTGCATCAGCAGGTGGATTCTTAACCACTGCGCCACCAGGGAAACCCTCTTTTTCCTTTCTTTAACTTGTTTTTTTCCTGGGTTCTTTCTTCGGTGTCAGCTGTCGCTCCGACACAATGAAGAGCTAAACGGAGAAGGGTCTGATTCCCCGCACTGGGCTCACGGGTAAGGATTTTGTTATGTACTATCCTTCCCAAATTTGCTGTAGCCCATTTATCCCTAGATTGTTTCCTTTCATATTAATAAACCATCATTATTATTTGCTGAAGCATTATTTGTTAATGTTAAGGGGAAAAACACAGCAGTTACCTATATCTCCACCCATAGAAATGGGGCTAAATAAACTATGGTATATCCATACAAAGGAACCCTCTCCATGCTTTAAAAAAAATGAGAGGTCTCTAAAAAAGTTGAACTCCTAAAAGCAGAGATTAAAATGGTGGTTGGAGGAAATGGGGAGATACTCATCAAGGGGTACAAAGGTTCAGTTATGCACCATGCATAAGTTCTGGAGAGCTAATGGACAGCATAGTGACTGGTTACTAATACTGTGTTGTATTCTTGAAATTTACTGAGAGAGTAGAGCTTTTTACCACATACGAAAATGTAGCTATTTAAGGTAATGGATATGTTAATTAGCTTGATTTTGGTAACCATGTCTCAATGTGTGTGTGTGTGTATGTGTATATATATATATATATATAAATATACCAAGTCATCATGTGGAGCACCTCAAATATATACAATTCTTATTCATCAAGTATATCTCAGTAAAGCTGGGGGCAGGGAATGAGAGGTCTGTGTGAGCAAGTATCTATGATACATTGTAAAGTTAAACAAATAGGCAAGTTGCAAAACTCTCTGTGTTATGAGACCCCATTTAAAAACACATATGTGAATCCATATGACATGCATCTGAAATACACACACACATAGTATTTAAATGGAAAACATTTTAGGGGACACAGAGTACATGTCTGGGAGCTAGGGGAGTTTAGTGAGTGAGTTAGGGGAGGAGCAAACGAAAGAGGGAATGTCACTTTCTCATTCTACACTTCTCTATTATTTTGACAATGAATAGATATACTTTTGTAATAACTAAATAAATAAATAGAAAGGAGAAATGTATTATTTTCCTAGACATTTAAAAACTATATATTCTTCTAGAATCGCATAGCTGTTGAGTTTTCATTCCTTTTGATGATACACTTATCTCCTCCTTTGTAGCTTCGGGGAATTAAGGCCCCAGGTGGACCAATCTGTGCCCTTGCTTCCCTATCTGCCCCTTCTGCAGGTTCTCCAGCCCCTGGGATAATGAGCTATGCACAACTGCTTGCAGCTTCCAGGCCACCTGCCAGCTTTGTAACCATTCTGCACTTGTCTTTTGCAACCAATGTCATTTTAAATCTTCACAGTGCATCTCCTGCAGACCTCTGCAGCATTCCTGGGGTAGATAAGGTGTTAGCAATATTCCTTTGGGCTCAGCAGAGTGAACAATCTGCCCTCTGTATCCGCGGATGGGAAACCTCTGGATAGCTCCAGCTGACTCTCTTCACTGTCATACGCCATTTTATATCAGGGACTTGAGCATCTGCAGATTTTGGTATCTGCGGGGGCTCCTGGAACCAATTACCCGCAGATACTGAGGCACAACTGTATTTCATTCAGGTTTATCATACCCTGTTCCTGGAAATCTTGGTCACATCATAGATAGACTTGGCCCTGGAAAATCTATCCACCAGTCCCTGAAAGCAAGCCAGAGAGGTATTATTCTCATCTCACAGACCGGGAAACTGAGGCATCAAAGATTGACTGGGGCTGCCTAGACCACATGGCAGGTTAAAGGTGATGAGGTGTTGTGGAAAAGGTATTGGGATTAAAACCTAGCGTCCCAAGTTCAAGTTCTTGCCACATTATATTTTCTTTAAGCAAAACTTGAACTCCCTGAGCCCCAGTTTCCTTATCAGTAAAATAAGAATTATAATACTTGCCTCCCAGAGTAGTGGTATTACATGAGAGTATATACAATTGCATTTTGTAAAGTACATATTTTATATATATAATATATATATATATATATATATATATATATATGATAGGAGGACAACAAGCAGGAAATTATGTATGAAAAGTTAATCTTTGTGGCTGTATATCCAACTAGATTTTTGTTTGTTTAGTTTTCTTTTGCCCAAAATAGAAATTTAAAAATTTCTTTGAAGCATCTTAGAAGCCATTCCTTTACCTTGAATAGTCTTGTTCTTTAAATTCAAGTGTCTTTTTATACCCGAAGCATTTCTCCAGATGGGTTTTAAAAGGGGCACAAAAGTATCAGTTCCAGGAAGAAGGCAACAACACTCTACCCGAATGCCATGCCAAATTGCATAGCACTCTGAAAGCAGATTAAAGTTGTTTCAAATGCTTCAAAGAGAAGGAAAAATCTAATCCCCCAAGGCTTCCTTTAAATCCATATTCCTTAATTTCAGAAAATTTCCCAAGTCTTTTAAAAGGCCCAAATATCATTTTACAGTTTGGAAATAGTAATGGAGAACATTTCCCAATTTTTTAGAACGTTCTTGTTTCCTTTAAAAAGGGCTCAGTAAAGCTGGGTCTCTCTCATAAAGGAACTGGCCCAAGTGGAAGACAGCCCGCCTGGCTTGAGGGGAATGGGTGCAGCCACCCCCAGGGCCCTGAGCCTGGAGTCTATGGCTTATTGTTACCTGGAGAATTCCTTAAAGAAGCAGAGTCGGGCATTTTCCCTGTTATTTCTGGGCAAGATTTGCATGTCTGTCATTGTGGGAAGAACGCCCAGTCTCCTCACTATGTAACACTGAAGGAAAGAAAGTTTCCAAATGAGAAGAAAAACAAGCCCCGCTGCAATAGAGGCAAGCAGGACCATTTTCACTGCTTTGGAAAAACTGCTCTTCTTAAGCCATCTTCACCCACCCAGAGAGGCAAACTGTTTTCCTGAAACACTTTTCCTGATTCTTACCTTGCTGACCTATGAAAACAGTTGTAAGAGCCCCAGTTACAACGAGTATTTATTGAGATTAACATGTACCAAGCACTGTGCTAAAGGTCCCACATGCTGTATTTCATTAAATCTGCTCAGTAGCCTTGAAGCAGATACTATAATTAGCCCCATTATACAGATGAGAAAGGTGAGATCTAAAGAGATAACTAAGCAGTCAAATGACACACAGCTACTTAAGTGGTTGAGCAGGGACATAAAACCAGATCTTTCTGACTCCAAAGTCCAGGTTTAACCAGAGTAAGGCACTGCCTAAATACAGTCCCAAGGCAGTGCAGGGACGGGTCCATGTTGTACACGTCTGTTCTACCTCAACTCTGGAGTTATTTTAATTACCAATAGCTGGCCTGTGTCCCAGCTAACTGTGCTAAGTGGTTTACATGCCTGGTCTCATTTAATGCTTCCCAGAGATTTAAATGGTATAAACTACCCTGATACTTTCTGCCTCTTCTGTCAGACTCTCTTCTTTTCTCCTTTTCTCCTGTTTCTCTCTCTCTCCCTCTTCAGCTCTGAGCCATTGAGTGCTTGGGTTGCATTTTCACCTTGCCTTCAGCCTCGCTTAAAATGTAGACTGTGTAGTGAGGAGAGAGATAAGTGCATCTTTTCAGGTGCCTTCCGCTTTAGTTTGAGGGCAAGTTACAAGTGCCCGTCTGCTCTACAACTTCAGGACACCTCCCTGTGGATAGTGCCAGAACGGTGACCTCAGGCCACAGCTTGAACACCGATTGCAAGTAATCCAGCTCCAGAGGTGATAGAGTGACCTCTCTTTAAAAAGGAGATAAAAATAGCTAAGAAACAACACTTAGCTTAGTGCTCTGAAAGGTTGGCATCCTTCCAGGATAGACTTATGTACTTTTTGTACTTGGAGGAAAAAAAGAGATGGGATTTGATCCAAGAATGGTCCTCCAAACGAGAGAAATATGGAGCAAGCAGCTGGAGCAGAGTGGCCAAGTGGTACCACCAGCTGCAGGCCCATTAATTAACATTCCCTGGTATGTAGCAGCTCCAGTGACCTTGATTCTTGTTGAATTCACAGAGATAACTTTTACAGAGCCTCTACTTTTCTCACTGCAGTATATTTATCCAAGGAGTACCTTGCATATTTCCCCCCATCTCTCTGAGCAGTAAATTTATTCTAATTACAAAGAGATATAGTAAAAGCCTGATTGAACGCTTGGCAGTTTATAGAAATTTATTTCTGGGGCTTAAGGGGGGTTTTTAGAGTGTGTGACTAGAGTGGGGTTGAGGGGAGCTGAGGAAAGGAGCCCAAGAGAAAATGTAGATTTAATGGACCTATAAAATGACCCTGCGGTAGATAAATGCTTGTTCCAGAGAAGCTTAAACAGCCTGACCCAAACCAGGGTCTGTGCCAGCCAGTCTGACACAAGGTGTCTGAAGCATTGCATATTTCTCTTTGGGTTTTCGGGTTTCCATATGAAATTTGTTATTCCCCAGGCAGAGGTGAGAGAGCAGGGAAATCTGTTTTCCAGAGGGAAGAAAGCATATTTACCTACAAATTTCTAAGTACTCAAAGCTATGAAAAGAGGAAAAAGTAAACCTCCAGCACCTGCCCTTAAAATCACTTTGCCTTTTCTCTAACTCTCTTGAAGCTCAGTTCTGAATTTTAAGCCTAAGATCCTGGAAGGCAGATCATGAGAGCCTGCCCTTTGTACCAGGATTTCTGCATAAGAACCAGCAGCCTTCCAAAGCCCAGTTATCCCAGGCACTTCCAGCTCATAATGAGACAGAGGGACACTATCGTCTAACAGAGCCTTCTGTTTAGAATAGGCTTTGCATGCACACACTGCTGAACTTTTCCACGAAATCCTTCTAGGCTTTTGATCCCATGAGTGACATTCATCTTTTTTGCAGCTGCTTTGCAAGTTTTGCTGAGGATGAATTTTAGGGCTTTCAACTGTTAAATTTGTTATACTGTAAATCTAACCACTACTAAAATGGAGACATTTGTTCTGGGGGAAAAAGCAAAACAGAAAAGGGTCTAAAGTAGACACTAGGGGGGAGGTAGTTTGGAGAGTGAATGCACTGGCCTCTTTGGCCAGAGGCTAAATGGGGATTGGGCCAGTGTTTCTTGGGGTTCCCTGTGTCAGCTTGAATAATGCAATAGCATCAATTATTTTACCAGCAAAGTGAGTTTATTCATTAATGCCAGAGGAATTGCAACCCGGGATACTGAATTATGGAGGACCACAGGCAAACCCAGGGAACAAGGAAGGGAAACTAGCTTTTATAGGGAAAAGGCGAGACTTGGGAGGACCTGTAATAACCAAGGAGCCATTGGAGGAAGCTGGGAGTCCAAAGTATGGAGGCTTCTCATTGGTTGGACTGCTACAGTCTCGGATTGGCTGGGCTGTCCTTCAGGGAGAGAAGTTTTCTTCTTCCTGTTGGATAGCGCAGTAGGCAACGCGTTCCTGTGGGAGATGCAGGAGAGGTGTAGGGGTAGTCCCTTCCGGTTTGGAGTAATTGAAGAGGCATGGAGGGCGCAAGAGCTCCCCCTACAGGCCTGTACTGACTCTAATTTTAGCTGAGGGTTCTTTTAATTCCGCACCTGCCCGTTTTCTCTTTTTAGGAACTGGCATAAGGAGACCTTAGGGAAAAAATTTAAACTTTTTGATTGTTTAACACTCACACAGAGAAAACATTTTACCATGTTGTTTTAAAGTTAACACCCAAGTCAAGAAGTATAATATTGTGAATTCTCCCCCCCATCTCACATGCTCCTAGAGATAACCACTATCAGAACTTTTATGGGAATCACTTCTTTGCTTTTTTAAATAATTATTTAGCACCTAAATGTGCATCTACATAGAATATAGCTTAATTTTGTGTGTTGCAACTTCATAAATGGAATTAATGCCTTGTTCTTTTGTGTCTGGCTTCTTTTGCTCAACCTCCTGTTTGTAAGAGTCATCCAGGTTGTATGTAGCTGTAGTTCATATTTATTACAGCACATTTTTTATCTACCACGTACTGTTGGTGAACATTCTGGTTATTTCTAGTTTGGGGATTTTGATAATGAAGCTGCTGGGAGCAGTCTTGTGCATATACACAGGGAGCATGAGAATTTGCTCAGCTTGCCTGGTTGATATCAAACAATTCAATTTGAACACATCTTGAATCACGGTTAGTCCTAGTTTTAAAGGCAAAATGGGCAAGATTTGTCACTTGTTCGTTCAATAAACACAAACCAAACTTCTAGTGTAGGAATAGAAAATATAAGACACAGGCTGCCTCTCCTCTCTTCTGTGCTCAGAGCAGACATTACTAGTTCATAAGAGTGTGCTTTCCTGTTAAGTCTGGACGTGACTTCAGAATCGTTTGCAACGTGGTGCTCAAGGCAGCCACTGGTAAGGATTAGAGATGAGGGGTGTGATGGTTAATTTTCTGTGTCAACTTGGTTAGGCCACAGTACCCAGATATTTGGTCAACATTATTCTAGATGTTTCTGTGAAGGTATTGTTTTAATTGAGATTAACACTTAAATACTTGAGTAAAGCAGATAACCCTTTATAATGTGAGTGGGTTTCTGCCACTGAGTTGAAGTCCTCAGTAGAAAAAAGACTGACCTTTCCCAAGGAAGAGGGAATTCTGCCACCAGACTGCCTTTGGACTCAAACTGCACCTCTTCTCTGGGTCTCTAGCCTACGGCCTACCACCCCTGCAGATTTTGGACTTGCCAGCCTCCACAATCATGTGAGCCAATTCCTTGCAATTTCTCTCTGTGTATATATAGACATCTTTTTGGCTCTCTCTGGAGAACACTGACTAATACCGGTGGCGTACTATTTGCATAGGGTCGCCTGGTGGCACAGGAACAGAAAGCCTCTCGAGCTAATTTAAATAAAGGAGATTTACTGTTGATAGAGTGGAACTTCTTAGCATCAAATACCAGGAAATACTTTTAATATTCAGGATTACCCCCTCAAAACCAATTCATTATAACACTACTTATGTCTGAGATATTTTCCAAAATAAAATTGCAGTGGTGTCCCAGTTTTTGAGTGTCATCAGTTGCTGTCAGCCAATGAGATGTAGAGCAAAGAAGCCATTCTGAGTGTTCTTAACACATGGTACCACGGCTGCTTCCAGTTGGTGAGCTGAGTTGAAAGCGTCCTGATGTGTATGTTGTTTATTCTGCTCTGGGCTCCTTTTCTGCCATTGCTTTTGTGTTCTGGCAAACAGTATGACTCAGACTGGCTGACCAAAGGAGCATAGGTGATAATATTGGACCTACTGTAAAGAAAAGGAAGAGTATCGTGCTAGATGTTAGAACACAGGTTTTCCAGAGGCTATAGATTCTCCAAGTTGGGAAGTCCACTTATAAATAATACTTATATTACAAAGTGCTAAGTTCTGTAACAGCGAGGTGTACAAGTGTAATGGAAGTAAAATAACCGTAGGTTGGGGCATCGAAGTGTGGGTAGAAGCTCACCAGAAGAAAGGGTGTAGAGAGGAAAAGGAAAAGGAAACAACGTTAGCAAAGGTATGGGGAGATGAGAGAACACATACTACTCCTTGGCTGCCTGGCTACAGCAGCACCTTCCTTTTGTGTTTTGATTTCTCCCAAGGAGCAACAGTGAGGCTCCAAGAGAGAACTTCAGGTGCTCTGGTGAACTTCAGGTGAACTTCAAGCCTCCTGTTATTTTCCACATCTATGGGGAATGTGTCCACATGTTTTGAAGCCAGGGAAAATATTACTTTACAGTAAACAGAGAAAAGGTTTAGAGGAGGTTAGAAAATGGAAAACTGGAGCACAGAGTCAGTGATAAGAAGACAGTTTTATATGGCACATAGCAATTGCTTCTGGAGTCATTAGGAGTAATATTTATAATCAGGATAAGCTAATGCTTTGGATGAGTTCCTGTGATTCTTCTGTTTCTGAGAAGCCAGATTACCTCTGGCTCCTGCAGACCTGCAAGAGACTTGTCCTCACATGGAAGAGACCTGAGAGTAGGAATGACATTCAAAATATTTAACCAGTGGATAGTAGATACCTGACCAGTTGGAGACGACTGGGATGGCTGGACCCAGTGCATATAGGCTGAACTCCAGCCCTCTCTTAGGGACCATTAAACCCAACACTTGTTCACTGAAGAGATTGAAGGATTTACCTGAGACCATGTGGTGGTGGCAGAGCTAGGAGTGGAACCCAAGCCTTCCGTGTTCACCCTCTAACTACCTCCGCTGCAGCCGTCTCAAAGCCCCGGTAAGGCAAGTGGGGTGCCCTGTTGGTTTACCATAGATTCTACTCACACCCAAGGCTGTCCGTGGGGAGGATACAGCTCTCATTCTGTTCATGAGTAACATGCTGAAAATTCTTTATCCATTAGTAAATAAATACCTCCTATTTATTTGCAAATATAACTTATTTGCAAATACAGTGTATTACATAACATACTATAAAGGATGCAGGAAAATAGTCAGTTAAAAAGAAAGCTGCCTGACAAGTGTGCAAGATGTCACTTATTTTCCTTAAATCAACATAGTTCCGACTCCAAGTCCTCATCCTGCCAAGCTTGTGAGAAAGGTAACAGCCTCCCTCTCTGCAGTCCATAGGCTCATGCAGAAGTCCAGGGGTCTTATACAACACCAAGGCCCTGCCTTATCACCATCATTCACTTACTTAACAAATATTTACTGAACACCTACCAGCTGCCAAGGCCTGCTCTAGGAGCTGATAAGTAGCGATGTGCAAAAGAGATCAAACCCCTGCCGTCTGTTCCAGGCTGGGCAGGTACACCTGGGGGCCCAGGAGGGACTCTGGCGAGGCTGGGACTGGGCCTCGCTGGCAGCACGAGCAGCCGCTCCCCACTAGATGCTGCCCATCCAGGCAGTGCCAGGAGGCAGGGGGCACACACCCCCTCGAGATGATCCTGCACTCTTTCCTGACAGGCAATTTCTTCTCCCAGACTCATCACTTCTCAAAGGCAGCTTCCCTTTGCCCTCTTTCTCCAGAACTCACTTCATAGTCCCTCAAGGTACAAAACTTTTTTTTAAAGAAAATAATAAATGCTATGTTTATTTGTTGTTACAACACAAATGTATCAGAATCCTCAGAACAAAATGATTTGTATGTAATCCAAGTTTTTTTTTAATTGTGGTAAAAAGCACATAACATAAAATTTACCATCTTAACCATTTTTAATTGAAGTATATTATTATATTATAATATTCTTTTTAAGTCTTTATGTTTGAGAGCTTCATAATAATATTTTTAAAAATTAGTTACCAAATCTATATAAGAACATAAGAATGTTTATAATATTAGGTGAAAAAAACATGTAGTAATTGTTAGTGACGTTCACTGATATTTTCAGTTCTCTTCCTTCCTAAGCACTTCCTTGGAGTTAGGTGTGGCCCTAGGACTTGCCTTGGCTAATTAAAAGTGAATGAAACTGTTGTGTGTCACTTCCAGATGGAAGCCCTTAACAGCCCGAGTATGATTCACTGTATTTTCTCTCCCCTGTTACAGGACTGATGTTCTTCCAATAGTCAAAGCTCCATCAGCCTGAATCCCTGAGTAAGAATCACACAGAGCGGAGGCCTTGCTGACCTGGGATGAACGTGTAGCATAAATGGGAAATAAACCTTTGTTTTTCTAAGCCACTGGAGGTTGTTTGTTGCTGCAGCATAAGGTAACCCATTCTGACTGGTTCAAAGCAGGAGGTAGCTTCTGGCAGTATAGATAACTAGATACTCAGAAGGCCTTCCAACTACAAAAGAACTGGATCACATTTTTGGCCATGCGGCTTGCGGGATCTCAGTTCCCCAACCAGGGACTGAACCCGGGCCACGGCGTGAAAGCACAGAGTCCTAACCACTGGACCACCAGGGAATTCCCTGGATCACTTTTTAAATGGGCTGTTGGGCTTGTAAGTAGTAAAGTAATTGTCTAGGACAGCTCTTATCCTCAAATATGAGCTGAAACCAGAACTGGGAGCCAAGAGTGCTAAGAAAATAAGAAAACTGGGTTGTCCTAAGGGCCAGTGCCATTGTAGCACGGTATGAACTCTAAAGCATCAGAAAGTGGGGAAGCCAAAGGTCTGCCACTTCTGCGTTAGGCCAGGACACTCCGAAAGGGGTGAAGTGTCTCAGGCTGGTGTTTTCCTTCTGCTCCCAGCAGAAGCAAATACAAATCTTCATAGTAGGCCATTAAGAGCCATCAAATTTGAGTTCAAATCTAAGATCACGGAAGGAGGCAAACCACCAAGAGAGAGTGAGTTGATGGAAAAACAAGCATCTAGTTTAGACCCCAAGAACTTTGGATATATATTTTCATTTACAAAAGTGTATAGAGCAATTATTAAGTGCTAGGCACTATTGTAAAGTTTTTTTCCCCCAATTTTAACTTATTTAATTCCCATAACAACTCTATGAAGCAAGTACTATTGTTATCCCCATTTTATAAAGGAAAAAAACTGAGGGACAGAGAGATTAAGTAATGTGTTCCAGGTCAACATTTCTTAAGTGGTAGAACTACAATTTGGATTCAGGCAGTTGGTTCTAGAGTATACACTCTTCATCTCTACATTTTGTTGACTTTCTAACATAGAATGTCTATGTGTGACAAATTTTTTTTTAATTAATTAATTTATTTATTTATTTATTTTTGGCTGTGTTGGGTCTTCATTTCTGTGCGAGGGCTCTCTCCAGTTGCAGCGAGCAGGGGCCACTCTTCATCGCGGTGAGCGGGCCTCTCTTGTTGCGGAGCACAAGCTCCAGACGCGCAGGCTCAGCAGTTGTGGCTCACGGGCCTAGTTGCTCCGCGGCATGTGGGATCTTCCCAGACCAGGACTCGAACCCGCGTCCCCTGCACCAGCAGGCAGACTCTCAACCACCGCACCACTAGGGAAGCCCTATGTGTGACAAATTTAAAGAAATAAGAAGGACTTCCCTGGTGGCACAGTGGTTAAGAATCCACCTGCTAATGCAGGGGACACGGGTTTGAGCCCTGGTCCGGGAAGATCCCACATCCCACATCCCACATGCCACAGAGCAACTAACCCCGTGCGCCACAACTACTGAAGCCCTTGCACCTAGAGCCCGTGCTCCGCAACAAAGAGAAACCACCGCAATGAGAAGCCCGCGCACCGCAACAAAGAGTAGCCCCCGCTTGCTGCAACTAGAGAAAGCCCGCACACAGCAATGAAGACCCAACGCAGCCAAAAATAAATAAAATAAATTTTTTAAAAAAGTTTAAAAAAAAAAAGGAGTGGAATGCCAAAGATAACCAAGCAACAAAGGACCATCAAAGGATGACCAGGTAGATTTGAAAAAGAATAAAAAAGAGACAAAAATAAAATGGTTGAAAATAAGCATTTAATAAACATGTTAAATGTCTGAAGAGATACTTAGTGAATTAAAGAAATATCTGAAGAAAACATCCAGAATGTAGCTCAGGAAAAAAAGGAAGTGGAAAATATGAAAGAGAAATTTAAAGATATGGAAGATAGAATGAGAACTTCTGATATAAATTTAATTGGAGGTTTGGAAGTAGAGGGTAGAGAGAATGGAAGATACATAATATCTGTAGCTGAGAGTTTTTCAGAACCGATGGAAAGACCTAAGCCCACAGATCTAGGAAATACAGCACATCCCTGGAAAGATAAATGAACAAGAAATTTATGCTTTAGACATGTTATAGGGAAACACCAAAGACACTGAGAAAACCTTAAAAAGCAGCCTGAGAGAAAAGAAAGATCACCTGCAAAGGACTAAGAATTAGACTGTCAGGCTTATCAAAAGTAATTGTGGATGCAGGGTGTCTGTGAAATAATTATTCAAAGTGTTGAAGGGAAATAACTATCCATTGCACATCCAGAAAAGCTACACTTCATAAGTAAGAGTAAAATAAAGTCATTTTCAGCTAAACAAAAGCCAGCAGACATTTACTAAAGGAGTTCACATCCATCTTTCAAGATTCATCTCAAATGCTGTTTCTTCCATGGAACTCTGACCTTTGAGTCCCCATAGCATTTTATTTGAGGCTTTCTCATGACACTTCCCAAATTCAGACATAGACTGAAGTTATTTGTGCCTTTTCATAACATGCTGTCGCCCCTGCCACTGCTCTTACCCCACGCCCACCACCAATAAACGCCCCAGGAACTCTTTGGTGTCTAACTCACTTTAACTCTTTGTACAGCTCCTATCATGATACTTGCATGAAGTAGGTGCATGGTAAGTATTTGCTGAAGCCTACTGGTCAGCCTTCTCCTATGGGTTTCATAGACCATCAGTTCCAAAATATGCTCCCTTCAAAAGGGGTTTTATGAAACTGGTATAGACGGTCTTATTTACAAAGCAGAAATAGAGACACAGGCATAGAAAACAAACATACAGATACCAAGGGGGAAAGGGGGGGGGTGGGAGGAATTAGGAGATTGGGGTTGACACTATATACACT
Organism: Balaenoptera musculus; assembly: GCF_009873245.2. NCBI lineage: Eukaryota > Metazoa > Chordata > Mammalia > Artiodactyla > Balaenopteridae > Balaenoptera > Balaenoptera musculus. The sequence goes on from NC_045792.1 coordinate 83,405,838, forward strand.
ATTGATACTATGTATACAATAGATAACTAATGAGAACCTGCTGTATAGCACAGGGAACTCTACTCAGTGCTCTGAGGTAACCTAAATGAGAAGGAAATCCAAAAAAGAGGGGCTATTTGTATACATATAGCTGACTCACTTTGCTGTACAGCATAAACTAACACAGTATTGTAAAGAAACTATACTCCAATAAAAAAAAAGGGGGGGGTGGCGTTATGGCCAAACCCTCTTCCAAATGCTGAGATCCACAGTTTAATTGTTTTAAGCCCACATTTCCCCCAATTTTTTGCCCACAGAACAACTCCTTCCACTCTTTACTCCATGAATATCCCAAGAGACTGGTGTTTCTAAGAATACCTTTTGCAAAAATACTGCAGAAGGCAATCACTTATTTGAGTGTCCAAAGCCTGAAGTCAACATCTTGGATCCTGGTTCTATTCACAGCTAATCATATAATTAGTTCTAAGTCATTTATCCTCAGGTTCCTTATTTGCGACATCATTAGCAGGTGACCCCTTCTAACTCTAAAATTCTATGAATTAAAGGGCATTGCCTTAGATCCTTTTTGACCTACCTCCTAGAGTAATGGAAATAAAATCAAAAATAAACAAATGGGGCCTAATGAAACTTAAAAGCTTTTGCACAGCAAAGGAAACCATAAACAAGATGAAAAGTCAACCCACAGAATGGGAGAAAATATTTGCAAAGAAGCAACTGACGAAGGATTAATCTCCAAAATATACAAGCAGCTCATGCAGCTCAATATCAAAAAAACAAACAACCCAATCCAAAAATGCACAGAAGACCTAAATAGACATTTCTCCAAAGTAGACATACAGATTGCCAACAAACACATGAAAAGATGCTCAACATCACTAATCATTAGAGAAATGCAAATCAAAACCACGATGAGGTATCACCTCACACTGGTCAGAATGGCCATCATCAAAAAATCTACAAGCAGTAAATGCTGGAGAGGGTGTGGAGAAAAGGGAACCCTCTTGCACTGTTGGTGAGAATGTAGATTGATACAGCCACTATGGAGAACAGTATGGAGGTTCCTTAAAAAACTAAAAATAGAACTACCATATGACCCAGCAATCCCACTACTGGGCATATACCTTGAGAAAACCATAATTCAGAAAGAGACATGTACCACAGTGTTCACTGCAGCACTATTTACAATAGCCAGGACATGGAACCAACCTAAATGTCCATCGACAGATGAATGGATAAAGATGTGGCACATGTATACAATGGAATATTACTCAGCCATAAAAAGGAACGAAATTGAGTTATTTGTAGTGAGGTGGATGGACCTAGAGTCTGTCATACAGAGTGAAGTAAGTCAGAAAGAGAAAAACAAATACCGTATGCTAACACACATATATGGAATCTAAAAAAACGGTACTGATGAACCTAGTGGCAGGGCAGGAACAAAGACGCAGACGTAGAGAATGGACTTGGGGACACAGGGTGGGGAGGGGAAGCTGGGATGAAGTGAGAGAGTGGCATGGACATATATACACTACCAGATGTAAAATAGGTAGCTAGTGGGAAGCAGCCACATAGCACAGGGAGATCAGCTCGGTGCTTTGTGACCACCTAGAGGTGTGGGAGAGGGAGTGTGGGAGGGAGGCTGAAGGGGGAGGGGATATGGGGATATATGTATACATATAGCTGATTCACTTTGTTGTACAGCAGAAACTAACCCAACAATGTAAAGCAATTATAAAAAAATAAAGTGCATTGCCTCTTATATTCAATTAGTCAGTCATTCTACACATACTAAATTCCTACCGTATGGCAGTGTGCAAAATCCTGGGCATAGCATGGTGAACGAGATAGGCATAGTCACTGCTTTCATGGAGCTGCAAGTTGAGCATGATTTTCTAGAGCTCACTATTAGAACAGTGACTTCCAGAATCAAATGTCTTCTAGTTAAAAATTGGGAATTTACTGTTTCATGTATTATGTGTATCAGGTTGTGGAGTAAATCTTTAGAATCTAAACGTATGGTCTAACTAGGCTTATGATTCTATTTCACCTAGGAGCTCCATTGTAAGCATTGAGAATTGAACACGTCAAAAGCTGAAAACTAGGTGTATCTAGTTTTTAAGTCTTCATCTTTAACTTTCCTTGTAATGGCTCAATCCTCTGTAGTTTAAAAAGCAAATTTTGATGATACGGCATCAACTGAGCACTTTTGTTGAGTAGACACTGTTCTAAGCACTTCATACGTCATCCAGCTGGTGAAACTAGGCTTTGACCCCAGGAAGTATGGATTTGCCGTCTGTGCTCTGAACCTCAACTCTAAACTGCCACTATCCCTAATTGTCAAACACTGTTCAGTAGGTTTTCTGCTGGAAGTTTAAGGGTTAACATCTCTGAAGAGCTGAACAATCATACGGGATTTTTAAATGTCTAACTCCAGCCAGGTAGTGTACTGAGGGGGTAATGAAAAATTAACAGCTCTTTTTTTTTTTTTTTTTCTTTTTGACTAAGCACTAATCTTCGTGGTTATGGATGTATCCATGTGCCAGAGAATATTGAGATAATAAGTTAACATAAAATTGGTGATACAGCTCCATGTGTCTGATATGTTTTCTGAAAGTAATTTTAAGATAAGACTCCACTCTCAAATCTAAAATTCTTTCTTCAAAGATTGCCAGCACCACACAGTATTTGTCATTGTATCAATTATATAGAGAAAAACTACAGTGCTAGGAGTAGAGGACAGTTTTAATCATAAAATAGTAAAATAACAAAATATAATCAATGAAATGCGAACCACACAATGTCAGTGAGAATTCTTGGCATTTAGTTTTAGAAGCCATTTTGCATGGAAATGAATAAAATATAAACACAGTACTTTATCTAGGATAGGACAAGAAACTTCAAGATTGTAGTGTGCATTAAGATAACATTCCAAACCTATCCTTTCAAGTTTTCAGCCAAGAATTTGTTTTTATAATTTCTTTGCAGTTGGCAAACAGCTAGCCTCTACTTGAGAATATCAATTTTCAGGCTTATGGTCCCAATCCCATTGTGTGTAACTGTTAACTTGCTGTGTGACCTTGACTAAATCACTCCCCGCCAACCCAACCCAAATGGAGGAGTGGGATCTCTCAGGCCCCTTCTGGTTTTAAAATTCTGTAGTTCTAGCCTACGGATCATGACATAAACACCATAAAAAATGCTTGCTAGAAGATTGGATTTTTTTAAAATTTGTGCTATTTAAGCATTTTCAAATGACCACTCTTATAGCCAGCTGTACAGACCATAAACCACGGCAGCCAGTTCCTATGGGTGATTTACTTGGTTTTGATGCTGGTTAGCAGCAGCTGCGCTGTCTCAAGTCACCAAGCACCTTCTGTAATTCACAGAAACAGTCCATCCACGTGCTTCCTGGACTCCCCAACACGAACGGGCGCTGAGAGATTCTGGGCAAAAGAAGTAGGATCACAACCGCCATGGGCCATCAGATGGCCTTGAACACCCTCCAAAGATGGAGGCGGTGTGGACCCCTTGATCCACTGCTTAGATCCCTGCCTCGAGACTGAAGTGCTTGTGCCCCCAGCTGCTGGGAGTGTTGGCTACTGATGGTTCTTCAGCGGAGACCCTCTCTGGAGATAGCCTTTGGCTGAAGAGAGCTGCTTTGCCCAAACCCACACCCCTGTTGGGGGCAGGCTACATGCAAGGACCGCAGATTCCACTAACAGGCCAACCCCTTGCCCCAGTGGGGTCCAACTCTGAAGGGCCGGGCCAGTGCTGGAGCTCTGGTAGGGTGGCCTTTCGTCCTGTAGGGTGATGCACGTGTGCTGCATCACAGAGCACCTTCTCCCTTGGCCCACAGGTGTCGACCCCGAGCACTCCCCTTAAGCTTCCGGCACCAAGATCTCTGTCTCAGAGTCGGCGCCAGGAATCAGAACCTGCCACAGAGACTTACAGACCTGAGTTTAAATGATATTTGCTTCACTCTGGGTCCAGGAATAAATGTCCTCTCCAGTGAAATGGAATAATAACTACTCATAGAATTGTTTATTATATGAATATGAGGAAATGAATCCAAAGCACGTAGTGGATGATTAGTAGCATCAATTTAACATGTATCAAGCATTTATTATATGTCCGGTGCTGTTTTATGTACTTCACCACATAAGAACTCTGTGAGGAAGATAATATCCCTATTGTACAGATGAGACAGCTGTGGCACAGAGAAGTTAAATAATTTCTCCAACGTTACACAGCTAATAAAAGTCAAGAATTCAAACCCACGCTGCTTGACTGCAGAAATAGCATTCTTAGCTTAAAAACTCTGCTGCTTCCCGCTGAGAAAGGAAAATTGTTTAAATATTTGGATGATGGTAAACAAAAGCCTAGTAATGTCACCTGATTCCAGAAGTATCTTTGAAACAAAACAGTTAGAAAACATTTACGAAGAATTTCTGTACTCCTGTTGTTTATATTTTTGTGTTGCTATAGATTGTTTATTTTTGCTTCAGATCACCCTTTTTCATCAAAAGAATGGATGAAACAGTTGGAGGGTAGGAGACCTAATCTGATGTGATAGTGGTTGTTCCACAAGATAATATCTTTTTGCTATTTGTTTCTATTTTAATGAAACATGTGCTGAGTTTCTATTTTAATGAAATGTGCTAAGTACAAGGTCAAAGAATAAATAAAACAATGACATGTTTCGTTGTTAGCTAGTAATTTTGTATACTAATAAGGTTTAGGTTATATCATATTTCCTACAATTTAAAATATCTCCCTCACCTGGGTCCTTATAATGGAAGTACATTATAACAGAGAAGAGCACTATGACAAAGACCCCTACTAGGCCCCTTCTGACCCCTCATTGGCAGTTTACACTTGTACTCACTTCAGAGTAGTTATCTGTTAGCATCCGATGGAAAGCATTTGTTTCACATTTCACTTATAATCCGAAGGAATTTATACCATAATTTTTATCTCAGGGGATAATGTGTTAACAGTGCTTGTTTGGATCCCCGTTATACTTTTAAGGTCAGGAAAGTCTCTTTTGCTTTTTAAGGCACAAGTCTGTTAAAGTTTTTATGATTTGCCAGCAAAGTGGTTTTTCATCTTCTGCTATTTGATAACTAAGGTATAAGAGAGTTCCTTCTACACCAAATAAATTAAACATCTAAATAATTTATAGCTCCAGGTACGTTTGCCAGACTAGCATAACTGAATAAAGCCAACAGATTAAATGTTCCCTTGGCAATCAACAAGGGTATGATATACAGCACCTGGGCTGCCCCATTGGGTCTCATTATTAAATCACAGGCAAGAGCTCAGAATCCCAGGGTCCCGAGTGACAGGTAGAAGCAGACTTTGGGCGGAGGTTTTGCTCCTCCCAGGTATCATAGCAGTCATTACTCCTGATCTTTGGAAGTGGAAAACTCTTAGTACAATGGAGATAGAGAGAGAAAGAGAAGGGCAGAGGCAGAGAGGAAGAAAGAGAGACAGAGACTGCATGTTTCAATGAAGAAAGACTCTAGTTACTTATATATCACTAAGTTGGGAATTCATCAACATAACACTGTGTATTTGCACAATCTCAGAGCAAAAGTTGAAAAGAGTTAGGGAATATTTTGTATATGGGACCACCGTTTATCACTGTCAAGGGTCAGAACAAGAACTAGCTTCAAAAATAGACTACATTTCCCTCTTTCTACTCTCCAGGTTTTGACCAGCACCTGCCTTTGTGTAGGGAAGGAAGGTTTGGTTTCCAGAGCTGATGGCAATGTTTCCAGAGAAACATTAGAACTCAGGATTTAGGGAGTTACGTGTAATATCCAGTCTACCTCCTGGAAAAGTTTTATGTGCCAGAAACCAGTCATCGGCTCTTTAACAAAGGGAATTTATTAATTAAAATGTGGTTTTAAATTTGCACATTTAATGATGGGAGGGTCCAGATGATCAGTAGAAAGAAAAGGTGGGAGGCAGCAAATATATATTTAGTCAGTGGAGAGCCCATTTTTAGATCCTATTCTCTGCACCAGGCAGACAAGCAGAGTACCACCTAAAACAACAGCAATGTCAACAACTTCTCTCCCCTCTTGAAAGGACTTATGGAAATCTAAGTGCCATAAGGAAAATATGGAAGGTAGAACTAAGCTTGTACTTCTTAACTATTGTTGGCACAGCTTCTCTGAAGACGAATGGGATAGAGGAAGAGAAAAAACCAAAACATTCCCAGTGTATTGTATACTGACACCTCTAGCAATTACCTGATGTCTGGTCCTGTGATAGTCCCCTTGGGAGGGGGGAGAATCGGAGGGAGCAAGGATAAGGGTAGTGGGGCAATGATTTAGAGTGCCTAACCTCCTAAGTATCTGAATTTAAAGTAAAACCATTAAATCGGGTTCATTGCTGAATTCTCATGGGGTACACTAATTTTTCATTTTCATTTAGGAAGAAAGGGTGAAAGAGAAGCTTCCCATGCCTGGTTTATGAAGGTGGCCTTGAAAATGTCCACAGAACTATTGTTGTCTTGTTGAGTCTGCAGCCAGGAAGGCAGAAATCACTGCAGCAAAGCAGGTGTGAACGTCCCCCTACTTCAGAGGCAACTCTCTTTGAAGCTGGAAAATCAAGGACGCTGGTACCTTCAAGGAAACAAGGATATAATTATCACAACACCCAATTGGCCGGTGACCTTCCATTCCTCAGGCCTGCCCTACTCCCTTCACTGGCACCAGCCCAGGTCCTCACAGACTGAGCTCTGTCCCAGATCGCTCAGCCAGAGGAACAGCCCACTCCCTCACCCTTTGAAAGTGTTCTTAATCTCTTTCTACTGCGCTGCTCTTGCTGACATAAATCCGCCAGCCCAGGGGGCCTCTGAGCCCCCCACAGAGGGAGGCCCTTCAGGCCAAGCGGAGTCTGAGCAGCGAAGGCGTAGAATTTATGCTTCCTCTCACCTGTGCCGTCTGTCTGTGGCCTCTACTCCAGGCTGGTTTTGAAGGTTTGACCAGAACCTCCCAGCTCCTTGCCAAGTCTGCCATCGTCACCTCAGTCACAGAAGCAGACTTCTCAAGGCCACTGGAAGCTAATAACAGGGACTCTCAACTTCATTATTATATTTGCAATGTTGAAAGCTAAAGCCTAATAAAATAAGTTCAGAAAAACAAAAAGAGCTATAAATTATCATTTGAAAGCAGTGGCTAAAGAACTCATCTACTCAAAATACCTGGGGGCTATTTCTCAACTACAGCAATAATCCAGTATTTGGTTTCCTTCCCTTCACTGTGCGAAAGGCTTGGCTGTGTTCTCTTAGCAGGGATTCTTTTCTGCTTCTAGGATCAAGTGTCTAGAATCAAAACTTATGCAACAGACACTCTCTACCCAACTTTTTCACACACACATACACACACACACAGACACACACACATACACACACCCATACTCCCCACCCAGCCTTGGCCCTAAAGGGTCCACTGAATTGTACTAATTCTTTTTGACCGCAAGGAATTATCATCCTACATTATCACCAATCAATATTCATTGCAAATTTACCTTTTCTTTATTTTAAGATAAGAGTAAAATTCTATTTCCTTCGTTTCACAAAGACTACCTATGTTAAACTGATATATTAATGGAAAAACATAATAATGGAAGCATTATTTCCTGTAAAATCAGAAATAAACTAGAGATGCCCATATCACAGTTATCATTATACAATATTTTGGAAATTCTAGACCAGTGGACTCTGCTGGTGGTAATTTTGCTTCCCAGAGGATATTTGACAATGTCTGGAGCCATTTTTGGTCGTCACAACTTTGGGAAAACTATTGGTATCTAGTGGGTAGAGGCCAGGGATTCTGTTAAGCATGCTACAATGCACAGGACAGCCCCCACAAGAAAGAATTCTCCAGCCTAAAGTATCAATAGTGCTGAGTTTGAGAAACCTTGTTCTATACAATGCAACAAAACATAAAACATAAATAAGAGAAATAAATTTAGAAAATAATTTTCATTAATTGAAAATAACAAGTATCACCTAGAAAAGCAAATAAGAAACAATTAAACAAACATTATTAAAATTTATAAAATAATAAATAAAATATTTTCAATTGCATGAGAGACTAAGAGTCTTTAAATTTTCCTATGGGTCTATTTATCTATTCTACAAAAATTTTCTGAGAACAAAAGGATTAGTTTATAAAAGAATACTCAAGAGGGATGCGAAGACTTTTGCATTTCAAAACTATGGAAACAACTAAGAAATTTTAATAATCTAGCCTATAATACTGTAATACAAAATATTATAGGAAACCTAAGTAGACATATCTTCCCAAACCATAAGCTGGACTTGAGGACTTTTTTAAAAGGTTGTCTAAAGCACCACAAAATTATTTGGGGGCAATGAAAACACACACACACACACACACACACACACACACACACACACATAAATGCCCCTTTGGCAGATAAAAACTTTCCCAGTGTTTCTAAATAAGGACAGTATTCAAATGCATCATGGAAATCAAGATAATCTTTAACAATAGATTATTATGATTCAGCAGATCATATTGTAGGTAGATGTAAGTTTCTTGAGGGAAGGGCCCATATCGTACTGATTTTTCCATCTCTGTAATTGACACATATCAGGAACCCAATAAATATTTGTGAATTAATGAAATAAAGAAAATATAAGCAGAGATGATCTTTGAACTCTCTAGTCAAAAGTTAACTTACAGCTCTAGCAGTTGTAATTCAACATCTAAGAACCCACATCTGAAAGGTTAAATGAAGAGTCAACATTTTAATAGAAAGTTTTGCCTCATGTTGCAGCTATATTATATATACACAGGGTGAGCCAACAAGAATCAACCAGTGATGTTCTACTGAGAACGGTAAACCCAAGTTTTAAATGTTGAAGACTTGAAATAATCTATAAATATCTACATGATATACCTAAGTATATCGAAAATTTCCTTTATCTTTCAGTTCATTTTCATAATAAGCCTTCAAAATTTGAGGGGAAGGGAGGGAGGAAAGAAGCAAAGGAAGGCCAGATGAAAAGTAACAATCAGGAAATAATCAAAAGCCTTCCCTTCATCCCTTCCATGCAATCTCACAGCCTCTCCCTAGAATCCTTGGTCCTGAATGTTTAATAACGAGTATTCCATAGTTTCAAGGGTATGAAGGCCCCACAATCCAGTTTAATATAAGGTCATTTGAAATGCTGTAGTGGGACAGGTTCATGGTCCAGGAAGCCTCAGACAGTTTCACCAGGGAACATATTCCAGAAGGTCATTGTTCTCTTTGATATAAACTTCAAAGCTTAGGGACAAGAAAAATAATAGTTACTGTTCACTGAGCACTTGCTCTGTGCCAGACATCTTCCTAAGGATGAGTTACATTTTTCTGGGCTAACTTTCATTACAGCCCTCATCTTCCGATGAGGAGACAGATGTTATGGAGGTAACATGAGCAGGCCACCATGAGCTGGCAGAGCCAGGATGGGAATCAACACCTGTGAACCTCCAAACCCAGGCTCATAAGTACCACACTGTAGATGTCACCACAGCGTCACATTTCCCTCAGTAACCCACTCTTCATGGATTAGTCATAAAAGCTTCAAGTCAGCAAGCATTTGGTGGGAAAATACTAGCACATGAAGGGAGAGAAGGAACATAAAGGAAGCACATGTCCTTGGCTGGAAGGACATGCCATCTTCTTGAAAAGATGTGACAGGAAATAGGCAGCAAAAAGTACCAACTGTACAGAGTGCTAAAGGAAAGTTACACCACATGTCAAGATGGATGGTATAGGCAAAAACATGTGGATGACCAGTGAGCAGAAAGATAAATCACCACATGGCATTAGTAGGGAAAGTCTCACTGAGGAGCCGAGATATGATGGGACTCTTACAGGATTTGGACAGAGAGAAGAAGAAGCAAATGTTGTTCGGGTGAGTTCATGCTCACCTGGGCTGCTAGACCAAATGGTGGCCAGGCTGCAGAGCACAGAGCAGCGCTTGGCCGAGAAAGAGTATTCAGGGTGACAGCTTATCAGACACATAAGCACGTCTAGAGTTTGATGAACAAGTCAACATTCATGTGATCAGTATGACTGTTTGAGACTTGAGTCCCACTTCGCGTTCGTCATCTGCTAAGAGTGAATCTCAGCTCTGCCATTTACCAACTGTATGACCCTGGGGGAATTACTTATCCTCTCTGTGCCTCAATGTCCTCATCTGTAAAATGAGCATAATAATAGTATCTACCTTCTAGGATAGCTGTGGGTTGAACAGGTTAATCTATATCATATGCACGGCACGGAGCCTGGCATGCGCAAGTGTGATGTGAGGGTTTGCTATTGTTCCTTTTCCATTTTCACCATTCCGCACTCAATTTTGCGGGGTGTTGAGGTGGGGTGGGAGAAGAAAGGAAGGTTCCACACAGCAATTCCTTCTCCTAATCACCTGATTTATTTTAAATGCCTCTTTTGGATATTGTCCAGCTTCTGAATATCTTTCCTGTGTTCTCCAGAATGGCACAGAGAAACTGTCAAGTTTGCTATGAAGACTGCACCTCTATAACAGCTTTGGGTTCCAATATTCATCCCTGGCCTTTTTTCCCATCAGCAGTATACTGGGCTGATGTTTAACAGTTATGACTGGTAGCACGGGGTCCTCCACCATTCTTTCTATGTCATGTGCATTATTTCAGCAGACTTAGTAAGAACAAGGATGAGAGCAAGGAATCAAAAGAGGATGAAAGGTAAAGAAGAGAAGAGAAATAAAGTGAGAATTTCCTTGTACTTAACTGTCACTCTTCTAGCATTTCAAATGGCTTTTTGCCATTACTCAAATTGGGAGAAGGCAAGAAAGTAAATATTTATTGAAATTACTGTAAGCCAAACATGGTCCCATATATTTCACACATTCGAAGAGATTAAGTATCTTACTCGTACTCATGCAGCTATTAAGTGGGAGAGCCCAGCTTTCGATCCAGGTCTACATTTAATTTGACTCAATAAAAATTAATGGAGCAGCTTGACAGGCCAGGCACTGTTCTAGAACTGGGGACACCAGAGTGAAGAAAACAGATCAAAATCCCTGCCCTCATGGAGCTCACGGTCCACTGGGCAGACAGATGATAAGCCAGATAGGCAAGTAAAACATAAAGTGTGTTAGACAGCAATAAGCCTTATATAGGAAAAAAAAAAAAATGGAAGAGGAAGAGAGGTTGGGATGGGGAGGGTCTAATTTTGGAAAGGACAGTCAGGGAAGGTGTCACTAAGAAGGTGACAACTGAGCAAAGATATGAAGAAACCAAAAGTACGAGACAGGTGTGCATCTGGGAAGAGAAACTTCCAGGCTGGGGGAAGGGCAAGGGCAGAAACTTTGAGGCAGGAGTGTGCCTGCGATGGTGTTGGAGGAACAGCCAAGACCAAGGGTGGTGGAAGTGAGGTGAAGGAGGAGGGGAGCAGGAGGGAATGCAGCCAGCCGGTGACAGGGCAGAGCATCTATGTCTCAAAAAGCCCCAGTAGGGACACCTTCTAGGGAGATGAAAGGTAGCTGGAGGTTTCTTTTCTTTCTTTCCTTCTTTCCTTCTTTCTTTCTTTCTTTCTCTCTTTCTTTCTCTCTCTCTTCCTTCCTTCCTTCTTTCCTTTCTTTCTCTCTCTCCCTTCCTCCCTTCCTTTCTTTCTTTCTCTCTTCCTTCCTTCCTTCCTTTCTCTTTCTTTCTTTCTCTCTTCCTTCCTTCCTTTCTTTCTTTCTCTCTTTCTTTCTCTTTCTTTCTCTCTTCTTTTCCTCTTCTTCCTTTTTTTTCTCT